>NC_134510.1:36910321-37242486 GCF_027942865.1 Odontesthes bonariensis
GCAGCTCATCACAGACCAAATGTAGAGGGACGTAGCTTCATCTGGCTCTGCGTTCTCCATCTTTCTCCAATGCCTGAGTTTGTTGTTGTTGTTGGTGGTGAAGAGGTCAACAGGAAGTCGCTCTATTAGCAACAGCTGGAATGGGTACAGCGCCACCTATCATACCGGGGTATGACACGCTTTGTGCCTCTGATCCCATTCATTCACCGCCATATATCCAAGGAGAATTACCCTTGCTCAACTCATTCTTATTGTAATTTAGCCAATAATCTGATCCTTTCAGTGCCATACTGACCACACTGCATCATATACACAGCCTGGCTGTAAAGACCCAGGAAAAAAAACCCTGTGCGGGTGGATTTTACACCAGCACCACACAGCGTGGTACATATAGCTGCAGGTAACCCACCAAACTTCCTATTTCACGAGTAATTTGCCACCACTTCCTTCCTTAGAGGCGATGTCATCAGTTGCCGCAGTGACATCATGTGACATCACAGCATTAAACCGTCACACAGTGAGACGGATGCTTTCAGAGCATTTATTAGCCTTTACTTTGCAGCTTTGCAGCTTTGCTTTGTCTGCAGTCAGCAGCACGACGGCTGCTCAGGAACCGTATTCTCCTCCAGCGAGAGCCTCGACTCATTCAGAAAGCCGCTGTGCGCTCTTGCGGAAAGGGGAAAACCAGCTATTAATAGCACCCCCGCGCCCCTCCCCACTCTCTTTTACCCATCCACACAGAAGCACAGTCCTGCACTGGCACACACTATTTCCTTTTCCACCCACACACACACCCACATGTATCCAGGACCCTGGAGCCTCGGCGGGCTCTGTCACCGGGCCGACTGGCCCTACTTTCCTCCCCTCCCCTTTCTCTTTCTGTTTTTTTGCCCCACGCTATCCACCTCCCCTCCCCCACTTCCTCCCCAGAGTGTTTAGGTGCTCAGCTGTCTGGAGATTTTTGCCTTTTCCCCGTTTTACACCGTTTCACCCCTCAACATGCTCACCTCTCTGCAAAGCTCCACATTTGTTTGAGCTCAATCTGAAAAAAATGAATGAATGTACTGCACATCATATTAGTTATTAGGCCAAAAGACACACACACATATGTATATATAAAGACACACATGTATTTGTGTGAATATGAAACCAATTCTAAGAAGAAAAGTTTTAATCTTGTTAGCTCGATTCTATCATTGGAAGCTCAAGAACAAGCCGGAGTAATCGCAAGTTAAATGAAGTCTTTATTTGTGGTAACAAATGGACAGAGCCCCGATTTCCAGTAACATTTTGTATTTATATGCCTCATTGTTTCACATAGGTTGGACTCTTTGTCGACCAAATATGATTGGACATGAGTAGGTTCAACATGCTTCGTCATATTCTCTGAATAAGCCAAATAATGTGTGTGTGAATCTTGCACCTGCTTTCCCAGGCTAATTGTTTTGTCTCCCTATTCCTGGATCACTTAAGGTAATATATCGTGTCCATCGTGGAAAAGTACAGCATTTAACAAAGCTAATTTCAACAATCTTAACAGCTTAAGGTTGTGTGAAACCTGCTTTTTTCATCCCATTGAAAACAGACAAACACAGCAGATTTGGGTGCAAAGTTCAGTTAAATGTGTCTAAATGTGTCCTCCATAGACGTCCTAAATGTGCTGCTCTTCCTTTTACATTTACATTTACAAAATGCAGCGCATGTTCTGCTGCAATCCCTGTTGGGGATGACCCTATTCAGTCTCCAGAGAGAGCAGCCATCACAACAGCCCTAACTAGCTTCTCACCAGGCAACACTTCTGCTGAGGATTACAACTGGTTCTTTGCAGTAGTTGGAAATTATCAATAGTGTTTTCCATTGTACTATTCAGCAGCTCCAAGGTGTCATTCCAACCTCCAGAGATTTTTGGCTGCTTGAGGACACAAAATTGGCATATCATCACCTTTTACTTGCAAATATTTACTTGTTCGAACGGTTTGGGGCATATGTGAGGCCAATACTGAAGCTGTTGCTGGTTAGGAAATACAGTCACTGATATGTGGTGTCCAGTTGGGACGCCGAGGTAGGAAATCTTTTCATCGTTTATCATAAACTGAAGGTATAGTTTGCAGACAATAGAAATGTCTGCAGCTAACACAAACTGTCTCTATTAGTAATGTAAAACTCCCAAGATGAAGTTACAGATTCAACAACTGCAGAAAACAATAAGTTCCATGTAGTTAAGGCTATGATCTATAATAATGCTTTAATTTATAAGCATACAAACTTATGCCCACTGAGCTTTGTTCCTCACTGCCTTGAGATGTTTTACACAACCAATAACCCAAACCAGCCTTTTCAGGGGTCTTAGTCAATGGATATACATATAGATATATATATAAGGGCTGGGCGAGTTAACTCGTTATTATCTCGTTAACTTGTTAATTATTTAACGCAGATAAATATTTTATCGCGCATTAACGCAGGTTTTATTATTGTAAAAGTCTGTTGAATGCATCACATTCACACAGTTACAGCAAACACCACGAAGCATGGAGTAATAAAATAAAAATAAACTAGCAGGTAACATCACCGCTACAGGTGTGAAGCTCTCGGAGCTAACCGGCGCTACTTCCTGTTTTACTTGTTTCAACATAAAAGCACGTATTTCAAAACAAATTTTAAAAAAAAACTCCTGCATTTACAGCCAAGTTGAATTGTCTTCTCAGCGTAGTAGTTCCAGTCTAAAATATCACTTAAAGGCAAAACACACAACTGATAGCAGCAAGTCATTCAAGGAAACAGACAGTGGAGCGAGGCTTCTACATAAAAACTACAGAAAGATGCTGATGTTAAAAGTGTGTTTGCACAACAAATGTTATGGCACTTTCATTCATATGGCAGCACATTTAAAATAAAGCTAAATGCTAAAAGCTATACACTACTTTTGAATTCATTTTTGGATTTTGTGTACAAATGCGATTAATCGTGATTAATCAGGGAAATCATGTGATTAATTAGATTAAACATTTTAATCGTTGCCCAGCCCTAATTCTAACCTTATGACAAAAAGAGTAGTCACACTTCCATTGTTTATTGTGTTCTAGTAGATACTGATTGTATTCATTAAACATATATATTATTTCAGTTGTTTGAAATTGAGATAAAGACAGTATATGTTAATGGTTTATGAAGTATATTCGTTTTGTTAAAATTGTTTTTAAAGCCCCAAATATGTCCCGGGTCAATTTGAGCCGAGGGACACCAAAGGGTCCCAAAAGTGAAGACCATACAAGGGTTAAAATGACTTCAGTCAGTAATCCTAACCTGGATTCTAACCTCAAACCAAGACTTAAAAAGGGTTTTAATATGCTGGTAAAGAGATTTTTGTTAATGTAGGCACAGAGAATCTCCTGCAATCAGTCAAACAGGTGTGTTAAAGTCAGTTACAGTTCAGTTCAGTCAGTTCAAAGCTTCAGTGTTCGATGAGTCACACGCAGACAAAGAAAAAGCACTTTAATCGATGCTCAAAGGTCTTTTTATCTGACAGAGAAAGACATCCCTCTTAATATCGTTCCTGGGTGCTAACCTCATCTCTTCTGTCTCAGTCTAACAACATTCATCTTCATCATCTCACCAGTCAGCGTGTTAAACGGTGTAATGGATCATCTGAGCTGGTGCACCGGATCCCTTTTAAGAGTTGTTTCTATCCTTTGTTCTCCTTTCCCAACTGACCCCACAGTCACTGTCTGGCTTTTTCATGCAGAGTCAGGGTTGATATTTCTAATTTACAACAAACAATGCAAATATTGTCCTACTTTTATCATAATTATTGCTGCTTTCCTGCTTTTTCTTTTTGATAATGAGCAGTCTAATAACTGTCTGACAGCAATATCCATCAACTTGGTCGCCAAAAGAGACGTGAAAACTGTTTTTATCTGCTTAAATCTTCTCTTTAATCTGGGTAACTCCGAATAAACGAGTAAACTGGAGGTTCTTTGCTCGATAAAAACAAAATCTACTACATTTCTGACCTGGGCTTCTTCAAATCTCGGCTAAAAACCTACTTATTTAGGATGGCTTTTAATACCCAGTAGCATGATGACACTTTTATCTTATTTTATCTTATTCGATTTTGTTGTATTTTATTGCTTTCACTGTTCTTTTATTGATTTTATTTGTATTTACTTATTTTTCTCTTTATTTATTACCTGCTGTAAAGCACTTTGGAACACCGTAATGATTGTCTGTAAAGGGCTGTAGAAATAAAGGAGTCAAAACAGTTTCCACCTGAGCTGTGACACACAGCTTAAGAAGCTCTGGACAAGATGGCTTTAAGTCAAAGTTGCTTCCATCTGTGTTCACTGTCTTGTTGGCACAATATTTAGTCACTTTAATGGATCTAAATCTAATGAAACATGTGTTGATGTGCAATACGAGTAAAGTTTTCTGCTACATTGGAGATAAAGGTTCTTATTGTAGGACAAAAAGAACCAGGGCTGGGCAACGATTAAAATGTTTAATCTAATTAATCACATGATTTCCCTGATTAATCACGATTAATCGCATTTGTACGCAAAAAAAATCCAAAAATGAATTCAAAAGTAGTGTATAGCTTTTAGCATTTAGCTTTATTTTAAATGTGCTGCCATATGAATGAAAGTGCCATAACATTTGTTGTGCAAACACACTTTTAACATCAGCATCTTTCTGTAGTTTTTATGTAGAAGCCTCGCTCCACTGTCTGTTTCCTTGAATGACTTGCTGCTATCAGTTGTGTGTTTTGCCTTTAAGTGATATTTTAGACTGGAACTACTACGCTGAGAAGACAATTCAACTTGGCAGTGTTTACAGATGACTTTGGTTCTGTCGACTCCGCCGTCTGGAAGAACTTTAAAATGAAAATGGCCGAGTAAAAGTTCCGTACCCTTCTCCATGTTTGGTGGATCCGCCGATTACTTTCTTTTCCGGTTCCGCAACAGACAGCAGCAGACTTTTACAAAATAAAAGCCTGTGAGCAACAGACTTTTACAAAATAAAAGCCTGTGAGGAACAGACTTTTACAATAATAAAATAAAAAATAAAACCTGCGTTAATGCGCAATAAAATATTTATCACGTTAAATAATGAACGAGTTAACTCGCCCAGCACTAAAAAGAACACAACACAGATGCATTTTTTGAAGAGAGGTGATAATGAAATTTAAATACAGATGTCACAAGCAGGCAGTGTAAGCCGTCCCTGCTCGTCCTTATTAGTCATTCAGAGAGATCTCACCAATAACGGAGTCTAAGAAGCGCGAAGGCTGTGGACAGGATGTCAACAAGCAACTCATCAGAGCCACAGACAGACAAACACACTGCGAGAGGCAGTTTTGGAAAAGTGCACGGGATGTGAGTCATCTTAGCACCTTGAATCACAAGGTTAAGTCGACAAAAGGTGGTGTTTGCTTCTTTTATCAACTTGCCAGCTTGCAGGTGTTAACATCCAGTTTTTTCACGGTACATTTCAGAGATTTAAAGGGATAGTTCGCCTCTTCTGACATGAAGCTGTATGACATCCCATATTAGCAACATCATTTCTGAACATCTTCTTACCCCCTGCTGCGTCCTGTGAGCAGAGTTCCAGCCTCGTTTTGGTGTTGATGAAGGTAGCCCGGCTAGTTGGCTGGGGTTTAAAAAATAAAGCGTTTTGCTTCTCAGAACAATATGCGTTCAAAAGAGTAATACATTTGCATCACAGAATCGTTCTCCAGGAAAAAGTCAGACCTCACAAGTCATGTCAAAAGAGGCGAACTATCCCTTTAAGGGGTTTTCAGTATGAAACCCAGCCCCCATTTTAACATCTGTGAGTTTCCTCATTCAACCCACTCAGCTACAGACTCGATCAGACATCATTTGGACACTACGGGACGACGCTTTAGCTCTGTTATAGATGCATCCATGTTGAAAGTTTACAGCAAAGAATTCGAATTGATCAACTGGATCAGTTGGATTGTGATCCGACATCCACCGACTCATCTCTCAGTTTCTGACCATGAACTGTACATACCTGTTACTGTGTCAGTGTCTGGAGGAAGTAAACACCTGGATGAGAGAGAATTTTCTACAAATAAATGAAGACAAAACTGAGATCATTCTGTTTGGTAGCAAAGAGAAGAGGGTCAGCGTTGGTAAATATCTTGAGACTCGGGACCTTACAATCACTGACCGAGTCGGTAACCTCGGAGTGTTGATAGACTCAGATCTGACTTTCAGCAGCCACATCAAAGCTGTCACCAAGGCAGCTTTTTACCATCTCAGAAACATCAACAGAATTAAAGGTTTCCTCTCCCAAAAAGACCAGGAGAAACTCATCCATGCATTCATCTCCAGCAGACTCCATCACTGTAATGCTCTTTTAGTGTTTAGTCCAGAGTCCAGACTAAACATGGAGAAGCAGCATTTAGCTGTTATGCTGCCAACAAGTGGAACAAACTGCCAGTGGAGATTAAACTTTCACCAAATGGAGACATTTTTAAATCCAGGTTAAAAACATTTCTTTTCTCATGTGTCTATGCATGAAATCTGCACGATATCTTTGAACTTATCTGGACTGTTGCTTGTTTTTAAATTCATTTTAATTGTTTCTCTTTATATACTTTTATGTATTGTTAATGCTTCTTCCACTCCCTGCTGCAATGCTTTTATTTTATTTTAAGCACTTTGAATTGTTTTGTACATGAAATGTGCTACAAATAAACTTGATTTGATTGGATGTTCTTGGATGTACTTAATATCCAATGTGTGCACAAAGACCGGCATTTATTTCTACAACACATAAATGATATTCCTGTTCGGTTCTGTGTCTTACGGCGCACATCTGCCTCTCGTTTGCTTCTTTCAGCAGAAATAACGCTGATGTTATTAAGAGATGGTCTTTTAGTTCACAGTTTGAGTCTGTAAAGTAAAAATTAAAGATGTTAGATTAACATCAAAGCCGTCAGAAACTCCCCAAACACTGAAACCGCCTACATTTTAAATGCCTCCTTTGCAACTTTAGCGTATTTCTAGTTTAAAAAGTTAATTGCTAAAACGTGCATTTCCCTGTAAGTAATCCGTTTCTTTTATGTGTGTTTTTTTTTATTGCTTTTGCTATTTGGGCTGGACAAATTCTATTTAGTCACAATTCTTTCTCTGTAAATTCTTAAAAAGAAGGTGATTATTGAGGGGGAAACACTTGACCCCTGTGCAGTTTATAGCTCAGATGATTGTGCTGAACTTACCGCATTCTGTTTCATGTTTTATTCTAAATATTCAGTAGCTCAATCAGGCCGCCAAAGTAGCTAATCTCCTGGGAATCTAATGAAAGTGGAAGTGAAGCCTGGAAGTAATATCAACGAGTTAACAGATCTGCCTCTCTTCTCTTTCTCATTATCTTTACACTCCATCCTCTTCCTTATCATTTCTTCCTCTCTAAAGGTCTGATTGTGTATCTGGGGATGATGGTCGGCGCCTTTGTCTGGGGTGGCCTGGCTGATCGAATCGGCCGACGACAGACCCTGCTTATCTCGCTCTCCATAAACAGCGTGTTCGCCTTCTTCTCGTCCTTCGTCCAGGGCTACAGCTCCTTCCTCTTCTGCCGCCTGGCCTCCGGTGTGGGGTAAGGAGAGAGATGAGTCACAAAGGCCCGACAGCCGGAGCTGGAAATGAGGCGTCACGACCGCCGTGATGCGCGTGCATCAAATGACTTGACAGGCAGAGCAAGGATGGATAAAAATATGCACACACGCTGCTGTTAAAGGGAATAAACCTCCTTTTGTTGATGTTCACGGTTTGAGGAAATGATTTGGATTGACACACTTAAAGGGATAGTTTGCCTATTTTGACATGAAGCTGTATGACATCCCATACTAGCAACATCATTTATGAACATTTTCTTACCCCCTGCTGCGTCCTGTGAGCAGAGTTCCAGCTAGTTGGCTGGGGCTTAAAAAATAAAGCGTTTTGCTTCTCCAAACAATATGCGTTCAAAAGAGTAATACATTTGCATCACAAAATCGTTCTCCTGCACATTTTTTACATTACATCGTAGAAAAAAGAAAAGCCACGATGTAAATGCCATCACTTGGTGATCGAAGAAAGAGCTAAACTTTTCAAGAAAGTATGGGATAATAGTTTAAACCTAAAAAGAATCGTTTTTAATGTTTTTATTTAAATCTTGTGGGGATTTTCATCTGTAAAATCTGAGCAAATGGCACAGAAAATAAGCACCTAGGGAAACAGATGGAATTATATTCAGAAAGAAAGACACACAAAAGTCAGACCTCACAATCGCTTGGCCCTATTTTCTCTCCCTTCATATCACTGCCTGCTGTGTAGACCGAGCAGACCGAAGTGCAGACCGAGCAGTAAACACCGTAACAGGCGCGGCTGTCGGCAGGCGGCAGCAGGCAGTGATACGAAGGGAGAGAAAATAGGGCCAAGCGATTGTGAGCTCTGACTTTTTCCTGGAGAATGATTTTGTGATGCACATGTATTACTCTGTTGAACGCATATTGTTTTGAGAAGCAAAACGCTTTATTTTTTAAACCCCAGCCAACTAGCCGGACTACCTTCATCAACACCAAAACGAGGCTGGAACTCTGCTCACAGGACGCAGCAGGGGGTAAGAAGATGTTCAGAAATGATGTTGCTGATATGGGATGTCATACAGCTTCATGTCAAAAGAGGCGAACTATCCCTTTAAAGTTGTCACTCCACACACTAAGCCAAAATTAAAGGAGAAGTTCGTTTTTTTTTTTTTTTAAACCTGGACCTTATTTCTGGCATAAAACACATTCATCTACTCACCGATAACAGTTTGGTGAAAGTCGGCGTCCTTCAGAAGATATTTAGATCACTGGAGATCGGCGTATATCCATATAACGGGAGAGAACAGGGCAGAGACAATACAGCCTCTAAATAAGGCATTATCTGTCTTTATTTCACAAATACTTTAACACCAATGAATGAATGAACGCGTACTATTGCAATGTTAGCTCAGAGCTGCCGTGTTGTTGTTATTGGGGGCTATCGGGGGGGCTTTCTGCACACGCGTCTCCTGGGAGACCCAAATTTTAATGCTTTTTACAAACTTCTTGTCTCAACAATCAGAAGCCACTGGCTCCTCTTTCCCAAAAAGAAGTGTGTCCACATGTACAAAAATGCAGTAATTGTACAATTTTTGATAGTTTAACATGCAAAATGAAGGCATGTTGCGACATCAAAGACAGACTTTGGAGCCTGGAAAGTGCAGAATTTGACCATTTATTGAAGCTTTCTTTTAAACTGCTGCATTGTGTCCAAACTATAACAGAAGTTCCAGTCTGCTTGGATGCTATTACATTATATTACATTACATTAGTAGGTTGTTACGCTATTGATTAACTTGAGTCAATTCTCTTGTTCTCCTCTTTCTAGTCTTACCCATCATTTGCTTCTCCCATACGAGCATTAATTCTGTTATTCATCTCCCTCTCTCCACAGCATCGGCGGCTCCATCCCGATTGTGTTCTCCTATTACTCAGAGTTCCTGGCCCAGGAGAAGCGAGGCGAGCATCTGAGCTGGCTCTGCATGTTCTGGATGATCGGCGGTATCTACGCCTCCGCCATGGCCTGGGCCATCATCCCACACTATGGTGAGAAAAACACAAACACAGCCCGTCTGCTGAGTCGGGTTCAGAGATCATCATTGTTACCTAAAACAATATGTGCGTCTCTTAATCAGTGGGTGACTCAGTCAGCTGTCTGGTCATATTATTCATGTAATTTTAGATAATTAAATCGCATTATTAGAGCCCAGGGATTACCAGGAGAATTACAATCATTTGGACATTGATTTCTTTTTCTGTCTGCAGTGAACCACATTAATTTGTTGCACAAAATGTTAAGTACATTCTCAGAAATAGGGGTACAGTACGAGTCTTTTTTGTCCCCCTGAGGTACAATCTATACTAATGTGCCCCCTACGCCTCTCAGAAAATAAAGTACAGAATTGTACCTTTAGGGGTACGATGGCTTGTCACTGGGGCAGTACCCTCAGAAGGTATAGTTTTGTACCCTTGTGGTTTGTACCTTACAGAGACCAATCTTGTACCTCTGGTGGCAATTTTGTACCTTTACACTGAAGTAGCCTAACACAGACTGTCTATTGTACCCCAGCATGTAGAAAAAAAGGTACATATATGTACTTTTTACCACTTGAGGACACATATGTACCTTTTGGACCCTCAAAAAGGTACATATATGTACCTTTTACCACTTGAGTACATATATTGAGTACCTTTTGGACCATCAAAAAGGTACATATATGTACCTTTGGGTCAATAACTAACCCTAGGGGCTACATTAGTATAGATTGTACCTCAGGGGACAAAAAAGGACTCGTACTGTACCCCTATTTCTGATAATTAACCCTATAGGGATTAATTATTGGACCTAAAGGTACCCATATGTACCTTTTTGATGGTCCAAAAGGTACATATATGTACTCAAGTGGTAAAAGGTACATATATGTACCTCTTTTCTACATGCTGGGGTACAATAGACAGTCTGTGTTAGGCTACTTCAGTATAAGGGTACAAAATTGCCACCAGAGGTTCAAGATTGGTCTCTGTAAGCTACAAACCACAAGGGTATAAAACTATACCTTCTGAGGGTACTGCCCCAGTGACAAGCCATCGTACCCCTAAAGGTACAATTCTGTACTTTATTTTCTGAGAGTGTAAACTCCAGCTATAGTGATTTCCCATCTTTGTTTCTCCCGATGTAGGCTGGAGCTTCCAGATGGGTTCAGCCTACCAGTTCCACAGCTGGCGCGTCTTTGTGATGGTGTGTGCCTTACCCTCTGTGGCAGCCATCTCAGCGCTCTCCACCATGCCTGAAAGCCCCCGCTTCTACCTGGAGGTCCGTCTGTCAGCTCGCGCCACACTCAGACCATGTGGAATTATTTGGTGTGACTTCCTAAATGCATAAACAGGCCTGGAAAACAGAACCTGTCAGTGCGAGATGCTGCGCTGCAGACTAAGTGCTGCAGACTCCCTTTTCCAGAAGAAACATCTACAGGGAACCAGGGCTGAGCAGTTTTACCCATACTACCATATATGGATACAACTATATATATACTGTATATAACCATATATATCGATTTTTTTGTTTCCCGATAAAGTATCGAGTTTTCAGCTGCGATTATTGATTTTTAAAAATTAGATTTTTTTAAAGCAAACTTTATTGAAAAGTCAGACCAGTCAGACCAGGAGAAACTCATGGATGGATGGATGGATGGATGGATGGATGGATGGATACAGAACATTAATATAATACTCGTGCTGTCACAAGATTAAAAAAAATAATAATGAGCTGTAATTAATTGATCTAATTAATCTCTTTTTTAATCTTACCTAAAACTTGCTGAGAAAAACCTTCAATTTGAGGTATTTTCCATTTAAATTCATTACATTATTGTAGCAGATCAAAAATATTGATAAATAACAAAAAAAGTGGCTTTATAAAGTCATTTATTGTTTTTAACAGATTTGAACAGATGCAGTTCCGCTTTATTTGAGACGAGTCCAAAGTGCTGCCTGCAACCTTTAGTTCGACCTTTTGTCAATCTCCAAAAAATTAGAAACTAATAATAAAATAAAACACCAGGTCCAAATAAAGTCCCGTAAATTAACACATCAAAAACAATAAGAACACTTTTCTGAGCAGTACAAGCAACGAACACTGAACTTGTTGCTTTTCCTCTGCTTCAGATAATATAAAATAAATAAATAGATAAATGAAATAAATAAATAAAATAAATAAAATAGATAAAATAAATAAAATAAATAAAATAAATAAAATAAATAAAATAAATAAAATAAAAACATTTAAATAAAATGAAATAAAACAGACCCAGCAGTCACAGTGCTGTTAGCACATCTTGCGGGGTGTTCTCCTGGAGTTTAGTTTGGGGAAGAGCTTTGCTAACGTTAGCTGTGGCTGCACTCGCGACCGGGTGCTTTGTGTTGATGTGATGTTCCTCCATTTTCAAGTCTCCTCACCGCTCCTCACCTTGCCCTCCCAACTACAATGGGAGCCAATCAGCTTATGCTAAACCATCCCAAACACAATGACAGCCAATCAACGTCCACTTCAGGGTGTGACTGACCGTTGTTTCCCACCCTCAACAACTCAAGCACAAGAAGCCCAACACATAAAAACAGATTTTATAAAAGGACAACTCGCATACAGAAACAGTAAAGTTAGAGATTAAAAAACGAGATTAACGCGATAAAAAAAACACAACGAGCTAAATATGACACAATTTGACACCCCTATGTAATACAATACAATAACATTATACACATTATACGAAACAGTGATAAATCAGTTCATAAAAATGTTAAACAAAGTGCACAGCTCTCACGTTTGTGACATGTTCGTTTGTTTCTGTTTGTCTGGCGGTGTCGTCCTTCCGGTTCAAAGGACGGACCACCGGACCAATCAGCGCCGATTCATGTCAAATCAAACTGTCCCTTATGGGAAAAATAAGGGTTAGTGCTATGTAAGATGGTGATTATTTCTTTTTGTTTGCGCCTCCAGAATGGGAAACACGACGAGGCGTGGATGATCCTGAAGCAGGTCCACGACACCAACATGAGAGCTAAGGGTTACCCAGAAAGGGTTTTCTCCGTAAGTTGCACACGCAGGGACTGCTCTTTACGTGCCGACACCACCGCATGTGTACAGAAGATGACATGCTCATCGTGGCCTAGCGTTCAGCTTGTGGCTGACAGGATGCAGCAGGTTTAGAGCCGTTTGCCGCATAAATTTGCATACTAATGAATTAAAATAGATTTGCTTTAAACCTCTGTAATCTCTTGCCTCCGAGCTAAACGGTAAACATTAACACTTAAATGAAACGAGGAGATCACTATTAACGAGTTATTGTACCTGCCTGCATTTAATGGTGAGACACAGGACTAATAATAAGGATGGATAGTAAAAAAAAACTCAAAAATAACTGTGAGGATTCCAGATTAATCAGTGTTGATAATTAGTGAATATTGGGGAACAACTATTAATAGTCATTAAGCAATTAAAAAATAATTACTTAAAGGGATAGTTTGCCTCTTTTGACATGAAGCTGTATGACATCCCATATCAGCAACATCATTTATGATCTTCTTACCCCCTGCTGCGTCCTGTGAGCAGAGTTCCAGCCTCGTTTTGGCGTTGATGAAGGTAGTCCGGCTAGTTGGCTGGGGTTTAAAAAATAAAGCGTTTTGCTTCTCAAAACAATATGCGTTCAACAGAGTAATACATTTGCATCACAAAATCGTTCATCCAGAAAAAGTCAGACCTCACAATCTCTTGGCCCTATTTTCTCTCCCTTCGTATCACTGCCTGCTGCCGCCTGCCGACAGCTGCACCTGTTACGGTGTTTGCTGCTCGGTCTGCACGGTCTACACAGTAGGCAGTGATACGAAGGGAGAGAAAATAGCGCTTTAATAATTTAATTAATTTAATTTAATAAGTTATTTATTTTATTTATTTTATTTATTTTATTTATTTTATTTATTTTATTTATTTATTTTATTTTATTTATTTATTTTATTTATTTATAATGTATTTTATAATTTATTTTATAATTTATTTAATTTAATAAGTTGACTTATTTATTTATTTAACTACACAGCAGGCAGTGATACGAAGGGAGAGAAAATAGCACCAAGCGATTGTGAGGTCTGACTTTTTCCTGGAGAATGATTTTGTGATGCAAATGTATTACTCTTTTGAACGCATATTGTTTTTAGAAGCAAAACGCTTTATTTTTTAAACCCCAGCCAACTAGCCGGACTACCTTCATCAACACCAAAACGAGGCTGGATCTCTGCTCACAGGACGCAGCAGGGGGAAGAAGATGTTCAGAAATGATGTTGCTGATATGGGATGTCATACAGCTTCATGTCAAAAGAGGCGAACTATCCCTTTTAAGCATTAAAAAGTAGTACTGAGAGGCTTTGTGTCTGCTAACAGGTGACCACCATCAAAACGGTGAGGCAGATGGACGAGCTGATGAACATGGGCGACAGTGTTGCCTGGCACCAGAAATGGAGGATAAAGCTCGGCGCACTTTTCCATCAGGTGATGAACCTTTGCTTTTCTCTCATCTGTCTGTTTTACATGTAGAAGAGAAAAAAAAGGAGAACAATTCATGCCATTTCTGAATGGTGAATACTTTATTTCTGTCTCGGTGTGTTTGCTCCTCACTTGGAAAGGGATTCTGGGAGGGCTGATAGAATTAATTTACATTGTGTCTGACTGTAATATCCGTGTAATATTTTGTCTCTGTGTGGTCTTCAAGGTGTGGAGTAATTTCTTAAGCATTTTCTCCCCTGAGTACCGCCGCACCACCTACATGATGATGGCTGTGTGGTTCTCCATGTCCTTCAGGTAGGACCAGGTCGAACAGCGATGCGCTGATCAGGATTTTCTCAGCCGGTTGCTCAGGAAAGCAGCCTGTGAAGTCTGTTTGTTAGCTACGGCTTTGTGTTTGTTGTTGGGGATCTGATGCCCGGCTTTATCCTCTTGTTCTCCTGTGAGTTTAAAGTTGTATTCTGACAATCCTGCTCATGAGAACCATTATTTTACTGAACGCTGTGGGGATCTATTTAACTCCCTGCAGGAATATATAACATGGTTTAGAGCCAATCATTCCACTGAGACAGCAACCTTACTCTTGGAAAAGAAAATTAAAACCAAGGGTTGATGCTTATATCTGTTTTTTTAGGGCTTGGCAACGATTAAAATGTTTAATCTAATTAATCACATGATTTCCCTGATTAATCGCGATTAATCGCATTTGTACGCAAAATCCAAAAATGAATTCAAAAGTAGCGTATAGCTTTTAGCATTTAGTTTTATTTTAAATGTGCTGCCATATGAATGAAAGTGCCATAACATTTGTTGTGCAAACACACTTTTAACATCAGCATCTTTCTGTAGTTTTTATGTAGAAGCCTCGCTCCACTGTCTGTTTCCTTGAATGACTTGCTGCTATCAGTTGTGTGTTTTGCCTTTAAGTGATATTTTAGACTGGAACTACTACGCTGAGAAGACAATTCAACTTGGCTGTAAATGCAGGAGTTTTTTAAAAAATTTATTTTGAAATACGTGCTTTTATGTTGAAACGAGTCAAACAGGAAGTAGCGCCGGTTAGCTCCGTTAGCTTCACACCTGTAGCGGTGATGTTAGCTGCTAGTTTATTTTTATTTTATTACTCCATACTTCGTAGTGTTTGCTGTAACTGTGTGAATGTGATGCATTCAACAGACTTTTACAATATTAAAACCTGCGTCAATGCGCGATAAAATATTTATCGGCGTTAAATAATTAACACGTTAACGCGTCAATAACGAGTTAACTCGCCCAGCCCTAGTATTTTTAAATCATCGAGATGTATTTTTTCATCCAGCACTTTGGATTGGATTGCTACTTATTCAGTTAACAGGGTAACAATCTGTTAAAGTTGGTGGTGAATTGTCCATAAAATGATGTGCTCTATGAGTGTTCCTCGGGGATCATTGTCCTGTGTTGCTCAGTTCATATATTAATGATCTCCCTTTCCAGTGTGAAGATGTATGCAGATGACACAGTTGTGTCTGTACATGTTCACACAGCCACGTTACTTACCAAGTTATTACACTTTGGCTTAAATTCTCATCTCTAGGGTTAAACCTCCACATTTATCTTTAAGGTCCTAAGTTGCAGACACACAAGGTTTATAACCAACAGGGAGGGAGATTTATTCATACAGTTACAGGCGAGTTTGTCTGTTGTGTCAGCAGAACTTACCCTCTTTTTCTCCTTCTCTTCTTCCTCTTTCACTTTCAGCTACTATGGCCTGACCGTGTGGTTCCCCGACATGATCAAGTACATGCAAAAGCAGGAGTACTCCTCCCGCACCAAGATTTTTCTCAAGGAGAAAGTAGAACATGTTACCTTTAACTTCACCCTGGAGAACCAGATCCACCGCCAGGGGGAGTACTTCAATGACAAGTGAGTCGGCTTCGCTTTTTGCCCGTGGTTCCCTGTTAAATGAGAATTACGCCGTGTCATTCGAATTCTTTTTATTCCGAGGAGATGTGTTCAGTTTGGTTATTTCCTTCTCCGCTAATAGTTGAATTTGTTCACGAAGAGTAAATACTTTGCAGAAGCTTCACTGCTTTGATGTGATGAAGATCCCCGCAGACTTGCTTGTGTTTAACAAGCTTGCCTTTGATATTTCAGACTCAAAATTCACCAGAATATGTTAATATTTCCAACATAACACTGTTTTTTTTTTTGCATTTTCCTTCCATCTCCCAATCCTGCCCCCCCCCCACCCGTGTTGCATCCATCCATCCTTTCTTCGTCTCCACTCCTTCATTCTTTTGTGTAACTGCATGCAGGTTTATGAACATGAAATTGAAATCGATGGTGTTTGAGGATTCGCTGTTTGAGGAGTGTTACTTTGAGGATATCACCTCCACCAACACCTTCTTCAAGAACTGCACATTCATTGCCACCCTCTTCTACAACACGGGTAGGGAGCACACGCACAAAGACGCATGCTTTACTGATTCTGTGTGAATTCTATTAAAAAGGTGGGAAACGGTAGCCTTAGGGCGGCTATTAGCATGTTCTTTAGAGCACAGGAAATGGGACGCACTTTGGGTAAAACTTAAAACGTAATTACTTTGTGTTGCATTGATGAGTGAAAGAATCGTGGTGCAGAAACAACCAATCAGAGAAGAGCGTGTCCCTACAGATGATCCGGTCTACCGTATAAAAGATAAAGATAGTAGAAGCCTGGAGGAGACTGGCGGTCTGATTGAGGGAAGCTCTAAAAAACTCATATTCTTTCTTTGCTGATTAAAACATCTAAATATCTCCTTTTTAGCTATTTAACTCCCTGCAGGAATATATCACATGGTTTAGAGCCAATCATTCCACTGAGACAGCAACCTTACTCTTGGAAAAGAAAATTAAAACCAAGGGTTGATGCTTATATCTTTTTTTTTAGGGCTTGGCAACGATTAAAATGTTTAATCTAATTAATCACATGATTTCCCTGATTAATCGCGATTAATCGCATTTGTACGCAAAATCCAAAAATGAATTCAAAAGTAGCGTATAGCTTTTAGCATTTAGTTTTATTTTAAATGTGCTGCCATATGAATGAAAGTGCCATAACATTTGTTGTGCAAACACACTTTTAACATCAGCATCTTTCTGTAGTTTTTATGTAGAAGCCTCGCTCCACTGTCTGTTTCCTTGAATGACTTGCTGCTATCAGTTGTGTGTTTTGCCTTTAAGTGATATTTTAGACTGTTTTTTTTTTTATTTTTTTATTTTGAAATACGTGCTTTTATGTTGAAACAAGTAAAACAGGAAATAGCGCCGGTTAGCTCCGGTGATGTTACCTGCTAGTTTATCTTTATTTTGCTGTAACTGTGTGAATGTGATGCATTCAACAGACTTTTACAATAATAAAACCTGCGTTAATGCACGATAGAATATTTACCGGCGTTAAATAATTAACAAGTTAGCGCGATAATAACGAGTTAACTCGCCCAGCCCTACTCCTTTTCTAAGTGCCATTCGAACAGTTTCACTCTTTTATGTGCATGCTCATGCCCACCGATCGTGTTTCTGGTCTTTTACAAACAGAATCTGTCGTCAAAATGTGGTTTTTCCTTCCTTTCCTCCCTTCACTTTCTGACTGCCACTGAACCAGATCTATTGTTTCACTCCCAAAACATGTTAGCAGCTCAGAGCGCATCTTCCAGAATTTCAGATTTTTATCGTCTTAACCCCAATCCCTGATAGGGGACATTTTTGTCCACTTGGGGTGTACTTTCTCCTCTAATTTCACACTGTAGATAGTGATACTCATCATATTTGGTCCAGTTGTGCATTTTTGACTATTTTTTTAAATTTCAAACACACATCATAAACAATGCAATTTTTCATTGTGTAGAAAAAAAACTCCTTAATTTCTGAAAAGGGACATTTTTGTCCCCTTTTAAAACGACCTAAAAACATCATAAATTAATATTTTTTTCCACTTCTTTTTTCATAAATCTTTTATTCCACTTCAGGTCTGATCATAACTACCAAGTTTTCAATTATTATTTAAAAAATTAACCCTTTAGATGCCAATTTGAACTTTTTAGCCCAAATTTTAAGCCTTTAGGTGCCAGTATTTTCAAAATATGGAATGCAAAGTGGAATTATTGAGTAGGGATAATTATGCTCTGGGGTATGTCAATGATTAGCAACAACATTGATTTTTAGGGATTTTTTGTTTTTTTGTTATGCCCGATTAAAAAAAAAAAAAAAACTCCTTAATTTCTGAAAAGGGACATTTTTGTGTTTTTTTTTACAGAAATTGGCGTTTACATCATATAAACCAGTATTTAAAGGGTTACATTTTTGAAAATAATTGAAAACTCGGTAGTTATGATCAGAACTGAAGTGGAATAAAAGATTTATGAAAAAAAAAGCGGAAAAAAATATTAACATATGATGTTTTCAAGTTTTTTTAAAAGGGGACATTTCAGAAATTAAGTTGTGTTTTAAATCAGGTATGAGGGTTAAACAGTTTTTCATCAGAAACTTAAATAAAAACTTAAATAAAAACTGAGATAAAACTGACTCTGTGAGGTTTGACAGGTTTGGCTGCTTTGTTTCTAGTTGTTTGCAGTCTTTAGACAACCCGAGCACCCGTTTAAGGCTGGTATCAGTGCCGGCCAGGAGCTCCTTATTGGAATAGAAATTGGAAAACTTGTTTTCTTATTACGGCTTAGCCTCCCTTTGAGCTCCCTGTTCAGAACTTAAGACTGAGTGATAGTTGCCATAGTTGCGCCTTGTTCTTAAGCTACGATGAGCCATGACGGTGCGAGTGAACTCGGTTGTGCAGCAGTAACATTGTGTCAGTTAAACTAACGCAGTTTAGTAAATGGCAGGAGATCGATGCCGATGCCTTTGCTGTGACGGAGCTTTGCCTCTGCACTGGAGGAGATTTTCATGATGAAATCTTTGCTACACTGGAAAAAATGCCCCTCCAAAAATAAGTTAAAAAAAAACAACAAACACAAGACGTTTTTGCTTGAAATAAGCAAAAGAAATCTGCCAATGGAACTAGTGAAAATCGGTTTGTCAAGATTTCTTGAAATAAGATGTGATATTTAGGACTTTTGAGTTAAAAGTGATCTTGAAATTAGCTTAAAAACCTCTTCAAATGTCAAAAAAAGCTTGTTTCATATGATATATGACTCAAAACAATTTGTTTTCAAGACTTTTTCATTTAACAAGATATTCCAGATGTATTGTCTTCAAACAAGTCCCTATATCTGGCTGAAATAGTGCTTGTTAGGCAGTTGTGTCTTATATTAAGTGTAATGAGATATTTTGACCAGAAATGAGATAAATATACTTGGTAAGACTTTGATTTTTTCCAGTGTATGTTGCAAAATAATGCTGAAAATCTGGTATTTGCATCCTGTCAAGAATATAAAATCACTTCTTAGCCAACCAGAAGTGTCAGTCTGCAACATTATAGCCTCAATTCATTCATCAAGAGCTCATTTTTAACACGTAGTCCAAAAAACACAAGCATACAAGAGGGTTTTAAGACCTGCACAGTGCACAAGTGACGTCTCCATCACTGTACAACTGATTTGGATTGCAAAAACAAAGCAATCGTACAAGATATTTCACCGCCAAATGGCTCAGAAAGACCAACAGAGAAGCTCCCACATGCCATACGGCGAACAGAGGCCCAGATGTGGTGTGAGTTTTTGTTGACAGCTGTTCACTGCTGAGTGCAGCAGCAATCTAACAGTTGTTTGTGTGCAGACTCTCCCGCCTCAGCAGTGGAACCTAATGTCTCCCTGAGGCTTAGATACTGTATATTCCACAGGCCTCTGGATGCCTGCTCCCCATCTGGCACACGCACAGATACAGCTATTTATTGCTGTTTCTTTCTTTTGTAATTGGCTTGTTATATTCCGTGTTCTGACTGCGCACAGGTGATCTAAAAGAGGGCTGACTGCAGGTTATTATCTTTTCTTCTGTGATTACTATCTATTTAGTTTCATTCTGTGAGTTTTCTGGAGGATCTTTTTCTTGCATCCGCTGTGATTTAATCTGCTAAAATCAAATGTGTATATTTTTAAGGCTAGATTTTAGTTCAGATTGAACCCTCGATATTAAAAAAAAAAAAAAAAGTTAGATGCTTCATTCTATTTCTTACCGTAAATGTACTTTATTTATACAGCCCTTTACAGACAATCCTTACGAGGTACCAAAGTGCTTTACAGCAGGTAATAAATAAAGAGAAGAATAAGTAAAAACAAATAAAAACAATAAAAGAACAGTGAAAGCAATCAAATACAACAAAATTGAATAAAATAAGATAAGTGTCATCATGCTACTGGGTATTTAAAGCCATCCTAAATAAGTAGGTTTTTAGCCCAGATGTGAAGAGGCCCAGGTCAGAAATAAGACGCAGCTGGACGGGGGGCTTATTCCAGAGCCTGGGGGCAGCTTTGGGAAAAGGCTCGCTCACCCCAGGGTTTGTGTTCTGACCTGGGCACTTCCAGCAGAAACTGATCTGCTGACCTCAGAGCTCTACCAGGACTGTTCAAAGCTCAGATAAATACGATGGGGCGAGGCCGTTAAAGGGGAACTGCGGTATTTTCAACATTAAGCCTCTTTTCTGAGTCGTCTGCAATGTTTTAGAACCCCCCTCACCGCTTTTTTGATGTTTACTGCTGTCTCCGGTATTTGCCTAATTTTGATTCTTCTCAACCTGCTTCAGAACGGCAAGTCATGCGCATGTCTAGAAAGGTCCGTAAAAGCACAATAAACGTCCGTTTTCAAAATAATCAACTCTCCGGAGTGGTTACTGGTGTGCACTGGTAATCCAAATCAAATTTCGTGGCGAAAAGTTGCTTCTGTTATGTCTGTTGGTGTTGGTTAAAAGACGGGCAGCAGCGTTCTGCACCAGCTGAAGGCGGCTGAGAGAAGACTGGGAGACGCCCACATAAAGCGCATTGCAACAGTCTGACCTTGAACTTATTAGGGCATGGATGGCTTTCTCAAGGTCATGACCACTTAAAAACATTTTAACTTTGGCCAGGAGACGCAGCTGGAAAAAACTAGTCCTGACGACATTGTTAATCTGTTTGTCCGACCTCAGATCAAAGGTCAAAGGTCACTCCCAGATTTCTGACAGTTGAACTAAGCTTTCAAGACAAGGTGCCAAAGCCAGCCGTCACAGTGTCCCCAAACACAATGCTTTCAGTTCTGTCATCATTTAAATGAAGAACATTTTGGGCCAAAATTATTGACTGATATTGAGTTGAACTCTATGGAGGAGAAAATCTTGCATCAGATTAGCTTTTATCAGAGATTTGGTTTAATTGCTCTACATGCACTGGAAAAAATGCCCCTCCAAAAATAAGTAAAAAAACAACAAATACAAGACGTTTTTGTTTGAAATAAGCAAAGAAATCTGCCAATGGAACTAGTGAAAATCGGCTTGTCAAGATTTCTTGAAATAAGATGTGATATTTAGGACTTTTGAGGTAAAAGTGATCTTGAAATTAGCTTAAAAAGCTTGTTTCATATGATATGTGACTCAAAACAATTTGTTTTCAAGACTTTTTCATTTAACAAGATATTCCAGATGTATTGTCTTCAAACAAGTCCCTATATCTGGCTGAAATGGTGCTTGTTAGGCAGTTGTGTCTTATATTAAGTGTAATGAGATATTTTGACTAGAAATGAGAGAAACATACTTGGTAAGACTTAGATTTTTTCCAGTGTGTGGTGGTATAAGCACTTATTTTCCAACCAGCCTCTCTGATGTTAACCCATTGAATGAAGATGGCATGATCCGTCTTTCTTTGTTTGATTATATTTCCTTTATTCAGCCAAGAAGATCCTGAGAAACAATGTGTTTTCTTGCAGTGAGTCCTGGTCAAAATGGCCGCATAAAACGAACGTAAACACATAAAAGACTGTTTTAAATGTTAGCACAATGAAAATGACTTAGCAAAGAGAGACAGGACTATACCAACTAAGTGATTTGCATCTCAGCTGTTAGGCCCCTTGTTCGCTCTCTTGGATGGATTTATTAGCTCAAGGCAAGAGGCATATCAATCAGTTTGCCAATTACAGGCGGAGAAAGGGTCCCTGTTAGAGTCATTAAATCACCCAAAACAGAAACGCTGCAACATGTAGGGCTTGTAATATTTTATTGATTAGATTTATAGACAAATGAAGCATTATAAAAACATCAATCCCTTGTGTTACAGAAGCTATTTATCTTGTCTGCGCCTCTCACGCTGGCATGAGAGCAGCGTCCTGCAGGGTTTTCTGAGTCAACATTAGTTTAATAACTGCTCCTGTTCTGTGGCAAACATTTATTTTCTTTAGCTCAGCGCTATCTGAATATCCTGAATGCTTTTTTATCTTAACATAATGCTTTCTCCAGCCCCAGCCCCCCTAACCCAACCCTAACCATCACAGCTGAATGCCTTCATAACCTGTTAAACTCTGACCATGAAGCCAAGTTTTGACCCTCAACAGTCCATTTAAACTCAGGGACCATTTAGTCCCCATAAATCATGTTAGAGCCCACAAGTTTGGACCCCTATACACGTCGAATAAGTCGAAATAGAGTTTCAGAAAAGGAGGATGTTCCATGTGAAATCGTTTGCTGAGAGTTTCTTCTTTGCCTGTTGCTCCAGCTGCTCATTTGTGCAAAGTCTGTTAAAGCTTAACAGAAGCCGATCTCTGCTAAACGTCCTCCACCTGCCATGATGCCATTACTTTTTATTTTAAACATATATTTATTGTTTTTTCATGTTAATATAACAACATCCAACAATTTAAACATCCAAAACATATGGCAGTAAAGAAAATAATAGTTAAATGATTAAAAAAGATACAATAAACTGCAGTAATTAGACAGCAAATTACTGTGCAATGAATGTGAAATAATGAAAATAATAAAAATAAATAAGGAAATAAACATATATAAATACAAATAATAATAGTAATAATAATAAATAAAAAAAGTTTTCAAAATGTAGGTTACATCTTCCCAAATTCTTCTCAAATTTTATTTTTTATCCGTGATGAAGTTATTCTCATTGCTATTTTATTGATGACTCTCTTAATATGTGATGCAGTTGCTATTGTGAAGCACTTTGGTCAGCTGAGGTTGTTTTAATGTGCTATATAAATACATTTTGAATTGAATTGATTTGAATTCCCACCAACAAATTAAATCATTTTCATGAACTCATTCTCCCAGAAATATCCTCCAAATATCATAAAATTCAGAATCCCTCTTTCTAACAATATAGGTCAGTTTCTCAAGAGCCAAACTCTTAATGATAAGTTATTTAACCAGTGGGTAAAAGAGGGGCAACCAACATTCTTCCAGCATATACAGCGTTTGGCCTTGCAATAAACAAGATAAAGAACAGTCATCTGGATAAATGCATAAAATACATACCTGAGGGCATAAAGGTATATCTGAGAGATATACTTTAACACTGAGCTCCAAAAATAGATCAAGTATATTAGGATCAAATTTATTTAATTGCACAGCAGAGATATATGTTCGCATCCAATTAAATTGTATCATTCTCAATCAAGTGTTGATGGTTTGTACGGAAACCCAGAGTGGACGTAGTACGTATGAACTCTTTTCTGATGGTTTTCTCGAGATAACGAGTTAATTATCTCGTTATCTCGAGAAAACCATCAAAAAAAAGTTCATTCGTACCACGTCCGCTCTGGGCTTCCGTAGGTTTGAGTATAGTTTGAGTATTTTTAAACATATTTCACTCCATTCAATGAGTGTAACATCTTCTCGTAGGTCTCGTATCCATTGCTGTCTCTTCTGATCAGAGTTTTCCTGCCATTGGTTTTTGATGCCATTACTTTTATGTCAGACCGTGTGTTGGGTTTATGAAACTGTTGGTCGCCACATCAGATCGGGACTGAAACCAGCCCAGATAAAAATCCAAGGTTCAGACCTGAAAGTAGTCCTGGACTGTTAAAACCACTGAGCTCTGCAAAAGAAACCAAACTTGTGAGGATTACATCTCCGTACTTCACAGGATTCCCTTCCGTTTGCTCTCTGTCCGTCTGTATATCTGTATATCTGTGAGTGTTCGCTCAGAGCGCAGCGCCTGGGTAAATATCAAACTCCACGATGCAATCCAGAGTCCAGACAAAGACTTCAGTTGTGTACGCTGTGACTCAAACAGCTGTTGCATCTGTTGGCAGAACAGTTTGCTGCTGGAAAGACGGGAGTAAGGTGTACACTGGAAAAAATGCCCCTCCAAAAATGAGTAAAAAAACAACAAATACTTGAAATGAGCAAAAAAAATCTGCCAATGGAACTAGTGAAAATCGGCTTGTCAAGATTTCTTGAAATAAGATGTGATATTTTAGCCTAGAAATGTAGACGCCCCTAGCGACCGCAAATTGAATTTGCTCCCGGGCGCAGTCTAGTCAGTTGTGGTCGTTTTGCGAGGCTGAAAATCGAAACTTAATCAGGCCAATCAAATCGTGAGGAGCGGGGTCGGAGGCCGGGCTACCTAGTGACGACAGAGGTGCGACGTTTCAGTGTGTAGAGAGAGGTTAACAATGGCTGCGCCCAGCGAACAAGCTTTCGATTTGGCTTTGGCAGCGACTCTGGAAGATTTAAATATACATTTTTCTTTGCGAGATGAACGAATAACTGCTCAAGTTTTTCTTGAAAAAAAAGGACGTTTTGCCCACCGGGTACGGTAAAAGTTTAATTTACCAGCTTGCTCCGTCGGTGGGACGACGCTCTGATTGGTTGTTGCGCCATCCTATTGCGTGGCGTTGAGTGCAGAGGCAACTTAACAGACAACCGTTTATCCCGCCCACACTGCTATCCAGCTTCACTAGACCCCTGTACAGCTTTTTGCTGTACGGGTCTGGCTTGCTAGGCTAGTGATATTTTTTGAGATAAAAGTGATCTTGAAATTAGCTTAAAAACCTCTTCAAATGAAAGAAAAAAGCTTGTTTCATATGAAATCCGACTCAAAACAATTTGTTTTCAAGACTTTTTCATTTAACAAGATATTCCAGATGTATTGTCTTCAAACAAGTCCCTATATCTGGCTGAAATGGTACTTGTTAGGCAGTTGTGTCTTATATTAAGTGTAATGAGATATTTTGACGAGAAATGAGACAAATATACTTGGTAAGACTTTGATTTTTTCCAGTGTAGTGATTCTGCTTTAGTGCAGTTTTAGCTAGCCACTGCAGCAGTTCTCCAGGATCACACGGAAACTCTCCCATAGAAAGGACAGAGTTGAGCAGCCTTTGCATTGATAATTAAAGCAGTTGGGTTATGATGCAAAGCTGCTCTTTTCCCTCTGCCTGATAACCTTAATCACTCTGGTTTGATTGTTAATACAGTTCTGGTTCAGCTCTCTCACAGGATTAAGCCACAACAACTGTGAAAGTTATTGATGTGAAACATCAGTCTGTGGTGCAGCTTTACAGTTTATCCACTGGTTGTTTTCCCTCCGTGTCAGTCAGTTCACTGATGGATCCCTTGTTCCCAACTCCTTTTCTTCTTCCTCCCTGCAGATCTTTTCAAGTACAGGCTGATCAATTGTAAGCTAGTCAACAGCACGTTCCTGCACAACAAGGAGGGCTGCCTGCTCAGCGACGTAGGCGATGAAAACAATGCCTACATGGTCTACTTCGTCAGCTTCCTGGGTACCTTGGCAGTGTTGCCTGGCAACATAGTGTCTGCTCTGCTCATGGACAAGATCGGAAGGTTGAGGATGCTAGGTAGGATCTGTGTTGTGACAAGGGAGGAGAACGGGAATATGTATTGATGTGCAGCAGTTGCTTTGGACCATGTTTGATATGTAAACTATTCCTTCTCACTTGCAAACTAATTGGATATTGAGTCCTATTACCTCTGAGCACAGGATTAATGAAGTGGTAGTTGATCTGAGAGAAATTGACATGACATTCACATGATTAAAGGGATAGTTTGCCTATTTTGACATGAAGCTGTATGACATCCCATATCAGCAACATCATTTCTGAACATCTTCTTACCCCCTGCTGCGTCCTGTGAGCAGAGTTCCAGCCTCGTTTTGGCGTTGATGAAGGTAGTCCGGCTAGTTGGCTGGGGTTTAAAAAATAAAGCGTTTTGCTTCTCAAAACAGTATGCGTTCAACAGAGTAAAACATTTGCATCACAAAATCGTTCATCCAGGAAAAAGTCAGACCTCACTTCGCTTGGCCCTATTTTCTCTCCCTTTGTATCACTGCCTGCTGTCGACAGCCGCATCAAAAACGCGGGCAAAACGCTTTATTTTTTAAACCCCAGCCAACTAGCCGGACTACCTTCGTCAACGCCAAAACGAGGCTGGAACTCTGCTCACAGGACGCAGCAGGGGGTAAGTCAATGTTTATAAATGATGTTGCTAATATGGGATGTCATACAGCTTCATGTCAAAAGAGGCGAACTATCCCTTTAAGAGAGAAGGCGGTCAAAGAAAAGAGTTTGAAATGTGCAGTCCTGTCCAATAAAAATCTTGAACCGCCCCTAATTTCCTTTTTATTTTGTTTCCAAGGAGCCGGACAAGGGATGAACCAGTGTTCATAACTTAGCAAAGAAGCCATTTTTAATTTTGTTCCCAGCAGCCTGTCACAGAGACACATAATTTGTTCCCATATCTTTAGTTGCATCTCTGAAAAACAGCAAAGATATCACAGTTTGACAGACAGAAAATTCACGTTTGAGATATATTATCTCTGAAAAACAGCTTCATAGTTTCAACTTTTTTGTACATTTACGTTTAAAACTGCTTTCAGTTACCAAAAGAGTCAAATCAATATAAGAAATTCAGTTTAAAAAGAAAATCCTAATCCCAAAAAAATGAACGTTATCACGTCTAAAAGTAGAAAAAAACAGGCAATAATAAGAATTATATGTTATTCAACATCAAGAAAAAGTCATTGAGATTCAATTTAAAGCTTAAAAAAGGAATATAAGATATAATCTAATGACTAATTATGGAACAGTGAATATAAATTACATGATTAAACTGTTTTATGCCACCAGAAATGAATAATCTAGAAGTTCTTTGTGGGTTTTAGACTGGAATTAAGATTTGTTCCCATTTCTTTAGCTGCATGTGTGAAAAACAGCAAAGATAACACAGTGTGACAGACAGAAAACAGGATTTCTGCAGCAACAAGGTGATTCCCAAAGAGCTGTGAGCTGAAAACTTGGCATATCTCAGCATGGTGTGCAGCGTGTCCTTAAAACATTTGAGGAAACTGGACAAGTGGAGGACAAAAGAAGAAGTGTCAGGCCTAAAGAACTATCAATAACCACTAATTAACTTTCAAGCTCATTAGAAGTGTAAAAACTCATCATGTTTGCACGTGTTTCTATAAATTTCCTCCCTTATTTCCTGTTTTTCTTGGTCAAATTGAAAGAAATGAGGAATGGCTCAAGAGTTGCGCAGTACAGTGCTTTAAAGGTTGGTCTCTAATCCAGATGTTTCCAGTTTTATATTTAATTAGATTACCTTGTAAAAGAGCCAGATTGATAAAATAAATGACCAAAAATGTGTTTTTTTTGCAGTAGACGATAGAAAAATCAGCTGAATAGCAGAATAAAATAAAAATCTTTTAGGCGGAGCAGCAGTTTGGACCCTAACCCCTCCCTGGCATGCACTGATGACCCTGCTTCTTCATGACTCACTCTCTTCTCCCTCTGTATCCACAGCCGGCTCCAGCGTGATCTCTTGCATCAGCTGTTTCTTCCTGTCTTTTGGCAACAGCGAGTCGGCCATGATCGCTCTGCTCTGCCTGTTCGGTGGAATTAGCATCGCCTCCTGGAACTCTCTGGACGTGCTGACCGTTGAGCTCTACCCCTCCGACAAAAGGTGGGTTATTTAGGCGAGCTCTGACGTGCTGAATCACGTGCTAAATTATGTCACGAGAGTTCCCCCGTGATGATTGGCTGGCTCACGGGGACGGATGACATTGTGGGGGTGAATTTTTGGAGCATTTATGCTACCGAATGTCTTTAACCCTGATTTAAAACACAACTTAATTTCTGAAAAGGGACATTTTTGTCCCCTTTTAAAATGACCTAAAAACCTCATATGTTCATATTTTTTTCCACTTTTTTTTTCATAAACCTTTTATTCCACTTCAGTTCTGATCATAACTACCAAGTTAATTGTAAAATTGAAAATATTTTGTCACGAACACCGAAGACTCAGAAACTGAAACAAGAATTCAGTTGAACGTGCAGCATAAATGTGTCTTTGGTGTCTCCGGTTGTCAGAGGTCAGCGTGCATTTGATTTTAGGAGATTTGGCTCCACCTTGTGGTTATTGTGAGTCTCTGCATCCTCTTCACATAATTAGTTTCTGCAGAGGTTCTGATGCCACTTTGAAAATAACCAAATGGAAAAAAGGATTACATTTTTTTGTACAACTTGTTTTATTTTTAGGTAAATTTCATATAAAGGAAATGGACTGACAGTAAACCAAATTTTACACTTTTTTTTAAAGAACTATATCAATACAGCACCGACATCAATGGTTTAGAAATGCCTAAGGCTTTAAAAACAAACTTTATTTTGGAAAAAGTTTTATTTAAATGATGTTTTTCTCTACAGTGATGCATTTTTTATGCATGATGTTTCTATACAACAGATGGAGAACTGACTTTATCTCTCTTCTCTCCACAGAACCACAGCCTTCGGTTTCCTTAATGCTCTCTGTAAGTTAGCGGCCGTGCTGGGCATCAGCATCTTCACCTCCTTCGTGGGTATAACCAAGGCGGTGCCCATCATGTTCGCCTCGGGGGCGCTGGCGGTAGGCAGCTTTCTGGCCCTTAAACTACCGGAGACGCGGGGCCAGGTGCTGAAATAGTGTGGAGCCGACGGCTTTCCAGGAGGCAGAAGAGTTTTTTTTGCCACACTGTGAACGAACAGCTCAAGAGCCCCCCCACATCCTGCCCTCTAAACCCCCCCACAGACGATGATGACACAGCAAATTTGTTTGGAAAAAGAAAACCATCATGATATCAGATTAATCCTAAACAGGTCACGCAGAATTGGAGCGAAACACAAAACGTACGTAAATCATCAGATTTTGTCCTCTTCAGAGTTAAGGCAAGTTTATTTGTATAGCACAATTCAACTACAAGGTGATTCAAAGTGCTTTACAGGTACATTAAAACAGTAGAAATGAAAAGCACGATTTAAATTTTAAACAAAAAAGAAAGAAATAAGAACAATAGATAAAATCAGGAGTTAAAATGTGATTAAGTTTTGAAACTCAAGCTTCAGATTTGGAGCTTTATCCAAATGCAGCTGAAAATAGGTGTGTCTTCAGCCTGGAGTTAAACACATATGGGGTCGGAGGTCAGCTGGATGGGGGCTCTTGATAGTTAGCCATACAAATAGACTCATAGAAATTAACACTAGCCATTGTTGCAGAGTTTTCTGTATTCACCTCCATTCTTCTGAGCAAACTCAACTCAACTTTAAAGTCTTGAGGGCTTTTGCTGTCGTTGGACTCAAAAATGCAACAATTTCCGCCTTGATTTGAAGCATTTTTGACTTTTTGGGGTTAAACCCCCCCACGCCCCCCCCAAAAAAATCGTCCTCATTTGTTTCCTGTCTCCTGAGATCTTGTGTTGGTGTACAGACTAACTGCCATTTTGTAGGTTATAGAACATTCCGGGTTTGCTTCTGTTATCGCTGTGATTTGGAGATTCAACAAGCCCCACGCTCCCTTTATTACATCGGTTTTATATCATGCCTGAACAGCCGCGACGCCATCAGAAAACGCTCCAGGCTGTCGCGTGCGTGTCCATGTGAAGCACAACCATTTTGCGGCGCGAATGGCCCCCCCCCCGAACATTTCGTCGACGTGACGAAAATGTTCAGAATCTCACTCTCAATCATCATTCCAGTCACGCTGTGCACCCCTTTTTTGTGAGAAATGCCTTTTTCTTCTCCTAAAAGACTTACAGTATGTTTGTGTCTTGTATGTTTTGAAGGATGTTATGCATGTCACAGAGTATGTACCGTATGTAACTGAGAGTGCAACATGTAAACGGCATTTGGGACTTGTTACATTTGCTCATCTGTTAACTCTTAATGGAACCGCTGTTATGTTTTGACGCCCGCAGAAGACAGAACGGCGCATGTTCTGCAGTTGGTGATACTTTTGAACTCCTGCAGACCTAAACTCGCGGTTCTTAGAGCACACGGCACAAGAGGGTCGCAAAATTCAAAATGTTTATTTGCTGTTTTTTTGTACGCAGGAAGGAAATAATCAGACGGTGAAAAGAGGCTGCACTTTTTGTGTGAAATGAAAGTTTATATTAACGTGCTTCTTAGTGCAATATCGACACTTTATTTCTATTTATTTGTCCACAAATCCGATTTGATCTACAAGCACAACAAGACGTGTGAAAGATTAGAGCTCGATATTAGAGGAGTGGCTATAAGAACTGTTGCAAATGTGTTTTATTTATTTTAGGGCTGGGCAACGATTAAAATTTTTAATCTATTTAATCGCATGATTTCCCTGATTAATCGCGATTAATCGCATTTGTACGCAGAATCCAAAATTAATCCAAAAGTAGTGTATAGCTTTTAGCTTTTAGCTTTATTTTAAATGTGCTGCCATATGAATGAAAGTGCCATAACATTTGTTGTGCAAACACACTTTTAACATCAGCATCTTTCTGTAGTTTTTATGTAGAAGCCTCGCTCCACTGTCTGTTTCCTTGAATGACTTGCTGCTATCAGTTGTGTGTTTTGCCTTTAAGTTATATTTTAGACTGGAACTACTACGCTGAGAAGACAATTCAACTTGGCAGTAAATGGAGGAGTTTTTTTTTTTTAATTTATTTTGAAATACGTGCTTTTATGTTGAAATGAGTAAAACAGGAAGTAGCGCCGGTTAGCTCCGTGAGCTTCACACAGAGACCGAGGAGCACCTGTAACGGTGATGTTACCTGCTAGTTTATCTTTATTTTGCTGTAACTGTGTGAGTGTGATGCATTCAACAGACTTTAACAATAATAAAACCTGCGTTAATGCGCGATAAAATATCTATCGGCGTTAAATAATTAACACGTTAACGCGATAATAACGAGTTAGCTCGCCCAGCCCTAATTTATTTGTTTTTTTCTGATTTAGGGTCTTCAGGGCTGGTAACAGGTTGAACAGCCACGATTAACTGCATTTAAGAGAAGCTTATTGCACTCATGGTGGTACGAATTGGACGTGCAGTGAGAGCTTGTTCACTGGTGCTTTATGATGCAAAAGTAGCCAGATATGACATGAAATACACCACGGAGAACTCACTGCCAAGGGCTGACTGTTATATATTCCACACAGGAGACGGCACAGAGTGTCGGTGCAGGCTGACATGTTCACAATTGCATGGAAAAAGAAAACAAAACAATCACGCCAGATCAACAAAAAACTGCCATTTTGTAGGATAGCAGCCATATGTAGATTCAAGTCATTTGAATAAACGGACAAAACCGTTGCACTAAGCGTGCACTGACAGTCGCACGTGCACAATTCTGACAGCCCGGCGTTTAGCAAGAGCACAGCAACCAAAAATCTACAAAATGACAATTCTGTGAGTGCAATTGTGAACATCTGTGCTTGGAGATTTCAAACAGCCCTGCGCCAGGAAAGGGACCCTTTACGCTTCACCGTCTTGCTTTATCTCACACCGATTTAAAGGGATAGTTCGCCTCTTTTGACATGAAGCTGTATGACATCCCATGTTAGCAACATCATTTCTGAACATCTTCTTACCCCCTGCTGCGTCCTGTGAGCCGAGTTCCAGCCTCGTTTTGGTGTTGATGAAGGTAGTCCGGCTAGTTGGCTGGGGTTTAAAAAATAAAGCATTTCGCTTCTCAAAACAATATGCGTTCAAAAGAGTAAAACATTTGCATCACAAAATCGTTCTCCAGGAAAAAGTCAGACCTCACATCGCTTGGCCCTATTTTCTCTCCCTTCATATCAATGCGTACAGCCACCCAGGGGCGATTTTAGGATCTGGTCTTTAGGGGGGCCCAGCCCCCAGTGCTCACAGAGGCACATTATTTCTCACTAATTGAAGCGAACTAGTACATTTATAAATTTTGGAGCCGTATTAGTTTTGCTTTGAGTAGTGTTCCCCTACAACATTCAATTTTGACCTCTCCATTTCAAAAGACTGTGGCTTACAGAGAGATAACAGAGAGCCTGAGACAAATATTGAAGATAACTCAACATTTATTTTGGGAGTAAAGAGTTAAAACAAAAGCAAATGCTAGAAAATAAATAAAATGGTCACTAAAATAATGCATCCTTGAGCAAAAAAAAAGGTGTTTTTGCATAATATAATATTTTTAAAATGTGCTGATCCAGGGGGTGCTGAGCTATCTCACGGTGGTGCCTTGGCACCACTAAAAATACCCTAGCCTCACCCCTGCAGCCACCTAGCGATAGCCGCACCTATTACGGTGTTTGCTGCTCGGTCTGCTCGGTCTGCACAGCCCGTAGTGATATGAAGGGAGAGAAAATAGCACCAAGCGATTGTGAGGTCTGACTTTTTCCTGGAGAACGATTTTGTGATGCAAATGTATTACTCTTTTGAACGCATATTGTTTTGAGAAGCAAGACACTTTATTTTTTAAACCCCAGCCAACTAGCCGGAAGAAGGCCCAGAGACGAGTGCAGTGGAGGACAGTCATCGGTGGCCTATGCTCAGGCATGAGTAATGGGCCTAAGTAAGTAAGTAACTAGCCGGAGTACCTTCATCAACACCAAAACGAGGCTGGAACTCTGCTCACAGGACACAGCAGGGGGTAAGAAGATGTTCATAAATGATGTTGCTAATATGGGATGTCATACAGCTACATGTTAAAAGAGGCGAACTATCCCTTTAAACCTAGCGTCTGACCCGTTATCTACAAGTGTGCCATGCGTCCCACCTCTCATTGATTATTGCCAAATATTCACACAACATAGAGTTTACACATTATTCCATCCGTTATAGATATGAACATATGTAAATAAGATAAACTATAATGGAACTGATAAGCTTTCAAACCTTGTGGCCCCTCCGCTGACGCGATATTAAAGTCGGTTGTTGCCGTTTGGTCGTGTTAAACAAACCTTGATTTTCTCTCCACAACTCAAGGGTTCGAGAAAAAGGCTTCAGAGGGCAAATTTTAAAAAGATCCCTTTTTAAAAAGCACACGGACGGTATGTTAAAGTGCATCAACTGTTCGAATACTGAGAAAACTGGTGGATATCTAAGCGTTAGCTGCCCTATAATTGTGTCTGTTTTTCTTTATCAGCCATGAAAATAAGAACGATGTCAACATAACATTGTATTCGCTCGGCACAGGATGCTGTGAAAACACTCACGAGTCCAGGTTCAAATGTGTCTCTCATGGATGCATATCTTAGCTTCTGTTACAGGGTCTTTTGTATGATTAACTCGTTGTCTGAACAACAGTCAATTGTGAGCAAAAAGTTAACAAAGCAATAAGTGTTTGGATATTTGTCTCTTATGAAGCTATTTGGGAAAAAAACGAAGCACATTAAAACGCTGAGTGTTGGCTTAATAATGACACCGGACTAAACAGCTAACATTCGTGTGTAACCCTAAAACCACCCTAGGTCTTGAGGCTTCTGCATCACCATTGATCAAATGTAACAAAGAATTATCACCTTTGTCACTGTTCTGTGCTGTAGAAGCTGTAGTTGACTGTAAGTATAGAAACTGTGGAATCATAAATACGATAGAAAAAATCCCCCAAAAAAAGAAGTGTAAATGAACTTTGCTGTATGTTGTCTTTGATTTTGTGTATTTTGTAAATGAGAATGAGATATAAGTAAAAAAAACATCAATGTTAAATACCAGTTATGAACCATAGTTAGACTAAATGTTCTGTTTAAAAGGTGTGTGAGATTGTTTTCTTATATTTTCCCATTGTGGATTTTTGATTGGGTTCACACTTTGCTGTGACCCTTTGGAATCACAATGAATAACAAAGAACCATGAAGAATAAACGTGTGGAAAAAGATTGTTTTTTATTTGTTGTTATTGTTGATATCGCTGTTATCCGAGGTGGGACAGAAGTCTGGAATATTTAAGCCAGAAAAATAAATGAGGAGGGCAAAAAGAATCAAGATAAATTCGATTATCATTAATCAGTTAGAGGCTGTAACTCCATCTATGCTGCTCACACAAAATAATATGATTTAAAGAAGAAATGGGATCAAAACAGGAAGGGAAAGTGCACAACCACAAGATGCTAGTGAAAAGCTGATAATATCCTCAGAAATTGATGCAAATTAATCAATATTCGAGTTCATTGTTGAATGTTTTGGAACTAAAGCAGCAACTAAAAGGCTATCGTAGGGCTTTAGGGTGATCTGAATCACTCTGGAGAGGTGTTAGTCTGTTTAATTTGGAAATACAGTTCAGTTTGAGCCCACAAGAAAAGAAACGTAACACCTTTAATGGAGGCTCGAAGATGCTCCGAAGCTGCTCTGTTGCCTCCGGTTCTGGAGCAGCCCACTCTGATAAGATAATGTACATCAGTACAAATGTCCAAATTGTTACATATGTATAATTCAGTGTTGCGTGAGTTTTTATCCCAACTTACTGTTTACGTCTATCCTGATTTTATACTATTACAAGCAAATAAATCCTATCAAAATATTGTAACTGCACCAAAATACCAGAAACCAAATAATTCTACCAAATTCCTTTTTTAATACAAAGCTATTTGGAAATTAGGAAAGGAATCTGATTTAATAGATAGAAAGAATTGCATTATTATTGTTATTATTATTATTATTATTGTCATTATTATTATCATCATTATTATTATCATTATTATTATTATTGTTATTATGATTTATTATTATTGTTATTATGATTTATTATTATTATTATTATTTTAATTCTTATTAGTTAGCACCAGTAGCAGTAGGGTTTAGTTTTAGTATTATCTTGTAATAGTAATAGTAACCCTGGCAACGACCACACTCCTCACCACTTGGTGGCGGTATTGTCATTTGCCAAACATGTAAAGTTCAAGAAGAAGAAGACAGAGGAGAAACTGCTACGGACTTTCCTTGCAAGGTGAGTTATTGAATTCACTCAATTTGACGTCCTGTTATAAAATATTGTTTGTATTAGCTGCTAAAGTTAGCTGACTATTTAAGCCTTTCCGTGTAAAGATTTACTGTCGCTGTTTTTAAGTCGCAACATGTCGCTTTGTGTTTGTTATGAAAGCTAGCTAACAGCTAACGCTAGCAAACGAGCTGGGAATTATTCTGATATTTAGCTGGAGCTTTTCGGTTATCCGTAAATGTGCATTATGTATCCTTCACTGTGTGTTAGACGTGTTAACGGACAACAACACGACTCTTCTCACTTTTATTTGAGTCTCTGCGCTCACCTGAGACCAGTTTATTAGCCGGGTTAGGTAATGCAGATACAAATGTTTTTGGTCATTTTATTATCTCATAATATTGAATTCAGTGGCTTTGCGGTTACAACAGAAGTTCAGAAACTGTCCTCAACGTGGCAGTTATGAACAGCGAGATTTTAATCCTGCACACCTGCCTGGGTTACTGAAACTCTGTCCAACAGCTTTGCTATAAACTACCAACCAGAAACATTTGGGGACATTATTGCAGATGTGCACAGTTGTGTGATGCATTCTCAATGAATTGGGTCAAACGTTGTAAAGAAAGATCTCTCAATTATTCCATCCTTCATATTAACATACACACCACAGCCTCAGTGGTCGTGCATATTATTTACAATGAATAGACAGCTACAACATGCTTTAACATGGGACAAAATTCACAGCCTGAAATGCTTAAACCTCCTTATATACAGACATTAGAGCTCATATGGAAGGATTCATGCAAGTGTAGATTATTTTATTGTTTCTATATGTTTACATGGGCAAATATCTCATCAATCTGATTGAAATCATCCTAATAGAAGATTCAAAAGCGTGTATGTGGACATTAGATGTGTGATAAGTTGTATATCAGGTGCCTCAAAGCATTTAATCAAAATGAAACACTTTAATGGGTAAAAAGTCGGCCTGCTCACAAGTCTGCTGTAAATATAACACAAAATAGGTTGTTTTCCTAACATTTTTCATTAAATTCTATTAATGTAAAAGAAGAAGTTGATTTAAGGATACAAAAAAACAATGAACCGGATAATATTTTTAAAAATGAGTTTGTTGTGATATGTGTATGAATGTCTTCAGATTTAAAAAAAAAAAAAAAAAAAAAAAAAGATATTATAAAAGCCTCTTTGCTGTAGCTTGACACTAACATCTCAGGTTACAGTCTACATGTTGCGGGATATGAATGCAAAATAAGGCAGATTAACTCCAATGTGTCATTATTCAACTTTTTACTGGATTTAGTTTGAAAAAAAGAAGCGCAACAAATCAAAGAGATGAAGCAGTTTATCAGTGTAATCAGAGTGATAGCAGAGTCCTCCATTAGATCAGTTTTTATCTCCTTTCTGCTTCCTGTCTCCTCGCCCCCCCCACCCTACATCCCCTTCTAGGCATGGGCCGGTATGAGATTCTGACGGTATGATAACCTTAGGCAAAGATATCCCAGTTTCACGGTATTATGATTACAGCTCTGAAATGTGTATTTTGAATGTTTGTATTTAAAAAAACAAGAAAAATAAAAAAACTTTTCCATTAGTTATGAAATAGTGTGCTTCAGTGGACACACTTAGGAATTATTGTTGCCTCTCAGGATGCAATACTAACAATAATGATAATGGATCGGTTTTCTATCACGCTTTTCATAATACTCAAAGCCACTTCCAGTGAATGAAACAACAGCAAATTCGCATTAACGCAGGTTTTATTATTGTTGAAGTCTGTTGAATGCATCACATTCACAGTAACAGCAAACACCACGAAGCATGGAGTAATAAAATAAAGATAAACTAGCAGCTAACATCACCGCTACAGGTGTGAAGCTCACGGAGCTAACCGGCGCTACTTCCTGTTTTACTTGTTTCAACATAAAAGCACGTATTTCAAAATAAATTTTAAAAAAAACTCCTGCATTTACAGCCAAGTTGAATTGTCTTCTCAGCGTAGTAGTTCCAGTCTAAAATATCACTTAAAGGCAAAACACACAACTGATAGCAGCAAGTCATTCAAGGAAACAGACAGTGGAGCGAGGCTTCTACATAAAAACTACAGAAAGATGCTGATGTTAAAAGTGTGTTTGCACAACAAATGTTATGGCACTTTCATTCATATGGCAGCACATTTAAAATAAAGCTAAATGCTAAAAGCTATACACTACTTTTGGATTCATTTTGGGATTCTGCGTACAAATGCGATTAATCGTGATTAATCCGGGAAATCATGTGATTAATTAGATTAAAAATTGTAATCGTTGCCCAGCCCTAAAATACATAAAACACATTTCCAACAGTTCTTATAGCCACTCCTCTAATATCGAGATCTAATCTTTCACACATCTTGTTGTACTTGTAGATCAAATAGGATTCGTGGACAAATAAATAGATATAAAGTGTTGATATTGCACTAAGAAGCACGTTAATATTTAACATTTTTGGATTTTGCGTACAAATGTGATTAATCAGGGAAATCATGTGATTAATTAGATTAAACATTTTAATCGTTGCCCAGCCCTAAAAATTAAAATGAAAAAAACGCTCATACCGCAGGGACGGATGACAGAAAATTTGAGTGGTTTTGAAACCTTGACTTTTTCATACCATGGTATACCTTAAAACCGGTAACCGAACCATCCCCATCCATGCCTCCATCTCTCCTCGGTGTGACTGTTACTGACATCAACATGAAAACCTTTGATTTCCTTTGAAAGACGACTTCATGCAAAAAAATGTGCTGCAGAATTCCGCAGATCTGAAAGACAAGTTTTAACTTTAACGTTAGAAAACAGCGAGGTGGAGAACAAAATGTTCTTTTTCAGATCTGATGGTGCGTCCCCTGTGTTTCTGCCCCTGTCGTCCTCCTAGGTGGTCATCTTCCACGGCCTCTGATGCTTCCCAGTGTCCTCCGCTGTGCTCGGCCCATCTCCACCTGCCCCATCCTGTCCCGGCCTCTGGCCCACTTCAGACCGCGCATGGACCCGGACCCCAGCCGGCCCGTTGAAAGGGCCATCAGAACCAAACTGGCCAACACGCTGGGGCCCAGCCACTTAGAAGTGCACAACGAAAGCCACATGCACGCCGTCCCCCCCGGATCCGAATCCCATTTCCGCGTGCTGGTGGTCAGCTCGCGGTTTGAGGGTCTGCCTTTGATTCAGCGCCACCGGCTGGTTAATGACGCTTTGAAGGAGGAGCTGAGCACCTGTGTTCATGCCCTGGCCATCCAGGCAAAGACTCCCGAGCAGTGGGGGATTAACCCCGACCTGGCAAAGAGCCCACCCTGCCTGGGAGGCTCCAGGGGGGATCACACGGTGGAGGAGAAGCTGAAGGCTGGGCGGGAGTGAAGTGTTGGACTGCGACACGGCTCAGAGAGTTTAATCTCACACAGAAGTGCTACTCAAGAATCTTGGGTTAAAGATTAAATAAGTGCTGTACTAAAGGAAATCATGGCTACATGTGAGTGTTTCTGTACAGTTACTGGATGGAAACGATACACTGTAATTCCACAGCTTTACTTTAGGAAGTTCTTCCTCATAAATCTGTTTATACACTGAAAAAAACAACTCGTAAGACTTACTTAAAAAACCCTTTGTAAGTATTTGCACTCAAATGATTTAAGTAATATTTAATGCTGCAGTATCAAGTAAATGTTACTTCCCATAAAACATAACAGTTTTGAAGATATTAAGTAACATTTACTTAATTACATCTAAGTTTTAAGTTATATTTATTTAAACAAATTAAGTAAAGTCTACTTGTTTTTCATAGGCAGGAACATAATTTTACTCAAAATTTTAAGTAAATTTTATACATCTGTGGTATTTGCTGTTATGAAGTAACTTAGTAGATTTTAACGGTACACTTTCAGAGTAAAGTTTATGTAGTATTTCTAGGTTTATGTACATACAATTATTAAACATTTAAATTGTATGAGGAAACCTAAGTAAAACTTACTCTTCCCCCATAATTCATGTATTACGTTAATAAAATGTTTAATTTTACTTAAGAAGCTCTAGTTCTTACTGAATCTTAAAAATACAAGGTAGAAATTATGACGTTTACTTCAGCAAAAAGTCACTTTTTTCAGTGAGCTATCTGACATCGATGGAAAAATGCTGATTATAAAGCCCCCTGTAGGCTAAGCATAGAAGTTTATGCCTGCATTTCTGCTACTGAATGTAAATAAACGCCATTTTTAAATGTCTTTTTATGAGATTTAAAGGTTGAAAGTTGGAATGATATCATTTAAGCAGTTTGGACTCAGTTTGGTGGTCTTCATCGTCAAGAAACGAGGGTCCCGACGTATTATTCAGCATGAGGAGGAGGAATATTTGCAGTCACAGGCGGCTCTTATGGGCTTTCTAAAGGTATTCTGACTGAAAGTTTTACAATCTTATGTTTTCGGGCTATTTGTGATGTCTTCAGGTAAGAGCTTCCTGCCAGTTTAGGCCTCCATGTTCAAATATGTTCTCTGTGACGTTTTTCTGAGCTCTAATGTAGAACAGCAAACTTTAAAAGTGACAGCAAACCACTTCAATAACCGGTACCATCTGTAACTAAAGTCATTTAGCAGAATGGACGGGTCTCAGTCGAATAGTCTGTGTTACTCAGGAACTTCTTAACTCAGAAGTATCTGAGAAAAGGAGCTTCGGTGCTACTTCTCATGTCTCCTTTAATGCTAAAGGAAACATCGAACAATCCTTTATGAAAGAAAGGAGCTAATGCCACAACTTTCCAAACAAATCTAAATTACTTTTATTCAGTTGTACTAATTGTGACTCGTGGATGAATCCAAAAACAGGAAGGTGAGTATAAGCAGCATGTATATATATTCCTATAGTTCAGTTATGAACCTTTATAACTAAGTAATCTATATGATCTCTAATATGATGTATATGAAATAACTTCATATGACAACCTGCATAATTCACACATAATCATTACTTTTTAAAAAGTTGTTGCTGAAATAAAACAAAGAAAAGTATCTTTAGATGCTTTTTATGATTAATTTCTTTCATAAGTGACTATAAATACTGATGTGTATTTTATTAATTTATTTTAAAGCCAAAGCAGCAACTTTTTCCCTTTAACTTCGAACATTTAAGTAATAAAAGTTGAAAATTAGAGAAAAGTAAGCTGATTATTTTGGGTTTTAATTTAGACACGGCTCGAGCACACATGTTAATAGAATCTATAATGAATGAATTAGCATAATGAAATTTAGTTCAGGAGCTTTTGGCTTGGGATACACAAAAAAATATAAAGCACACAGTATAGTAAACGGTAAAAGTTAAAGTAATAATAACACATTCTATGATTTAAACGGACCGTTTTCTTATTTAAAGCGCTGTATTTTAAAGGTTTAAAGGCTCTCTTATGTAACTGATGCAGCTCGTTGCCTGTTTTGGGCAGCAGGGGCTCAGTGGTTGGTCCGATAACCTGAAGGTTGGTGGTTCGATTCCCACTCTAACTGCTCAAAGATTGGTGAACTGACAGCTGGAGGGATGGCGCAGACCACCTCCTTGCCACGGCGGAGTAACTTTGTGTATTTCGTGCATCTATAGGACAGTAAAGTCTTAATCTTTTTAGGGAAATTCGTGTCAGTTCTGCTGGTTTAACACAGGAGGGCAGTATGTGCACAAGTTATATGGCAACCTCAGCTGGGGAGATTCATTTAAAAGGTTTAACTTTTTCCTTGAAAGGCCAACATCAATAATCCAGTTGGTTTTATGTACATATATATATCTATATATGTACATAAATATATATATATATGTGTGTGTGTGTATACAAAATGCAGATTAAACCCGCTCCTGCACTCAGAGGCTGAAAAACCTAATTAAACTTTTTAAAAACGATCATAAACACAGTGTCAAATGTTAAAGCGCAGCACGTAAAAATGGAAAATTAAAAGAAGGTAAGTGGGTCTGCGTTTTTAATGTTTATTCAGACGATGAAATACTTCTGCTGTGCCGTTATAATTCTTCTCATTAATTAATGGTGTGTTTTTCATGCTTTCTTATCGGAGTTTCACAATGATTGAATGAAACAAAAAGTACAAAATGTTCCGGGGTTTGTGCTTGTTTTCAGAATGACACACTCTGTTCTGTATGTGGGTGGGCGTTTTATTTTCGTCTCCGTATGTGTCACTGTGGAAGGTCTTCTTGTCCTAACTTTAACCCCGATGGCGGCCAAAAAAATCACCCCTCAAGGCTCCTAGAATCATAAGACAAGTAAGTTTCAAAAAAGTTTGGGTGGGAGTCTGAATCTACAGCCGTCCTTTACCCCAGTTTGCGTTAATAATTTCGATCTCTCTTTAAATCTTTGACAAGATTTAAAACAAACCCAAGAATGTGGCGACTCTGAACACAGCCGCAGAGCCAAAGCAAACTTTTAATGCTTTGCTGCAAAGCTGCTCTCGGTTATTGTTAGCCCGTAAAGGCAGGCCTGCGCTGGAATGCGGTGTCAGCTCAAGGTAATGCGTGTCGTCTTCTACAATCATCCTCCGCCTGGAATTGACAGCTTGTCAAGGCCTCACAAAAGGCTCCAGTGAGCAGGGTGAACAACTGGTGTCACTGGTTTTGGAAAAAGGAAAACAGTAACACAGCCACTTTATGACCCCTGCCACTCATTAGAGCCGGGTCTGCGGGGGCCAAGAGGCAAATCCCACGGCTGCGGGAGAGGGCAGCAAGCTGGGCCCACCGCCTCCGGACCTGCAGACTGTCTCTGTCGGGGAGATTTACGCCTCACAGTTCCAGGTGCTGTTATGATGCAGAGGGGAAAAGTCATCAAGGATCACAAGGTGGAGTGCAGAGACTTGTCTTGCACTTAGCAGGTTGGGCGGTTTTACATGTGAGGAGGGCATAATCCATTCAGCGGTGGCAGTTATATGGCAAAATAACAGGTTCCATCAGGGGATCTTAATGGATCCTGACATGTTTTTGGTCAGAGGTGGAAGCACAAGTGCTCTCACTTCCCTTTTTTTAATTTTATTTTCTTATCAGTGTGGTCATAATTTAACAACCAATTTGGCTTTTTATGCTTTTTATGATCTAATTTCTTTCACAAGTGACCAGAAATGCTGATGCACTGGAAAAAAATGCCCCTCCAAAAATAAGTAAGAAAAACAACAAATAAAAGACGTTTTTGCTTGAAATAAGCAAAAAATCTGCCAATGGAACTAGTGAAAATCGGCTGGTCAAGATTTCTTGAAATAAAATGTGATATTTGGGACTTTTGAGATAAAAGTGATCTAGAAATTAATTAAAAAACCTCTTCAAATGTAAAAAAAAAAAGCTTCTTTCATGTGAAATGTGACTCAAAACAATTAGTTCAAGATGTATTGTCTTCAAACAAGTCCCTATATCTGGCTGAAATGGTGCTTGTTAGGCAGTTGTGTCTTATATTAAGTGTAATGAGATATTTTGACTAGAAATGAGACGAATATACTTGGTAAGACTTTGATTTTTTTCCAGTGTGTGTATCTTTTTATTTATTTTTTTAAAGCCAAAGCAGCAACTTTTTCCCTTTAACTTTGAACATTAAAGTTATGGAAGTTGAAAATTAGAGGAAAGTAAGCTGCTTATTTCTGGTTTTACTATAGACACGGCTCGAGCACACATGTTAATAGAATCAAGAATCTTTATTGTCACTATGCAGGCATAATGAAATTTAGTTCAGGAGCTCTTACGGTGGCAATTTAACAACCAATTTGGCAAATAAGACCAAAACCAAACAAGTCCACCTGGAGTCATTCTAACTTCACAGAGTAGCATCTGAGAAAAAGTTTCTGAACCTCAGACGGTCAAAACTTCATCGCTCTGAAGGATTTAGTCGGCACACTGAAGTCGTTACAATAATTATAATTACAATGAACTGAATTCCAATTGGCTTGAATTGGACTTTATTATTTAAGTGCCTTGAGATGACATTTGTTGTATTTGGTGCTATATAAATAAAAATGAATTGAATTGAATCAGGATGCAGTAGGAGCCCCTTTTGCAATCATCCTTTGTTGCTTTTAACTTTATTCAACCAGTGAATGTGAAACTCCAGGCCAAGCTAAATTATGACAAGATAAGATTTCACATAAAGGAACTAAAACATCAGAATATTTAATCACCGGTCGGGCGAAACGGGAGCAGAAGTGTATTCATAAACACATCGATCTGTGTTTAAAATATGTTTAAAATTTAACGGAGGTTGTTTAGTAAGATGGACTCTGAGTATTTTACTCCAACACGACTGAAAGATGAGTTTATATCAACCGAACTGACACAGAATGGACGCTGGATTATTCTGTAAATGAAACATTGAGGTAGGCTTGTTTGCTTGTTTGAAAGGAAGTTAAAAGTTGAACTATGTGTATGAGCGTGCTCCTGGGAATGGAGTTTACTGGGATTTATTAATGATGTTTCCATCTACACTGGAAAAAATCTAAATCTTACCAAGTATATTTGTCTCATTGAGTATCTCATTACACTTGATATAAGACACAACTGCCTAACGAGTACTATTTCAGTCAGATATAGGGACTTGTTTTAATACTATACATCTTGAATATCTTGTTAAGTGAAAAAGTCTTGAAAACAAATTGTTTTGAGTCACATATCATATGAAACAAGCTTTTTTTTTACATTTGAAGAGGTTTTTAAGCTAATTTCAAGATCACTTTTAACTCAAAAGTCCCAAATATCACATTTTATTTCAAGAAATCTTGACAAGCCGATTTTCACTAGTTCCATTGGCAGATTTTTTTGCTTATTTCAAGCAAAAAGTCTTTTATTTGTTGTTTTTCTTACTTATTTTTGAAGGGGCATTTTTTCCAGTAACACTAAACTGGAAAAACTCAAAGTCTTACCAAGTATATTTGTCTCATTTCTAGTCAAAATATCTCATTACACTTAATATAAGACACAACTGCCTAACAAGTACCATTTCAGCCAGATATAGGGACTTGTTTGAAGACAATACATCTGGAATATCTTGTTAAGTGAAAAAGTCTTGAAAACAAATTGTTTTGAGTCACATTTCACATGAAACAAGCTTTTTTTTTTTCATTTGAAGAGGTTTGTTCAGGTTTGTTGTTTTTTTTTACTTATTTTTGGAGGGGCAGTTTTTCCAGTGTAGTTTTCAGCTTCACAGAAAGCCTTTGCTAACTTTACTTTCCCCTCCGTATAAGGTCATTCTCACGTGTGAACGGTGCTAAACTGCCGTCCAGCCGGCCTCCTCCATCACAGCCGGGCTGCAGCACTGACGGATCTGTCTCTGGTCTCTGGTCCCTGGTCTCTGGTCCCTGGTCTGGCCCTCTGAGGTCTGGCCCTCTGAGGTCTGGCCCACTGAGGGCCGGAGGGGTGCTGCACGTCAGTGGGAACCCACCTTGGCGGCGCTGCCTCTGCGTCAGAGCCCCGGGACAGATGGTGCCAGGCTGGGCTGGGACCCCGGGCAGGGCGGGTTTCCCGCGATGAGCAGCCACTGATTTACGCCGCGGCTCCGGACCGAGGGCCGGAGTGCGGGGGGCTCCTTCTGCGCAGCTGACCTCTGCTGGTTGCAGGGTCATCCATCGGCAGGGAGGGATGAGGGGGGAGGTGGGCAGGACAAATGGGTGTCTGAGCAGGGGTGGTTTGGCCCGTCCCAGGGGACTGGCGTCGTCTTGTGGCCCCCTGGGCAGCTGCAGGATCTGTGCAGCATGTGTGTGTGGAGAGCAGCCTGTTAAACGCATCTAATTCAAACCCTGCTTAAAAACAAAAAAATCATTAAATTTACCCCACTTGATGCTAAATTCAATTCAGTTTTATTTATATAGCGCCAAATACAACAAATGTCATCTCAAGGCATTTAACCCTCCTGTTGGCCTGCGGGTCAAAAGTGACCCACTACCATGTTTAGCTGTAGAAAAAATACCTTAAACTATCTTTTTCCAACTTTTTCCTAAAGTGGACCCCATCATTAGAAAAAGTCATACTTTATTTTTGTTTATGTTTCCATGTGGGCTGTACACCACTAGAAAAAGTTCACTGTTTTTTTCTCTTTCAATATAATTAATTCAGAAGTCATTACTTCACATTTATATATAATAGCAATAATAAACCTTTATTATGTAAAAGAAAACTGAGAAAACAAGAAAACTGTTGGTCCGACTGACAGTTGGTTTGTGGTTAAAAAAAAAAAAGTGTAATCCTGAAAACTGGTGATTGTCTTTTTGTATTGTGTAGCAAAAAATACATGATAAAAAATGTATTGCATTGAGCTGAATAGATGAATAACAGGTGGTTTCATCATACAAAATAGATTTTGGATTTAAAATTCAATGAAGTTGCTTTATTTTGGGGCTTTGGTAGGGCGGGGAGTAAACACAATGTTAAGACCGCACAAAGGGTTAAAATAATAAATAATTATTATTATTTATTTATAATAATTATAAAGTCCAATTCAAGCCAATTGGAATTCAATTCATTGTAATCATAATTATTTATAAAATAATCCTGATACACTGGAAAATATCTAAATCTTACCAAGTATATTTGTCTCATTGAGTATCTCATTACACTTTATATAAGACACAACTGCCTAACAAGTACTATTTCAGCCAGATATAGGGACTTGTTTGAAGACAATACATCTTGAATATCTTGTTAAGTGAAAAAGTCTTGAAAACAAATTGTTTTGAGTCACATATCATATGAAACAAGCTTTTTTTTGACATTTGAAGAGGTTTTTAAGCTAATTTCAAGATCACTTTTATCTCAAAAGTCCTAAATATCACATCTTATTTCAAGAAATCTGGACAAGCCGATTTTCACTAGTTCCATTGCCAGATTTTTTTGCTTATTTCAAGCAAAAACATCTTGTATTTGTTGTTTTTCTTACTTATTTTTGGAGGGGCATTTTTTTCCAGTGTAATCCTAAAATAAATCGGATGCCCATGCATGAAAGCAACAGTTAGGTACAGTTTGGTCTTATTAGAACAGTTTACTGAACACTATCTTTTAAAAAATAAAAACCTTTAGGAGCAGCTGAACTTCATAAGAACTAATTACAGCCGAATAATTACCGAATGGTTCCCACACGGCTCTGCCGATTAATCTTTAGCTGGTTTCATGCTATAAAAAAAACAGAGTTGAACCTTAGGTGATGGTAATAGGCTATTAAGGCCTTTAATTGGAAAGCTTCCCCCCTACACACCCCTGACCAACTCTGCCTCACACCAACACAGCCGACTAATGAAATCAGTGAATAGCAGCCTTGAAAGGGAAGGACAAAAGCATAGATAGAAAAAAAAGACAATATCCTTGTGTGGGAGAATTAGTTACACTCAGTAGTCTAAGTATTCAAAGCACAGAGTTAAAAAAAAAAAAAAAAGATTAGGGAGGGGGTAGGGGGGGATTAAGAGGAAAGTCCACACAGGTGGGTTTCTGGGAAGGAGGAAGGGGGGGTGGGGTCACATGACAGGACATTACCTCGTTTGATAAACAACAGCCGTGGCCCACAGGAAGGAGGAAGGCAGTTATTTTATAGGCGGAATTAACTGCTTGGGCACATCAGGTATTCATTATGGTAAATCTCCCAGGTGTGCTGTACATGCGAGTAAAGAAGAACGACTCAGGAGGTTGGATCTGATGCACAGCAATAAATAGGTGCACTACGAGTGGTCAGATGCTCTGTGATTAGAATTTAATTACCTCTTCAAAGTAAATGTTCTTCTGTCAACGATTAAGGCAAATTTAAGCCTCAAGATTGTGTCAAAAACGACGTATAATTTGCAGCGAGATTGGCGGATTTTAGTGAATATAAACAAGATTATATTGTGTTATCAGTCGTCATCATCCTGTAGTTTTTATTCAGCAGAGGAACTACAGGAACTAAGATTCCTGCCGAAGATTAGCTGATGAATTTATATCTGTGTGAAGTCTGGAGCCACCTCTCATTCCTTTAAATGTTGTCAGGAAAATAAGAAATAGGTGCAGCAATTTATTGAAATGTGCAAACATGGATATAAACCAAGAATCTGAGGCAGAAACACACTGGTAAAAATGCCCCTCCAAAAATAAGTAAGAAAAACAACAAATAAAAGACGTTTTTGCTTGAAATAAGCAAAAAAAATCTGCCAATGGAACTAGTGAAAATCGGCTTGTCCAGATTTCTTGAAATAAGATGTGATATTTAGGACTTTTTAGATAAAGTGATCTTGAAATTAGCTTAAAAACCTCTTCAAATGTCAAAAAAAGCTTGTTTCATATGAAACACGACTCAAAACAATTTGTTTTCAAGACTTTTTCACTTAACAAGATATTCCAGATGTATTGTCTTCAAACAAGTCCCTATATCTGGCTGAAATAGTACTTGTTAGGCAGTTGTGTCTGATATTAAGTATGATGAGATACTCAATAAGAAAGATATACTTGGTGAGATTTAGATTTTTTCCAGTGTATCAGGATTATTTTATAAATAATTATTAATTGAATTCCAATTGGCTTGAATATACTTGATAAGACTTTGATTTTTTCCAGTGTAGAGTTAGTTCAGTTCTGAGCAGCTTTAAAGTGAATATCTGCTCTGAGCTGCTTTCTCCTCCAGCACAGCCTGAACCCTCTCAGACGAGCTTTCTGTCCTTTCTTTAAGGAGTCTTCAGGAATAGTTCTCCAGGCTTCCTGAAGGACATCCCAAAGCTCTTCTCTGGATGTGGGCTGCCTTTTGTTCCGTTCTCTGCCAACATGATCCCACACTGCTTCAGTAATGTTGAGCTCCGGGCTCTGGGGAGGATTCATCCCTCCATCAGACCTGCTGCCACTGATTTTCAGCCCACTTCTTGTGTCCTTTGGCACAGCTCAGCCTTTTCTCCCTGTTTCCCTTCCTTAAGAACGGCTTCTTGACGGCCACCCTTCCATGGAGCCCATTTCTGATGAGGCTTGGGCCAACAGCAGATGGATCAGCTGAAGGTCCAGATGCATCTCTCAGCTCCTGTGTCAGGTCTTTGCTGGATGTTTTCCTCTTTCTTAAGGACATCACTTTCAGATCCTGTTCATCTGCTGTAGATAGTTCTTTAGGCCTGACACTTCTTCTTCTGTCCTCCATGCGTCCAGTTTCCTCAAATGTTTTAAGGACACACTGCACACCATGCTGAGATATGCCAAGTTTTAAGCTAACAGCTCTTTGGGAATCAGCTTGTTGCTGCAGAAATCCTGTTTTCTGTCTGTCACACTGTGTTATCTTTGCTGTTTTTCACACATGCAGCTAAAGAAATGGGAACAAATCTTAATTCCAGTCTAAAACCCACAAAGAGCTTCTAGATTATTCATTTCCGGTGGCATAAAACAGTTTAATCATTTCATTTATGTTAATTTTTCCACAATTAGTCATTAGATTATATCTTATATTCTTTTTTTAAGCTTTAAATTGAATTTTATTTACTTTTTCTTGATGTTGAATAAGATATAATTCTTATTATTGTCTGTTTTTTTTCCTACTTTTCTACTTTTGGACGTTATAACATTCATTTTTTTGGGGATTAGGATTATTTTAAACTGAATTTCATATATTAATTTGACTCTTTTGGTAACTGAAAGCTGTTTTAAACGTAAATGTAAAAAAAAGTTGAAACTATGAAGCTGTTTTTCAGATATGCAACTAAAGAAATGGGATTTAAGTGGTTAAACCTAAAACCCTGTTCCCCTGAAAGTGGTGAAATACAAGCTCTTGACTGAAAATGAGAGAAAAAGAAGCTAAAGTCCGGAGAAAAACTATGAAAGCCTCAAGAACTATTGCTCGAGACCACTTTAAAAGATTCCAGGAAAGTCTGGCTGCTTGAGGGACGGATCAACACTGTATTGTATGTGTGGAAGTTAGTTCATCAATAATATCTCAAACAGAGGCTGTGTTAGAAACCGCATACTTCTCCTACTACTCATACTAACTTTAACTTTTTTTAAGTTCCCGGATGCATACTAGATTCTCCGAAATGTTGGGTATGCATCATGAGGTTACTACTCATACTCAAACTACCCAAGATGCAACGTAACGTGACGTCGCCGATCGTCATTTCCTGTCCAAACGGCAGTTTCAAGCTAGCTACAACGAGGGTAGCTTCACTTCCTGTTTTCAAAACAAAAGCACCAATTGTATGTTAATGGCTTTCCCTATGATAAAAGGCAACGGGTATTTTATTTTGTGAAAATAACCGGAAGTGCGTTGCTCACTGCGGCTAGCTTTAGTAGCGCCGGATTCGTGGGAACAAAATTGTAAACAGCCGGTATTTTGTCAGGTTTTCAACTCGTTGGGGATCTAAACGACTACTTTCTCGCCTGAAAATGTTTCAAATGTTGCTAAAGTTTACAGAGTTTAGAGCTTAAGGGAAATCAGCTTCAGGCCGGCTGATTTCGGCTCGGGCAGGAGCGAAATGCATTGTGGGTAAATGCTCTGCATACCGTCTGATCAATGAGTATGTAGTATGCAGTATGCAGTATGTAGTATGTAGTATGTAATATGTAATATGCAGTATGGAATTATGTAGTATGTAATATGCAGTATGGAAGTATGTAGTATGTCGTATGTAATATGTAGTATGTAATATGTAATATGTAGTATGCAGTATGGAAGTATGTAGTATGTAGTATGTAGTATGTAATATGTAATATGTAGTATGCAGTATGGAAGTATGTAGTATGTAGTATGTAGTAGGTGGTTTCGAACACAGCCCTGGTGTTTGTTTTTTTTACATATCGAACAAATTGACCAGCACACATGTGGTCGGCAGCCGTCCCCGCAGAGCCACAGCTGTCCATAGTTTCTTCTCAAATGACCGAAAACCCACAAGATATCCCAACAAAGTTTGTGATAAATCAGCTGACAGATGAGCTGAACAGTGACCCCCCCCCCCGAAAAGAAAGTAACATCTGTATCTTCACTGATGTGTGACAGTCTTTCCATTAGCTTTCTTCCCCGTGCGGCTCAGTTAATCACATGATCACAGCAGTAAGTCTTTGGAGATTTTCCTGGGGGGGTGTTGAGACACGGGGCTGGTTTGGCAGGTTTTCGGGGCAGAGTGCACAGGCCAAGGCCTTAGCCCTAAGCCCCGCACACTCAGTTACTGACATGCATGCAGCAGCTCCCCTTCCCTCCCCTCCAGGCCCTAACCGGAGCAGTTTACATGTCAGGACAGATGGGTCACAGATAGGACTCTTTCAAGACCTTCTTTCTAGGCTTCCACATTATCCTCCCTCAACTCTCCTCAACCTTTTTCGCTCCTCAACCTCTGTGATCTTCCCACTCCTGCCGGCTTTGAACCCGCTCGTCATTCCTTTTGCACCTCCTCAACCCTTCATCACTCGCTGTCAATCACGCGGTTTTCTGCGCGACCTGCGGGCTAAGTTTGGAGACTTTGGCCAGTTACCCCCGGCCTCCGCCCTAAGTGGCTCTCTCCTCGTAAACTTGTTTTTGGCCTCTTTTTTTCTGACAACTTTCATTCAACATTTGAAACATTTTCATTTAGTTTAGCAGCGCTGCATGTGGGGCTCTCGCTGTTTAATTCCCCAAAAACCTTCCCCTCGCCTCTCCGGGGTTCCCAATTACTCATGGCTGAACCATAACACATGATTTTGCCTCATTCTGTTGCACTCTATCTTAAGGAGGATTACGTTCACTTAACCCCCTGGAGTACCCTACACCCAATATGATCAAGTTTATATCGTGTGCACAGCCTGAAGCTATTATCATGTCACCATTTTGTTGTTATCTCTCCCCCCCCCCCGGGTATTACTCAATGCTGATGTTTTAGTCAAGAAGGTTGTAAGTTATTCAAACAGCAGTGTTTAGAATATTTTAGAGGATTTGAGTGACGGCCGGTGTACAGCACCTTTAAGGGAGGATACGAACAGCGGAATAACCTCAGGAGGATACGAACGAACAGCAGAATAACCTCAGGAGGATACGAACGAACAGCAGAATAACCTCAGGAGGATACGAACGAACAGCAGAATAACCTCAGGAGGATACGAACGAACAGCAGAATAACCTCAGGAGGATACGAACGAACAGCAGAATAACCTCAGGAGGACACGAACGAACAGCAGAATAACCTCAGGAGGATACGAACAGTAAAATAACCTCAGGAGGATACGAACAGCAGAATAACCTCAGGAGGATACGAACGAACAGTAAAATAACCTCAGGAGGATACGAACGAACAGCAGAATAACCTCAGGAGGATACGAACGAACAGCAGAATAACCTCAGGAGGATACGAACAGTAGAATAACCTCAGGAAGATACGAACGAACAGTAAAATAACCTCAGGAGGATACGAACGAACAGCAGAATAACCTCAGGAGGATACGAACAAACAGCAGAATAACCTCAGGAGGATACGAACGAACAGCAGAATAACCTCAGGAGGATACGAACAGTAGAATAACCTCAGGAGGATACGAACGAACAGTAAAATAACCTCAGGAGGATACGAACAAACAGCAGAATAACCTCAGGAGGATACGAACGAACAGCAGAATAACCTCAGGAGGATACGAACAGCAGAATAACCTCAGGAGGGTACGAACTGTAGAATAACCTCAGGAGGATACGAACGAACAGTAAAATAACCTCAGGAGGATACGAACAGCAGAATAACCTCAGGAAGATACGAACTGTAAAATAACCTCTGGAGGATACGAACGAACAGCAGAATAACCTCAGGAGGATACGAACGAACAGCAGAATAACCTCAGGAGGATACGAACAGTAGAATAACCTCAGGAGGATACGAACGGCAGAATAACCTCAGGAGGATACGAACGAACAGCAGTATAACTTCAGGAGGATACGAATGACAGAATAACCTCAGGAGGATACGAACGAACAGCAGTATAACCTCAGGAGGATACGAATGACAGAATAACCTCAGGAGGATACGAACTGTAGAATAACCTCTGGAGGATACGAACGAACAGCCGAATAACCTCAGGAGGATACGAACGAACAGCAGAATAACCTCAGGAGGATACGAACGAACAGCAGAATAACCTCAGGAGGATATGAACTGTAGAATAACCTCAGGAGGATACGAACAGTAGAATAACCTCAGGAGGATACGAACAGCAGAATAACCTCAGGAGGATACGAACAGCAGAATAACCTCAGGAGGATACGAACAGCAGAATAACCTCAGGAGGATACGAACTGCAGAATAACCTCAGGAGGATACGAACTGCAGAATAACCTCAGGAGGATATGAACAGCAGAATAACCTCAGGAGGATACAAACAGCAGAATAACCTCAGGAGGATACGAACTGCAGAATAACCTCAGGAGGATACGAACTGCAGAATAACCACAGGAGGATACGAACTGTAGAACAACCTCAGGAGGATACGAACAGCAGAATAACCTCAGGAGGATACGAACTGTAGAATAACCTCAGGAGGATACGAACTGTAGAATAACCTCAGGAGGACACGAACAGCAGAATAAACTCAGGAGGATAAGAACAGCAGAATAACCTCAGGAGGATACGAACGGCAGAATAACCTCAGGAGGATACGAACAGCAGAATAACCTCAGGAGGATACGAACAGCAGAATAACCTCAGGAGGATACGAACGGCAGAATAACCTCAGGAGGATACGAACAGCAGAATAACCTCAGGAGGATACGAACGGCAGAATAACCTCAGGAGGATACGAACGGCAGAATAACCTCAGGAGGATACGAACAGCAGTATAACCTCAGGAGGATACGAACAGCAGCACAAAAACAGCTTCACAGATGCACCGGCATGACTTTTAGTCACTTTTTTATCTTCAATCCAAAGGAAAACACGCAGTTACTGCTAATCTCCCGTCAACACGCAGCTTCTTTTTATTGATCGCTTCCTCTGAATCTTATATTTACCTTCCACGTTATATATTTTTAAGGCCGCTAAGGCTCCAAAGCTAACAGAGGTCAGCCGTGTGCGAGTCCAGTGAGCGCAGGGTTAATCTCACCTCTTCCAGATGTACTCGCCAACTCAAAGGATCCACGAGGGCTCCGCTCGGACTTCCACAGAACGTGATCTATTGTTCTTCTGTCAGCAGCGCTGTGATGTATTCTATCCTACTCTCGTGGACAAAACATACCCCGGCGATTATACAAGCGGGGCCATTTGCCCGCAACAACGCCAGCCCGGTGTCTCTGGACACCAGGCAGCTTGACCTCTGGGTCTCGCACTTCTTTGTTTCCACTGACCTCTGTTTCTTTTACCCCCCTCTGAACCTAAAACCTCTGTCCTTCCAGCTACCCCCCCCACCCACCCACCCCTCTATTCCCTGCCCTCTTCTCCCACACGCTCTTCACACACATACAAATAAAGAAACGGGGCCCCCATCAGTTTATTTTATTAGCACTTTGAAACCCAGGCCTTTTTTTTTTTTTACAGAAGAGCGGAGGGAAAATAATAGGAAGAAGCTTTAATTAGAAGAGTTATTTGGGCTCAAATAAAACAACAGGGTCAGGGGGAAGCACTGGGTCAACTGGGAGTGTGTGCGCTTTGATACGAGGACTTTGTCATCTTTGGATTTGACCCTCATATCCGTGTAGCAGGGCACAGCTTAGAGCAGAGATACTCAAAGCTTTAATTGGTGGCTCGCACTCGCATGGTAACTCATAACAATATGGTAACAAAAAGTTTGCGCTTTTGTAGTATTAAGTATTAATTAAGGCTTAATGGTGTTTCTTAATGGGGGCATTGTTAAACCTGGCAACGCAGCCTGCACGGGAAAAAATTGCCCCTCCAAAATAAGTAAGAAAAACAACAAATACAAGACGTTTTTGCTTGAAATAAGCAAAAGAATCTGCCAATGGAACTAGTGAAATCGGCTTGTCCAGATTTCTTGAAATAAAATGTGATATTTAGGACTTTTGAGTTAAAAGTGATCTTGAAATTAGCTTAAAAATCTCTTCAAATGAAAAAAAAAGCTTGTTTCATGTGAAATGTGACTCAAAACAATTTGTTTTCAAGACTTTTTCACTTAACAAGATATTCAAGATGTATAGTATTAAAACAAGTCCCTATATCTGGCTGAAATAGTACTTGTTTGGCAGTTGTGTCTTATATCAACTGTAATGAGATACTCAATGAGACAAATATACTTGGTAAGATTTAGATTTTTTCCAGTGCGCTTAAACCACCTCACACTTGACCGCAGAGCACGCTAGCTCCTTTAGCCAGCGCGAGATGCAGGCACAATGGATCGGTTTTTAATCAAAAAAAGGCAAAAACCAGCACAGAAACCATGCTCATCCTGAATGTCTCACTATGATTACAACAACAAACTACAAATACAACATGAAGAAAGTCGAGCACATGCACGCCAGCTTCCGCTCATCCCAGTATTAGGGCAAATGTGGTCCTAATTGAAAATGTATTGGCTGTGTTGTTTCTTTTTTTTGTGGGATGTTTTACATGTAGAAATGCATATTTGCTAAAGGGGACTTTAGTATGTTGTCGTAAAAGTGGCTCTTCCCTTGATTTTGCTCTGCCAATGTGGCTCTTGTGAAAGAAATAGTGAGTATCACTGGCTTAGAGGAATGGCCATGCTTCCATGGTTTAATGGCATAAAGCAGCACATACAGTTCCAGCTGTGTGTCCATGCATACATATCTGTTTGTTCTCTGCCAGGTGTGCCACCCCCTTCCTTTGTGATCTTCCCCATCTGTGGATTGTGACATGGAAGCCCTGCAATTTCCTTTTACTCAGCTCTTTACCGGCTTCCGAGTCCCTCAGCGTTGGTTCTCGAGTTCCCTCTCGTCCATTTCCCCTTCCCCTCTTCCTCTTCTCTCGAGTGGCATCTCCCTTTAGCTTTCTCGCTATTTACCAAACACACCGAGAGAGCCCCTTCTCCCTGCGTTTTTGTCCCCTGCACATGCATGTCTTTTGTTCGCGCTCATCTGAGTAGAAAATGGTTCTCAGCTATCGCTGGGACTGCAGCGTGAGACAGGGGGGGGGGGCATTAAGTGGTGCCGCCAGGGGGAGAAACGTGGGGTAGGATGCTGGATGGAGTGCAACTGACGCTCCTCTGGGGGGTGTAGAGGGATGTGGGAGGGTGAGAAATCATGAGGAAGAGAAAGGGAATCCCCAGAGCTCTGCACAAAGAGAGCCTACTCTGGAAAAAAATCCAAGTCTTACCAAGTATATTTGTCTCATTTCTAGTCAAAATATCTAATTACACTTAATATAAGACACAACTGCCTAACAAGTACTATTTCAGCCAGGTATAGGGACTTGTTTGAAGACAATACATCTTGAATATCTTATTAAGTGAAAAAGTCTTGAAAACAAATTGTTTTGAGTCACATTTCGGATTTCAAATGAAACAAGCTTTTTTTTTTCATTTGAAGAGGTTTTTAAGCTAATTTCAAGATCACTTTATCTCAAAAGTCCTAAATATCACATCTTATTTCAAGAAATCTGGAAAAGCCGATTTTCACTAGTTCCATTGGCAGATTTTTAGCTTATTTCAAGCAAAAACGTCTTCTATTTGTGGTTTTTCTTACTTATTTTTGGAGGGGCATTTTTTCCAGTGTGGGCTTCTGAAGTCGGTAAACACCTAAATAGAAATTATTTAGGTTAATTTAAATTATTTTATTTGTTTCTCTTTATATTCTTTTAGGTATATTTTTAATGCTTCTTCCACTCCCTGCTGCAATGCTTTTATTTTATGTAAAGCACTTTGAATTGTTTTGTTCATGAAATGTGCTACAAATAAATTTGATTTGATTTTGATAAAAAAAACAAACTAAATGATCGTAGAGCTAAGGGATTAAATCGTTATCTTTGCACCAGTCGCAGTCGGAGGACACCCCCCCCAGGAGCCCTGCAGATGTGGCGATGAGCTGGCTGTTGGGTGATATGTAGGTGTTATAAGAGACGTGCTCCAGGATGACCAAGTAGGTCAAGAGATTCAAGGCGGGAGTGAAGGGGCGCACAAAGCTGTGAGGGGAAGGTCAAGCGTGAAATCCCCTCCCCCCTTTTTGACTGTGACCCCCCAGGGAGGAGCTCTGGACAAACCAGTGAGGTGTATGAGTGTTTGAGGTCGTGCTGGAGTGGAGTAAAGATGTTAGTATGCATGTGGTCGTGGTGCCAGCCATTTGCAGCGTGTGAAAATGTATGATTAAGATGTGACGGTGCACGAGAGACCAGTTAAGTGATTAAAAAACAGGCATCTGTTGAGTCAAATGTGACGTAAAAGGGACTTGCTTTCAAAATGTTTAGATTTTACACAGTAAAACGAGATTAACGCCCAAATCTCAAGATCAGTGACACATTTTCCAACATTTGTTGACAGATGGTCAATTAAAAGAGAATGTGTGAATGTGCTGTAGTAAAATGAAAAGAATCTGGCTTTTTTTGTGGGGCGTGTATGTCCACTCAAGCAAGCCTTACGATCACGTGAAAAGTAACCAGAGGTGGGTAGTAACGAGTTACATTTACTTGAGTATGTTTTTGAAAAAATTATACTTCTAGGAGTAGTTTTAAATCTCTATACTTTTTACTTTTCCTTGAGTAGATGTGTGCAGCAGAAACTGTCCTCTTACTCCGCTACATTAGGCTACAATGAGCTGGTTACTTTTCTTCTTACCTCTTTGGTATTCTACGCCTCATTATTTTTACCCCCCCGGCGTACGCCTCATTTTAATGTTTTATTCTGACAGAGAGAGAGACTTCCGCCAAAGGCTCTACCACCTGACTGTGTTCCACCAATCAGACGCAGCCGTGCAGTCTGGTCACGTGACCATACTCAATCTCAGCGGCGGGACGGGTTAGCTTTAGCATTAGCAGTCGTAGCAAACAAACAAAGAAACAGATGAAAAATGTCAGAACCAACGGTGGGAAATGAAGACGCAGACGAGGCCTCATACTGAAAGCATGTTTACCTTACAAAGAGTGAGAAACAGCAGCTACATTATGTGTCTTCTGTGTCAACCAAAACAAACGCACATTTCAGCAGAAACTCAACATCTAACTTGAGGAAACATGTAGCGGTAAGTTTCCTAAACTCATTTTTCCCCCCATGGATAGGTGAATGTTTGTTTTTTAGGTTCCATATGGGTTAGATATGTTTTAAACATTTCCTATGTCTATCTTATTTTTTATTGAAGTTCTTGAATTTACCTGGATTATTTTAATTTAAGCTATTTTGTAATTTATTAATTCATTTTAATTTATTTTACCAATTGGATGAACTCTAATTTGCCTAAAGATGATTATTTAGTATTTTTGTCTGTCTGATTGAATGCTTGTGTTAACAAATAAATCAGACGTTACTCAACAGTTACTCAGTACTTGAGTAGTTTTTTCACCGAGCACTTTTTTACTCTTACTCAAGTAATTATTTGGATGAAACTTGTCTGAGCCGGCAAATAACAACTTCATGTGACCGAACTGCCTCATCCCAGATGTTTCCAGAGATGATAGATGTCCGCTAGAGGATTGTTTCTGCTATCATCGTACACGACGCCTCCTCCTCTGTTGACATCACGCAGCCCAGTTTAGATGCTTCAAACCAGTCGGTGGAAATATTTCTGATTCACATTTGCCTGTTTTGGCTTTTTATATTCAGAAGATTTTTGGGGAAATTGTTGGTATGAACAACTTTTAAGCATTTAAAAGAGAATAGCGTTACTGTCAGTTAGTAATATTTTAATTATTGATGGAAAGCCTGTTTAAGGTGGGCTCTAAGCTGCGAGTGTGTGGGTAACTGTGTGCAGTCATTATGAGGGAAAGTGAAGGATTCCTACTTGTGTGCCCTGCAGTCCGATGGCTTATCCTGTCACACCCTGTCGCCTTCATGTCAGCGCTGGACAGTGGCTGCTGTTCTCGCCCTCTGTCCACATCAGCGCCCAGCGGTGACCCTCCCACCGCCACTCACTCAAGTCTTCTGTTAAATGGTAACTATTATCTGTCCAAAGTCTCCTCAGACTCAAATTGTAAAGATAATGCAAGCTTTAAAGCCAATAAGATGCATTTTGTTGCTGGTTTGAGGGTTTTTAGTTGAGCTCTAATTCTGCATTTCATCATTAGATAATATAATTAGGGCTGGGCAGCGATTAAAATGTTTAATCTAATTAATTACATGATTTCCCTGATTAATCGCATTTGTACGCAAAATCCAAAAATTAATTCAAAAGTAGTGTATAGCTTTTAGCATTTAGCTTTATTTTAAATGTGCTGCCATATGAATGAAAGTGCCATAACATTTGTTGTGCAAACACACTTTTAACATCAGCATCTTTCTGTAGTTTTTATGTAGAAGCCTCGCTCCACTGTCTGTTTCCTTGAATGACTTGCTGCTATCAGTTGTGTGTTTTGCCTTTAAGTGATATTTTAGACTGGAACTACTACGCTGAGAAGACAATTCAACTTGGCAGTGTTAACAGATGACTTTGGTTCTGTCGACTCCGCCGTCTGGAAGAACTTTAACATGAAAATGGCCGAGTAAAAGTTCCGTACCCTTCTCCATGTTTGGTGGATCCGCCGATTACTTTCTTTTCCTGTTCCACAGCAGACAGCAACAGACTTTTACAAAATAAAAGCCTGTGAGAACAGCCTTTTACAATAATAGAATAAATAATAAAACAGGGGTGGTCCGTGGCGTAGTGGGTTGAGCAGGCGCCCCATGTACAGAGGCTATAGTCCTCGCTGCAGCTGGTTCGAGTCCCGCATCAGACAGCCCTGTGCTGCGTGTTGTTCCCCCTCTCTCTGCCCCCTGCTTCCTGTCTCTCTGAACTTTCCTATCCATTAAAGGCACAAAAGCCCCCCCCCCAAAAAAGAAAAATTGTAAAAAATTTTGTAATTAAAAAAAACAAAACAAAAAAACTGCGCTAATGCGCGATAAAATATGTATCGGCGTTAAATAATTAACGCGTTAACGCGATAATAACGAGTTAACTCGCCCAGCTCCAATTTAAATATTAAAACTTGTACATCTGAGAGAAGCTCTTAGCAGGTACTCGGGATAAAGAATCTATAATTACCCAGGATTAAAATGGGATCATGACTCTGAAGTCATTGGAGCAGGAAGAATTTGGAAGTGTATGCTGGGATTGGGAAGGAAGGGAAGGGAAGATTAAACCCTCGTGTTTAATCTATAATTCATACAGCCAGGCGTGTTCTCATCACGGTCTTTTACAAACTTAATTGCTAAACTAGTCGGCATGTGCTTGTTTCTTTGAAGGTGTTGCATCATCAACACAGAGACAGACACAACACAACTGCAGAGAGAATGAGTTTCCCTCCAGGCTCAGATAATGAATGACCAGTAACCTCCATTTGTAAGTGATGACTGAAAGGTTTCTTTTAGATCACCGTTGATGACGATAATACAGCTGCCACAGAGGAATGTCCAGCTAAATTTGGGTGTTTCTTTGCCTGACTTTAAAGTTTGCAGGACTTTTTGTGTCACGTGTGTGTGTCACACATAACATCTGGATGAGGTGAGGCTGCTGTGTGGGAAAAACGGTTCACAAAAGAAAGACACCATACCTGTCGATGGAAAAACCTCAGTTGGTGAATCACCTTTACATTTGTGGTTTATTTCAGCTGCATGTTTTATGCTGAATAGACTGCACAGTGCAAATTATGTGATTCTTAAAGGGATAGTTCGCCTCTTTTGACATGAAGCTGTATGACATCCCATATCAGCAACATCATTTATGAACATCTTCTTACCCCCTGCTGCGTCCTGTGAGCAGAGTTCCAGCCTCGTTTTGGTGTTGATGAAGGTAGTCCGGCTAGTTGCAAATGTATTACTCTTTTGAACGCACATTGTTTTGAGAAGCAAAACGCTTTATTTTTTAAACCCCAGCCAACTAGAATAGGGTTAATTGTTATATTGTAATTTAATTAGTATATGGTATATATTTATTTATGGGGATAGTTTTTATATATATATATATATATATATATATATATATATATATATATTCATATTTACATTTATATTTACAAGGATATGTGTGTAGTATATATTTATTTTTGTGATTATATATTTATTTAGATATTTAGGAAGTGTATATATGGCATATATTTATATAGGTGTATTGTAGTTAGGATATATACAAACTGAAGAGTAGTTAAAAAGGGGTGGGAAACTAAAAAAAGTATTGTACTTCTTCCCATTCCTTTTTCGAACAATGTGCAGTGTTTTGTTATGTATTAGCACTTTATGTGATTTATTTTTTTTCATTATTATTTTTTTAAATTTCTCTTTTTCTTTATTTTGTATGTATAAATACTTACATACATTTTCTTTTTATACATGTTCAAAAATAAAAATCTATCAAAATAAATAAATAAATAAATGGAAATAAAAAAAATTTAAATCTATCAAAAAATAAAAAATAAAATAAAAAAATCTATCAATCAATCAATCAATCAAAACTAGCCGGACTACCTTCGTCAACACCAAAACGAGGCTGGAACTCTGCTCACAGGACGCAGCAGGGGGTAAGAAAATGTTCATAAATGCTATTGCTAGTATGGGATGTCATACAGCTTCATGTCAAAAGAGGCGAACTATCCCTTTAACATCTGATGTTGCCTGTATCCTATATCAAAATTCTCTGGTATTTTAAATTCTGAGCATTTTTTGGTTGCCGAATAAATCCAATGATGCCGTTAAAAAAGTGAGATATTAACCTTTGGAATTTGTGCTTAACACCACAGGTGCCCGCACCTATTAAAGTCAACGTGGGAGAGTGAAAGTGTGTATATGTGTATTAGTGAGGAGGAGGTGGGTCTGTTGGCGGAGCTGGATCGGCATGCAGAAAGGCAGTGGGCCGAGCTGTAGCCGCAGCCCCTCCTGGGGGTCAGGCCAAAGAGGATGAAACCTGTCATTAGGGAGGTGAGGAGAAGAAAGCTCTCAGGGGGAAAGCATTGTCCTGGGGGCGGGCGGGTGGGACGGCTCTTTAGTGCCTCAAATAACACGGCCCCCGGCAGCCATTGTCGCAGAGTGAAAGGGTCCAATGGTGGGGGGGTCACAGGGGTGAGGGGGCAATCCTGAACACTGGTCAGTGGGAGAAAGGACTCTGTGGGTGAGGAGGGGAGTGTGATGGTGAGCGAGTGGGGGTGGGAGGCTTTTATACAGTTGTTTTCCTCTTCTTTGTTGACAGCTCATCCAGAACAAGGTTCCTCTGGTCCTTTGAAACTCCACGAAGACCGCATGCACCGATGTGCGTGTGCCAAAGGGCTAAATGTGTCTTTTTTTAAGCATTTTCTTTCAATATCGTTGCAGTTTCTCTTTTTAATTTTTTTTGCATACGTGCTTCCTCCTTCTACATTGGGGGGAGTATCGATGTATGGGTTGAATGGCAAAGGTTGACATCTATGCTAGAGCTCAGTGCGGAGTCAGGACCTTTCACTCATTCAAAGTGTTTTAAAGGGATGGGTCACACAGATAATGGGATAACCGACAAAAAAAAAAGGACCAAAGACCAAAGATTTCCTCTTTACTGGAGGTCTCGGGCAGCCTGTCACTCCACCGCGCAACGGACGACAAATACGGCACAATATATCGACATGACGGCTTAAGTTGTGAATTAATTTGCCCCCAGTTTTGCTTTCAGCTTTGGGAACGATTATGGAGAGTGCACGAATTGGGTTGTCAGAAATGGAATGAACATATCAATAAGATAATAGCTGCGAAAGATGGAAAAAATGTGGTTGGTTTGCTCTGTTTGGATGTGCACTGGAAAAAATCAAAGTCTTACCAAGTATATTTCTCTAATTTCTAGTCAAAATATCTCATTACACTTAATATAAGATACAACTGCCTAACAAGTACTATTTCAGCCAGATATAGGGACTTGTTTTAATACAATACATCTGGAATATCTTGTTAAATGAAAAAGTCTTGAAAACAAATTGTTTTGAGTCACACATCATAAGAAACAAGCTTTTTTTTTCATTTGAAGAGGTTTTTAAGCTAATTTCAAGATCACTTTTATCTCAAAAGTCCTAAATATCACATCTTATTTCAAGAAATCTTGACAAGCCGATTTTCACTAGTTCCATGCAGATTTTTTTGCTTATTTCAAGCAAAAACGTCTTTTATTTGCTGTTTTTCTACTTATTTTTGGAGGGACATTTTTTCCAGTGTAGGCTTCTGAAGTCGGTAAACACCTAAATAGAGAGGCTGTATTTCAAAAATAGAGTTTACAGACAGCAACACATATTCAAAATTCTGACACATTATCCGTATTTTCCCGCCACCGCTGACAACAAACCATGAAAAATATCTTCTAAACATTTCTCTCCACGTAAGATGCAGCCACTTCTGTGCTAATAATGTATATTTTAACTTAATATGTCAAAGCTGTTCCCACAGCCAGAGCACCCAATAAACTGATAAACAGGACTAATTACTGACTTCATTAGTAGCCTTTCATCCAATCCCGAAACACTGATGACTTTAGAGCGCCAATAAAACCGCCAGGTTGTGACCTTAACGTTAAAGGGACCCTAACTGAACGAGAGGGGACAGACGAGGGTCAACAACATCTCACAGTTGTCACACCCTGGTGTGAAAGTGTGTTTACGTCTCATTTCCGCAGAGGTTCTGCTCACACTTTCAGACTGAAAACTAAACAATGACGACATCATAATCAGATTAATCTGTGTCAAGCAATGATGTGAGAAAGAGAAGTGAACTCCAGTGTTTTTGGTGATAGAAGTTCAGTGACATGTGTGATGTCATCGGCTGCATTTTATTCTCTTTATTCTTATTCTTATATAATTTGTGGCTCTTTCTATCTGCTAAGAGGAAAAAAACTCGACATCCACTTGATGTTAAGGACAGACTGGGATTAACCTCGGCCTTTGACACCGTTTGAACCTTAATTGATAGCTTTTAAGATTTGCTGGATCTTTCTAACTGGATTCTCAGTATTGATATAAAGTCAGAGACTACTGGTCTGTCATGTGGAGTTCCTCAGGGTCCTGTTCTGGATACAGTTCTGTTCTTGCTTTACGTATTCCCTCCAGGACAGATTATAAGTAAATTTAGCGTAATCTCAGACCAAATTCATGTAGTTTCTATCCATCTATGAGTCTCACGCACTTATTTGTTTCTTAAATTGTCTTTGTTTTCTAAATTGTCTTCCCATTTGTCTAGGTACCTAACTTACCGCACTTACTCTAGCACTAGTTATGCTCTTAGCTGTTTGGTTTTGGAAGGAAATGCACTTATGATTTCTTGTGACCTGAAGTTCTTTTGCCTCCCGATGTGGAACACACTGATTGTAAGTCGCTTTGGATAAAAGCGTCTGCAAAATGACCGTAATGTAATGTAATGTCACAAGTTTTTGCATTTAACTGTTTGTTTGACAGATGGTTATGCTCCTTATATCTCCTTGGATATATGGCGGTGAATGAATGGGATCAGAGGCACAAAGCGTGTCATACCCCGGTATGATAGGTGGCGCTGTACCCATTCTAACTGTTGCTAATAGAGCCACTTCCTGTTGACCTCTGCACCACCAACAACAACAACAACAAACTCAGGCGTTGGAGAAAGATGGAGAACGCAGAGCCAGATGAAGCTACGTCCCTCTACATTTGGTCTGTGATGAGCTGCTTGTTGCACAAACTCGATGCCCAACGGAGCATTCTCCATCGCGTTGTTTGTTTCTTTCTGACGGCGACAACAACAGGAATATCGTCTCCTTTGACTTCCGGGTCACGACCCCGGGAAAACATCTGGAGCATGCGCAGAACGCAAAGTCTGATTCACCACGTGCTTCAGCATCTACAAGCAGGTTTAGAGTGACTTTCAACCCAGTTATCTCGGGGTCTTAAGGCTGATTTATGGTCGCCTACGGAGACCCTCCCGGACACGCTCTCCTATCTATCCGTCGAGGCGACGGAGACCGCAAGGATTGTGATTGGTCAGCTAACAACATCATTTCCGGAATCACTTTCCCGGTTTAGCTCCTTCCTCTCAGAACAACAACACCGCCATTTCTGAAAGAGTTTACTGTGTGCCGGTCAACATTTGGTCAAAATTATTTGCATTTCAACATCAACAAGCTCCAACTCCAACAACAGTCTGTCTCTCTCGGTCGCCATCGCTCACTGTGAGGAGTGGAACGAGCCGGAAGGTGAACAATCAATCAACCACTTTCACCATAGACGTCGCAAGATTTGGGTCGTCTAACGTAGCGACGCCTACTGATCGGGAGGTGAACTGCCTTGGATATCCGACATCCTGACGGAGAACTTCGAAAGGACGGAGAGCTGACGGATAGCGACGGAGAAGCATATGTAACCGGTATGAAACCTCTGCGTTGTGTTAAGGTTAATGGAGACCACACCGCTGCTCTTTCGAAGGTCTTTTTATTTTCCAACCTTTCCTCACCAAGCATCACAAAAAAGAGGAAGAGTTTTGGCGGGACCGTTTCTTTTGTCACAAATGTTGCTCCCCCATAAAAGAACGTACAGAAACAGTAAAAGAAAACAAAAGTTTCACCTGACTAATCTTATAAATGTCATTAAAACGATTAAAACAATAATTTTGGGGAATTATACACAAGCCAAATTAACCCTTGTTACACATACTCACTCAGAAATCCAATCGCGAGTAATCCGATCCAAATTCTTGTCCGATTAAGGTGTATACATGAATTTAATAACTCAGTCTTATTGTAATTCAGCCAATAATCCGATCCTTGCAGTGCCATGTGACCCCACTGAGTGATAGGAAAGAATATCTGATCATCGCCCATGAAAGGGTGCAAATCCACAGATCCTACAAGGACGATTCTCTCAGTTTCTGACTTGACCCTGATAGATTTAGATGTTGTGCATGACCAATCAATATGTTGATTGGTCAAATATTTAAATATGACAAAGGCTGGCGTCAAAGTATGAATTGGAGAGGATTATCCGTGCTTTTATTTCCTCTTGTCTCAATGCACAGTTACGGCCACAGCCTGACGGTGCCGTGTAACTGGACCACCGTCCAAACATTGAAGACATTCTGCCACTTCTAGCTTCTTCTGTGGGAGCTCATTAAACATGTAAGTGGAGCTGAATTCACTCAAATTCAAAGAAGGAACTCTGGAGCATGAATGAAGGGGGACATTTGAGTCTAGTTGAGTATATAAATGCAGTAGTGATTTGTATTATCTGGGTGTGTTGGTACAGTTTTGAGAATCCCAATTTGGTCTGATTTTGGTTGGATTTACATGTTTTACACGAATTTTATGAGCACAATTAACTTTATGCTACTGTTATATCAACATTTTGAGCGATTGTTTCATATACTTAATTATTTTATTCTTCATAAACTTCAAAAAGAAAAAAGAAAACAGAAGGGGGGAAACAGTTGGATCACATCTTCTTTTCCTGCCCGGTAAGTGCGGGACTGATGGGTCTTTGTCGCCCATTGGTGTCCTGTGTTTGAGTACAGAGAAAAACTGGGGGTTTGCAGCTGGAACATCTGTAAACCAGTGATGAAACAAGTCACAATGCTGTGTGTTTATGTTAAGTGGGAGAGCCCACACTGTGGAACACTGCTCTTAATCATTAAGGATGTTGTCAGTCAGATGATTCTGCAACGGCAGTAATTTGTTGGTCAGCACACACTGATAGGGTGCTGACCAACAAGGGTCCTCCAAGGGTTAGGTTTAGGGTTAGTGCTGATGCTGGGCCTCCATGTTTCTTTATATGAGAAACAAACCTGTTTTTCCTTAGTGTTTGTGATGGGAAAAGGGACACACCTTAGAATACAATGTTAAGATGCATTTAAATAAACTACTTATATGATAAACTTTTAGCGTAAAAATCAAATCAAATTTATTTGTAGCACATTTCATTTATTTCAAGTGCTTCACATAAAATAAAAGCATTGCAGCAGGGAGTGTAAGAAGCATTAAAAAAACATAAAAGAATATAAAGAGAAACAAATAAAATGATTTAAATGAATTTAAAAACAAGCAACAGTCCAGATAAGTTCAAAGATATCGTGCAGATTTCATGCATAGACACATGAGAAAAGAAATGTTTTTAACCTGGATTTAAAAATGTCTCCATTTGGTGAAAGTTTAATCTCCACTGGCAGTTTGTTCCACTTGTTTGCAGCATAACAGCTAAATGCTGCTTCTCCATGTTTAGTCTGGACTCTGGACTGGACCAGCTGACCTGAGTCCTTGGATCTAAGAGCTCTGCTGGCTTTATATTCTCTGAACAGATCACAGATTGCAAACCATCAGCAGGCTTTTAAAATCTATTCTGACTGACTGGAAGCCAGAGTAAAGATTTTAAAGCTGCTGTGATGTGTTCAGATCTCTTAGTCCGGGTTAAAACTCCAGCAGCAGCGTTCTGGATGAGCTGCAGATGTGTAATGCTCTTTGTGGGAAGTCCAGTTAAAAGAGCGTTACAGTGATGGAGTCTGCTGGAGATGAATGCATGGATGAGTTTCTCCTGGTCTTTCTGGGAGAGGAAACCCTTGAAACTTATTTAAAAAAATCCGATTTTTCACTAGTTCCATTGGCAGATTTATTTTGCTTATTTCAAGCAAAAACGTCTCGTATTTGTTGTATTTTCACTTGTTTTTGGAGGGGCATTTTTTCCAGTGTAATAGAATGATGTCCCGGCGACCTGCCTCTTATGGGAGGATGAGGCATACTGGCTTTACTTTGTTTGTTTCGGCAGGTTTACCCACACTCTGCGAATGCTGTAAAACGGTACAAGAAGGCACAAAAACGTCAATTCAAGCTGCTTTTGAGGGAAAATGGTGGGAAGGGTGAGGAGGAGGAGAGCGAGGGGAAGAAAGGCAGGGCTAATCACTTTCCCTGCTGACTTCTCAGGAGGGAGGGAGGTAAAGATCACAGCTCCACCAGCACATTGCAGCCGTCCTCCTCTCCTCCCTCCCGACCTTTTGAAAGAGGGCCTGGGGTGCCTGGTTCTCTCCCTCTGCCCACTGGGCTATTGAAGGGAGTGATGGATGGCTTCATAAGACCGAATCCATCTTTCGTTCGCAGACTCGTTCGCAGACTCTCTGTCCATCTCCTTTCAGTCTCTCTATGATGTGAGTGAAAACAGTTTCTTTCTTTCTTTCTGTCCGTCTTTCTCTCTTTCTTTCTCTCTTTCTCTCTTTCTTTGGCTGCAGGAATGTTTCCCTGTCTGTCTAGCAGGGGACAGATGTGGAGGCCTTCCTTTCCCAGCATTCCCTGGGGAGAGTAGGGACAGGTCTTAACACCCTACTGGAGAAGGGAGGAGGGAGAAGGAAGGGCAGTTTGTTGTCCGAGGGGTCATGTATCGGGAGTCAAGTGATGCATAAGTAATGCTTTGTTTGGACTGATCTGGGGAAGGAATTTATTTCATTTGCCTGTAATTGGGTTATTTTCCTTTGAAATGGCTTATGAAACAAAGATTAAGGCGGTGAAAAAGGTCAGTCCTTCATGGGAAACGTTATGAAAGTCATAAAAGTGTCAAAGACACAAGATTCCACGATGATGTCTTTATCAGCGTAGTGTTATAAAAGTATGCAAAATAGTCTCAGTCATGAGTCATGGTGTGGAAAAAAACACCCTGCACGCAATTAGAAGTGTGAGAAATCCAAGATGCATTCAGCGTTTTACGGACCACTTTTGGAAATTGGGAATTTCTTTTGGACCCTTTGCTTATTTATTCTAAGTTGTAGAAGATTCTTTTTTGTTTTATTTCGTTTCTCCGCGAGCATCTGGACTGCATCTGCAAAATGTTCTGGAGACAGAGCGGCGTTATTAGGAATCGTAGAGGCTTGAGTTTAAGTCGGAGATCGTTATATGGATACAAAGATGTTTCTTTTCATCTTTTTCTGTCACTCGCAGCAGTGCAACCCCCCCAGTTTGCATTCTTTGACGTGCTCAGCTGATCTGAAGCATGTCCCAAACATTGGAATTCAGAGGGAATTAACTTCTTTAAGATCAGTAAAAGCAGATTTCTGTTTTTTTTTTTGGTAAAATTCCAGCCATACCAAGCAGTACTTTGTACTTTGAGCTACATACTAACATCAGCAGCTTACTTGGGTTCCTATTGTCGGCACATTTTAAAGTTGTGGCCTTAGAAAAGAGAGTTTATACACATCGGAGCACCTTGTAACTTCCTGATGTGAGCGGTGCATACACAGATAAGACGTGCATATATATATTATGTGCATATATATTTCTTCGGCAGCTAATGTACACTGATGGCCTCCAAAATCAGCTGCAACTTGCTTTATTCTTAACCAATTTCAATCCATTTCTTTTTGATCAGTATACATAAGGAATTGGATATCAAACTGCTATTTTGTCATTAAATTAAAAACTTTGTCCAGATCTCATTTACCTAATAAATAGTATTTTCCACAAATATGTGTAACTCTGTATAACCTGGATATTTGATAACAATCAATCGGCTAATATATCTTTGGTGAACACGTGAATATCTTTTCTGCACACGCCTGAAACAAAAAATAAGAATACAGAGGTCATTCAAACTATATATATAGATCAGACTTTATATATATATATATATATATATATATATATATATACACATATATATATATATATATATATATATATATATATGTATATATTAGGGCTGGGCGAGTTAACTCGTTATTATCGTGTTAACTCGTTAATTATTTAACACAAAATATATTTTATTGCGCATTAGTGCAGGTTTTATTATTTATTTTATTATTGTAAAAGTTTGTCGCTCTCAGGCTTTTATTTTGTAAAGGTCTGTTGCTCACAGGCTTTTATTTTGTAAAAGTCTGCTGCTGTCTGCTGTGGAACAGGAAAAGAAAGTAATCGGCGGCTCCACCAAACATGGAGAAGGGTACGGAACTTTTACTCGGCCATTTTCATGTTAAAGTTCTTCCAGACGGCGGAGTCGACAGAACCAAAGTCATCTGTAAACTCTGCCAAGTTGAATTGTCTTCTCAGCGTAGTAGTTCCAGTCTAAAATATCACTTAAAGGCAAAACACACAACTGCTAGCAGCAAGTCATTCAAGGAAACAGACAGTGGAGCGAGGCTTCTACATAAAAACTACAGAAAGATGCTGATGTTAAAAGTGTGTTTGCACAACAAATGTTATGGCACTTTCATTCATATGGCAGCACATTTAAAATAAAACTAAATGCTAAAAGCTATACGCTACTTTTGGATTCATTTTTGGATTTTGCGTACAAATGCGATTAATCGCCATTAATCAGGGAAATCATGTGATTAATTAGATTAAACATTTTAATCGTTGCCCAGCCCTAATATATATATATATATATATATATATATATATATATATATATATATATATATATAATACCATATTGTTTTATCTTAGAAGTACTGTTAATGACCAAGTATCCAGGTTTTTTTTTTTTATAGATCTGTGTTATTCCACAGCGCCGAAATGTGAACCTCTGTTAACGACATACCAGATGCGGATAATTTCTGACACAGAAAACACGTCAGTCACATGACTGGTCACATGAACGATCGACTGCACTCGTGTTATGAAAGAGTAAGCGCAACATGCACACATGAAAGGAATTTTTGAGTTTGAACGTGGACGAATATATTCTGTTTGTTACCATTTCAAAAGTTTGTTACAAATTGTCTTCACAGTTTGATGGAAACGCAGTGAATCACATATGCAAGTATGCCCAGTTTTGGTGCAACATATATGTCTTCTTTTTTTACCTGCTCCTTGTGTTACATAAAAGTGTCAGAATCACCAAAATAAAGAATGTTCTTCTGGGAACTCCATCTAGTAGTTGTGCAAATATCTAATCCTGAGCCACTGGATTTGTGGTTTTATATTCCAGCATTAAACTGCTGGTGTTGCTATAAAAAAGAAGAAGAAGAAGAAGAAGAAAAGTGGGTTCATGATAAACTTTTTGGGTCGTTTTATTTTAGCATTTTGAGTGAGAATAGGTACGAGGAACCCCTGTCAGCCACAGTCTGGTTCTGCCTGGACAGCAGTGACCAGGTCTAACTGATTTTAAGACCTTCACCTCCCCACTGTTCAGCTGGAGGCAGCCTGCTGGCTGTTGGCTCTTTCTTCCCCATAATGGTGGAGTGGCAGCTCGCTGTGGTCACTCTGAGAGGAGCCATTCAGACCTTGTGGCTTCCACGGCACAGGCGTGAAAATCGGCTACATTTAATCAGCCATGGTGGAGAATTTAAAGAAAAGGATCAAGAGAGCTTTGTCCTAATGGATTGGCTACAGTTTAGGGGTCCAGCACACGAAGCAATACCTAGTTAAAGGCATATCACTCTCTGACAATATAACTCAAACCACATGGCGCTGCCCTGAGACATTCTTGGTTTTTTCCCATATTTGGATACAGGCAAAAAAAGGTTGTTTTTGATATGTTTCTGCGGTATTATTTGACATTTGAGAGCCAGAGAATTTGTGCAGTCAGCCCCAACAATGATTTTGATTGACTGTTAAGTCAATCATTTCATCCACGTTCCAGAAAACAGAAAATTAAAGAATAAGTCAGCTTTTATGTTTTGGAAGTACATCAAGTGACTCATGCATACAGTGGGTCGATTCTTTCGGGTCTGTCTGTACATTAAAATTTCAAGCTTACGGCCATGGCAATTCTTACCAATACAGTAAGACCATAGAAGAGCGGAGGCGACATTCAGAAAGGGCCAGTGCAGTCAAACAAAGCTGTAAATCAAGTGGCTTGACACATGCTCACCAGACAGTTTGCCGTTTGTCACAGCGCCTGAATGGAACTAAAAGCAAAGTTGTGGACGAATCGGGGTGATCGGCATTGCTCAGATGCTGCACAAGAGGCCTTTTCAGACAGCTGCAACACTGATTACATTGTGTGAAGGCCAATCAAAGGGGAAAATGACGAGAGCAGCCATGCCGGACACACACAATGCACAAATGGCAGTGGTCAGATGGTGGAGGAGAGAGGTGGTGCTCCGGGGATTTTAAAGACGCATTTTGGGATAGAGGGTCAGACGCATGGGAAACTCTCTCACACCCGACATACAGTGCGTCACACAAAAGGCTCGCAAACAGCTTCGCAACATCTGATTAAACCTTTTATTTCATCTGCAGTCCGAACAACCGAGGAGCCCGTTTTATGACGTGTAAACCAGAGGATTTAGATCACAAACCGACTTCAGTTCTTTGTTTGTGTTCTGATGTTTCAGTTCATGCAGGGGTGTGTAAAGTTTCCCTTTTAGAGCATCAGTCCCCCCCCCCCCCCCCCCCAACCAACCCCCAAATGTCTCAGCAGATGTGTGCTGGAAGTGTTAACCAGGCTTACATTTGTTTGTTTTTCTTTTCTTTGTTTCTTATTTTTTCATCAGGTTTTAAGATAAGTACATCAGCACATTTAAATTCCTTTAAACATCTGAATTATCCGACTGCACGCTTCAACAAGTGCATTTTTGTGCCAATCTTCCTGGCGTGCGCAGCTAAGAATAATGTGTAAGAGCTCAGGCAATTTCAAGAATAGCTTGGCATACTCCCTGTTGTAACAGAGAACATGGTGAGCGTTGTGAATGTCTGTTTAAAGGATAATGTCCCAAAACGTCTAATGTTATCTCCTTTTGTATAATTTATTGCCTTCTTTAGTTGTTTAGTTGTTAGATGCCATTGGAGAACCCTGGCTAACCCTTTCCATAGTGATTCATTTCAAATGTTTGCATCTATTTATCTGTAGCAGCTCTCATTTTAAATTACTTATCTTTGGAATTACTACTATTCCTCTAAAAAAAAAGCAAACTCTTGGTTGAAAGGTGTATTTTAGGTCAGCTTTTGATCTTTTGCTAACCTTAACCAAGTAGCTTTGAGAAAGAGGGTTCAATTCCTGACATTACGTTGCACAAAAATCCATCCTGCCAAGTTTGGTCAAAACACAAGAGTTTAGAAGTTGTGTTTTGACAGATTTTAGGTGTGATAACGTTGGCGTTTAAACACAAATGCTTCCTCCTGCTTCCTCTCCACGGATGACTTTCCAAATGTTTCTGTAAAACAAATCATCCGGTGCTGCAGGTTTGGTGCATCATGGCACAAGAAGGGTCAGAAAAGACTGAGGTCTTGCATATCTGTGGTTTGCATTTTAAGTTGAATTTCTACGCCAACAACACAGTTCTGTTCTGTTCTGTTCTGGGGGAAAAAAATGAAAAGTTTCCTATTTTAAATTCAACTTTCAAATCCTCCAGCATTTACAAGCTAAATTTAATTCACCTCAATTTTGGCTCACTGAAACAGAAATGTCTGTGATCTCAAAACAAATGAAAAACAGAAGTAGAAGGAAAAAGTGACCCCTCCGAATACGTAGCTCATGATAAACGTCAAGTCTTCTGATCCAGATTAAACCCTCTGACTAACATATCTGTAGGCTGGGTTAAAATGTGCACACCTGTGAGCTTTAGTTGTAGAGACGAGGATGCGCACGAGAGGACGGATCAAAACACTCTTGAAAGGTGTGGATGTGGATTTTTTTAACAGGTGAGACTCCAAACACACCAGAAATGTTATTTACATAGACGCAAAACACACACTGACACCACATAAAACCAGAGTCCAGGGGAGGGGAGGGGGGGGCAAATGACAGAAACACATGGTTGTGACACTCTGTCACTGTCTGACTCCTCAGACTCTTCTTCTATGCCGATGACGACACCGAACGCAGCCGCGATGATGATTCTAACGCTGACAAAAGTTAGCTGTTGTGTTGTTGGCCTTCACTCAAACTAAAGTCTTCAAAGCTTCGGTCGCTGTGGTGCATCAGCTCTCTGTTTCGTGAATCTTCTACCTACATATCAAGGATCATGTGCCTCACGGGAACCAGGGAGAGAGTGTTTGGCCTCAAGACATCCGAAATGAGAATCGGTGTGTGTGTGTGTGCCCGTCCATGTGTGGGAGGGCTGCTAGAACAGGGGATTTTTTGTGCTGCAGAAGAGAGAGGCTCGGGCACTTCATCTTCTCTTCTGTGCACTGCCAAAAAGGGCAGAGGTCAAAAGTCAGGGCGATTGGAGAATTCCGCGCTGCATGCCGACAGATCAGGTTTCAGGGCTGGGGGAGGGTTGCGGATCGCCCTAGAGGGATAGGTGCCTGTGAGTGCATGTGTACATACATGCATGCGTGCATGTTTGGCCCTTGCATGTGCACACATACGTGTTTTTTTTGTGCTGAACTCGTTTGGGCGAACCCTTTATTTAAAACATCTCGTTGCAGCTTCGCCGCTCGGAGCATTTGGAACTTTTTCTCTTGATGTTTAACGGCTTCGTTGCAACACCTAAGCTGCCCAACGTGTATATATGTCACATTGTCCACAGCTTTAAGACATCTATCCGGAATGCTTTTGATCCATTTTTAGTCATCTTCATTTAGAAGCTCTAAAGCCCTTTCGTGATGGGCTGATTCTGCTTTTATGCCCAGAGATGTTGTTCTTGAGTAATGGATCATCCTTGTTAGTATGCAGCATCTTGGTTGGTCAGACAAAGCTGCATTGTGCCTTTTGTGACGAAAACCGTGGGCAAGTGATCAAAGATTAAACCTCCTTCAATTAGTGGAAAAGGAGAAGACCTTTAAAATATGAATTAAACATTGGTTTAAGACATTTTTTACAATAAAGATGATGCAATACTGTGCATTTCGATGAAAATTAGCCAAAAAACCACTCTAAAACTTTCCCTCTCTTAGAGTTTAAACTGTTGAGTCAACAAGCAATCAATCCACAGAGACACATCTCGGGTTTAAACATTTAGCAGAAGGTGCAGTCATTCAAATGGATTGATATGCAGAGGAGCGCAGACCTCAGCCAAGTAGCAGCTCCCATTGTGGCATTTGTAACCGATCATTAACGAACATGTGCTCCGGGGCCTCCGGTGGCTCCCGGGGAGCCCCAGACTGATCACCACAGCTGTGTTTCTATTGTGCTTACCCGCAGCGTCGAAAAATAACACAACACCACAGCTCCGGCTATGTGCTGGAATTTATTGTATTTATTTTCCAGAGCGTAAAAAAAGAGGCAAAGGTTGAGAAAAACCCCAGCAGTGGTCCAGCATGTAGGAAACATGAAGAGGAATAATGAGAGCACTTTTACCCAAGTGAAAAACAGGAAGTGATTTATGTCAGCTTCTTTTTTGGGGATAATTATATTACATGAGCTATTGATTGGGACTGTGTGAAGGGAAGTCGGGTTTAAAGTGTTTTACTGCTGAAACGCTCCCATGAAAAGGTGGATGTTCAATGTTTTTAGAGCATTTCTTGTGACTTGAATATAAAAGAAACCCTACACAAGTACAATTTCCTTTAACATTGTTCTTTGCATCTTGTAAGGACAAAAAAAAAGAATCTTATAAAGATAAATAAATATCATAAATTACAGAAATGACAGTGAACGCACTCGTTTCAGCTTTTTAATGTGACAGAGTTAAAATTCTCTTTATTTATTTAACAAAAAACTTAGTTAACATGTGAAAACAGTGAATGAAAGTAAAGTTTAGTCAGTTTAGGTGTGTGTTGACACAATGCCAAGGAGGAAAGACATCAGCAGGGATGTCAGAGAAGCAGCTGTTCAGTTCAATTCATTTCAGTTTTATTTATAAAGCACCAAATTACAACAAAATGTCATCTGAAGGCACTTTAATAAAAAAGTCCAATTCAAGCCAATTGGAGTTCAATTCATTGTATTCATAATCCAATTAATCAATTTAAAAATGAATATAATTCATTCATATAGAGCCAATTCAAAAGCAATGGAAACCTAGCTTCCTAGCTAAGGAAACCAACAGATTGCACTGAAACTTGTCTTGAGTCCAATCTCCCGTCCTGAGCGTGCCTGAGGCGACTGTGGAGAGAAAAAACTCCCTTTGAACAGGAAGAAACCTCTGGCAGAACCAGAACCAGGAAGGGTGGCCATCCGCCTCCACCAGCTGGGGTTTGAGAAGACAGAAAAGAGGGGAAAAACCCTGTAACACCATTCAAAGGATATCTGTTGGAACAGGGAAACACCAGTTAATAACCACAATAATTCCAAATGTACATAATACATCATTCTACAGAGAGAAAGATTATTCACAGGTGGAAAACATTCAGGACAGCTGTCAATCTTCCCAGGAGTGGACGTCCCAGCAAGGTCACCCCAAGGTCAGAAACCCAAGAGCTACATCTCAGACTCTGCAGGCCTCAGTCAGCATGTTAAAGGTTAAAGGTCATGACAGCACAGTTAGAAACAGACTGAACAGGTATGGCTTGTGTGGAAGGGCAGCAGGAGAAAGCCTCTTCTCTCTAAAAAGAACATGGCAGCACAGCTTAGGTTTGCAAAGCTGCATCTGAACAAACCACAAGACTTCTGGAACAATGTCCTCTGGACAGACCAGACCAAAGTGGAGATGTTTGCTCATTATGCACAGCAGCACGTTTGGAGGAAACCAAACACAGCATATCAGCACAAACACCTCCCACCAGCTGTCAAGCACGGTGGTGGAAGGCTGATGATCTGGGCTGGTTCTGCAGCCACAGGACCTGGGCACCCTGCAGCCATTGAGTCCTCCATGAACTCCTCTGGATACCAAAGTCTTCCAGAGTCAGATGTGAGGCCGTCTGTTACTGTAATCAACACTCCTACAGCCCACATCTTGCATTTGTTTAGCAAACAGACACTTTTGGTTTGGAAAGGCGTTAACCTACAACACAACAGCTCCATTGTAAACCACGGCCTTACACCTCTTCTGGTCTTAGAGAGTGGATTGTAAAATATGGACACAAATTATGCTCAATAACCCTCGATCCGCGAAGACCTTGAGCGATTTCAGTAGCTTTTTCAACCATGAGCAGCAGCGTTAAAGCACATTATCATGATGGAGGCAGGACCGAGTCTGACCACACTGATAAAAAAAAATATATTTGACTGGCAGGTTAATTCTCAAATACTTAAATTTCCCAGTAGTTTATCCACGGATAGTTGGTCGTAGGTCGAATCTCATGCTGAGTCATGAACTGGTCAAGGTCGTTAAAATACCGCACTAAGGATAGGATGGCTTAAGTAATGTAACAGCGAGCTGCAGGGTAATATACGATCAAACTAATCAGAATAATCAGAATTGGCTCGGGACACAATTCTTTCCACTTTCAAGTTCTGCAGTTAAGACTGTTGATGCTTTCATTCAAGAACAAATGAGGAATCAGAATGTTTAACCTCCAACTTCCAGCTCCGGTTATAAAACACAAGACAAAGCACTGGTGGAGCAGTATTTGTTTTTTGTCTTAAGTTGAGTGTATTACTGTGTTACTGCTGATGAGATTTTGCTATTAAAAGCAAAGATACAAGTGAGCAAAGTAGTTTTACGTCCAACTTTCAGGGTACATTGAATGCAGCATTTTTTTTTTTTTAAAGCTTTGTTTAGAAACAAAGATGAGGAGAATTAATAAATCTACTCTGAGCTCATAAGTCATAAATAACTCGTAAATAAAGTGACAAATTTGTTGTTTTTTGTAGTTTTTGAGTTCACTTCAGACACCTAAATAGATAAACTCAGTCACAAAGAAATCTTTTTTCCCCATAATATGTCCCCTTTAAATGGTGTGGTGTTAAATGTAGTGGTGTCCAAACCAATCCTGTCATACAGCTAACCAGTTTTACACAGTTTTCACTCTAAACACCATAAAATTGTTTGTTTATTTGAAGATTAAATGGACTTAAAGAGTCCAGCTGCACTGAAGCCAGCTGGTTCTGCTATGGTTCTGAGTGGCTCTTGTTTCATACAAGTTAAATAAGCATGGACAACCATCTCCTTTCTTGTCATTGACAATGGTCCTATGTATCTTGACAAAAATCAATGAGAAATTATGCTCTGAAGCTCCTTTTCTTTGCATCTATGGAAGTTCAACAGCTCTTATTGACTCTGTTAAGAAGCTTTCTGAAAGAAAAGTCCAAGTTAATCTTTTATAGATCACAACTTGGGTATCTCCTACTGTCTTACTTCTGATTTTGCTTGGCTGTGACGGAGGACTTTCCAAACGCCAAAAAGGTAACAGGTCTGTCGGTGGTCTTTTACCGTTTGGGAGAAAAAGCTTGTGGAAAAAGACGAAAAAAATCCAAGATGGCCGACAGTCCAACTCACAGGAAACTGCTTTCATAGAATCACAAAATCAGAAATATGGTTTAAACTAGGGCTGGGCTACGATTAAAATTTTTAATCTAATTAATCACATGATTTTCCCTGATTAATCACGATTAATCGCATTTGTACAAATTCCAAAGATTTATTCAAAATATATAGCCTTTAGCATTTAGCTTTATTTTAAATGTGCTGCCATATGAATGAAAGTGCCATAACATTTGTTGTGCAAACACACTTTTAACATCAGCATCTTTCTGTAGTTTTTATGTAGAAGCCTCGCTCCACTGTCTGTTTCCTTGAATGACTTGCTGCTATCAGTTGTGTGTTTTGCCTTTAAGTGATATTTTAGACTGGAACTACTACGCTGAGAAGACAATTCAACTTGGCAGTGTTTACAGATGACTTTGGTTCTGTCGACTCCGCCGTCTGGAAGAACTTTAAAATGAAAATGGCCAAGTAAAAGTTCCGTACCCTTCTCCAGGTTTGGTGGATCCGCCGATTACTTTCTTTTCCGGTTCCACAGCAGACAGCAGCAGACTTTTACAAAATAAAAGCCTGTGAGCAACAGACTTTTACAAAATAAAAGCCTGTGAGCAAAAGACTTTTACAAAAATAAAATAAATAATAAAACAAGGGTGGTCCATGGTGTAGTGGGTTGAGCAGGCCTGTGCTGCGTGTTGTTCCCCCTCTCTCTGCCCCCTACTTCCTGTCTCTCTGAACTTTCCTATCCATTAAAGGGACAAAAGCCCCAAAATAAAAATATATTTTTTTAAATTTTTAGTTTTTTTTAATAAATAAATAAAACCTGCGTTAATGCGCAATAAAATATTTATCGGCGTTAAATAATTAACTTTTTGACGCGATAATAACGAGTTAACTCGCCCAGCCCCAGTTTAAACAGTTCTGAGCATGAACACACGCTGAATGTGTTCTTCCTTCTTCACTATCTTCCCCAAAACTCAAACTTCTGAGGAAATTGTTTGGTAGCATTTAGTCATGTCCACAAAAAGTGGAGGTAATTAAAGGGATGGGCTCCTGCGTGTAAACATGTGTTCAGTCTCCTGCAAACATCTAAAACTGGCAGGACTCTCGTCTCTCTGTTACTGCTTCTCTGTGTTACTCCCACTCTCCCCTCTTCTTTTACTTTTTCTTCTTTATCTGGAAAGAAGACGTTTAATTTATTTTCTACGCTATCGGAGCCGTGCTTTCCTGCTTTAATAGTGCAAACGAGTCATTGATGGATCGGACGGAGCAGTCTAAATGTGGGGATTGACCTCTCTGCCCCCCCCTTTCCCCATTCCTGGGGCTGTTTGAGCAGAATGTTTGGATCGGGACCGGCTCTCAGCTCCTAATGGAGGCAACTAATTTCAAGGGGTCTTGAATCTTTGATGCCGGGCCTGTTAACAATGCGTTCCTTTTTGTGGCCGCGTAAGAATTGGCCAGCAGGGTTCCAGCGAGAGGGAAAATGTAAACGGGGGGATTAGCTGGACTAATGGCCCCAAGTTGTCGTTGATGTTAATTAGCGTTAATTAGGACCCAACTTTATTTAGCAGGTTGGATTGAAAACTGGAAGCCAGCCGGTGGTGTTTTTTTTTTTTGTTTTATTTTGCAAATGTTCGAGCACATGTTTGCGCACACATGATCAAATTCTCATACACATTGTTTCACACTTGCAAACACAAGCCAGAACGCTTTCTCATTAATTTCAGCATCTCGACAGTGTAGCAGTGTGTACCCTGACAGCTTTCTTCTGTTTGTTCTTTGCTTGTTGTCAGAGGCCATTTGCTCTCGCCACAATGACTCCTTTTCACCGGGTTTGATCCTCACAGCTATTCATCCTCCTCTTTTCTATTGGTCAAGAGAAGAAACCATCATTCCACATTCGCTCTTTGCACAGCCTTAAAGCCAAACCAGACCCCCCCCCCCCCACCTCCCTCCATCCCCCGTTTCCATGAGGCTGTTTTTTGTGTCCACTGATCCAGAGGAACAGCAGTAGTCGGATTTGGGATCTTTTTAGCTTCCAAGGTTCCCCCAGTTAGACATAATCGACCACTTTGTTGGGTCGATTAGCCCCGTTGTGAGGGACCGAGCCGGTCAAGCACGAGGACACAGAAATGATTTTCAAGAAAAATTGGTTTATTCTCCAAAAATAACAAACAATAGTTACAGGGCCCTTAAAAGAGGTCAAATAAGGAAACTAAACTCAAAGCCAAAAATCAAGATTTTAACACAACCTTAAGCTAACGGTTCAAAAACAAACAAAACTGACCTGATACACAACAAACAAAGGGGACTTAAAGGGATAGTTCGCCTCTTTTGACATGAAGGAAAAAGTCAGACCTCACAATCTCTTGGCGCTATTTTCTCTCCCTTCGTATCACTGCGTGCTGTGTAAACTGTGCAGACCGAAGTGCAGACCGAGCAGTAAACACCGTAACAGGTGCGGCTGTCGCTAGGTGGCTGAACGCATTGATATGAAGGGAGGCAAAAATAAGGCCAAGCGATTGTGAGGTCTGACTTTTTCCTGGAGAACCATTTTGTGATGCAAATATATTACTCTGTTGAACGCATATTGTTCTGAGAAGCAAAACGCTTTATTTTTTAAACCCCAGCCAACTAGCCGGACTACCTTCATCAACACCAAAACGAGGCTGGAACTCTGCTCACAGGACGCAGCAGGGGGTAAGAAGATGTTCAGAAATGATGTTGCTGATATGGGATGTCATACAGCTTCATGTCAAAAGAGGCAAACTATCCCTTTAAGAAAGAGGAAGGCCCCTCAGAGTTTTGATGCCCCCCACCTGATGGCAGCTTTGTGCAACACGTACATGTGCACGCATGTGGGAAATGACTGACATGGAGGGCATGTCCTACGTGCTACCTGAGGCTTGTTTTTGCTTTGACATGCTCGGCCACTCGCTCTCGGGCTCGATGTCCCAGCAGGACCCGGTGGTGTGAAATAGGGGGGCCCACAGATTGCTGCTGGTGGGAGTTCAGAGGAAAAGAAGGAGGGGAGAGAGAGAGAGAGAGGAACGTTGCTCTCTGGCCAACACCTGGTATCACTTTATTAACCCTCGGCTGTCTTGACCCCTGAGAGCCGAGGAACACCAGGGCCAAAGGGGGCCGAGAGGGAGTGAGAGGCAGGGGGTGGAAGAAGAGAAGGGGTGCAAGGAGTGTATGGACGTCACCGCGTAGCCTTTGAAGGGGGAAGCCATGCCCCTTCATCGGAGGCCCAGCGATGACTTTACCAGTGCTGTGACCCCCCCTGACCCCCGACACCCACCCTTCCCTCCTCACAGCTGCTGGTTCCCATTGGCCCACCGCGTGCCGCTGTGGCAGAGAGGAGAAGGAATGGATGGAGGGCGAAGGAGGGAGCAGCGAAAGAAGGGGGCCACGCAAAAGGTCAACTGTTGGTCAGAGGTTTTTTATTGGGAGAGCAAGGAGGGAGGGAGCCGGAGTGGGAGAATGCGTTAAAGACCACCGTCTGAGATTTTAACTGCAGGGAAGGGAATTTGGCCTTTTTCCACCCCTGCACACATTTAGCAGCCAGAGAACAGGCTCACGAGTTAGACCTGTGACGCTTCAGCCCGGAGAAGTTAAGGGAAGGGACACCCCTGGGTGTTGAAGGGCCATTTAACCCTCCTGTTGTCTTGCAGGTCAAAAGTGACCCACTACCATGTTTAGCTGTAGAAAAAATACCTTAAACTATCTTTTTCCAACTTGAAATGTTATGACTTTTCCTAAAAAGTCTTTTCCATCATTAGAAAAAGTCATAGACTGTATTCAAAACCGCATACTACATACTACATACTTCCATACTACATACTAATCGATCAGACAGTATGCAGAGCGTTTACCCACAATGCATTTTGCTGCTGCCCGAGCCGAAATCAGCCGGCCTGAAGCTGGTTTCGCTTAAGCTCTAAACTCTGTAAACTTTAGCAACATTTGAAACATTTTCAGGAGAGAAAGTAGTCGTTTAGATCCCCAACGTGTTGAAAATCTGACTAAATACCGGCTATTTACAATTTTTTTCCCACGAATTCGGCGCTACTAAAGCTAGCCGCAGTGAGCAACGCACTTGCGGTTATTTTCACAAAATAAAATACCCGTTGCCTTTTATCATAGGGAAAGCCATTACCATACAATTGGTGCTTTTGTTTTGAAAACAGGAAGTGAACCTACCCTCGTTGTAGCTAGCTTGAAACTGCCGTTTTGACAGGAAATGACGATCGGCGACGTCACGTCACGTTGCATCTTGGGTAGTTTGAGTATGAGTAGTAACCTCATAATGCATACCCAACATTTAGGAGAATCTAGTATGCATCCGGGAACTTAAAAAAAGTTAAAGTTAGTATGAGTAGTAGGAGAAGTAGGAGAAGTATGCGGTTTCGAACACAGCCATACTTTATTTTTGTTTATGTTTCCATGTGGGCTGTACACCACTAGGGTACAAAGATTGTCTTATGGGTCATTTTTGACCCGTGAATTATAAAAACATTTAAACACCAGAAAAAAGTTCACTGTTTTTTTCCCTTTCAATATAATTAATTCAGAAGTAATTACTTCAAATTTATATAATAGCAATAATAAACCTTTATTATGTAAAAGAAAACTGAGAAAACAAGAAAACTGTTGGTCCAACTGACAGTTGGTTTCTGGTAAAAAAAAAAAAAGTGTAATCCTGAAAACTGGTGATTGTCTTTTTGTATTGTGTAACAAAAAATACATGATAAAAAATGTATTGAATTGAGTTGAATAGATAAATAACAGGTGGTTTCATCATACAAAATAGATTTTGGATTTGAAATTCAATTAAGTTGCTTTATTTTGACCCGTAGGACAAAGGGAGTAAACAGAATGTTGAGACCGCACAAAGGGTTAAACTTTGATTTTAAAAACCGTATTCTGCTTGTTGACCGATGCCGCGCAGTAACGAGCCAGAAAAGATTCAGTATGAGAACAGAGAACACCCCGACATCACGTGCACTGCTTATTCGGGGTATTGAAGATCTCTCTCGGGTCATGTAATTATCATCGGAGAAGAAGGCCTGTGGAAATTCCATCACTGGGATGTCATACTGTAAGATTAGCACGGATCCAATCAGAGGTTACAATCAGTCTGAGGCGAGTCTGAAAACCCTATACGAGCCTCTGATTAGCTGCTGGCAAAGTCGCCGGGGATTCACCATCCACAAATAGAAGCTGTAGGAACAAGTTATCTCCTCTGACCTTTCATGAAAATGACCATCAAGATGCTTTGAGTTGTGGGCGGTCTCACCTGTAGCTCAGACGGATGACAGCGGAGAGTCCCTGCAACTTACCGACTGGAACACTTACAGATGATTTGTTTGGGTTTTATGTTGACTAAAAACAGTGGAAAACTCATATTTAGCACAAGCACACCACCCCCCTTCTGCAGATTAACAAATTAACTCTTGAACAAACATAAATTCATCATCTCGATGCAGTTTTAAACCCGATCTTTAGCTAAAAAGGGAAGAAATTACTTTCTAAAGTGCATTATCTGGCAAATCAGGCTCTAATGTGTACGTTTTGGACGTTGTGTTGGTAGAAATGCAATGTGACGTTCATAATTATGTTTTCTGTAGTTCAGAATGACAAGTAAAATAATCACTCGCAGTCCAGAAGAAACAAACCAAACTCTGGCTCTGAGGCGTGCAGCAGCCGAGCTCCGAGTTTCACATTCAGTTTGACACGATTTGTCATTTCTGACACATGTAAGCAGACAGCTAATTAAATCTTTAAACCGCTGACACGACAGATATTTTGTATAACAGGTATCATACTGTTTTGAGCTTCATTTTCTGGGATTTCTTTTGAGCTTTTTCTCTCTGTTACAGCACTTTTTAACCTTTTTTTAGGGATTGTTCGCCTCTTTTGACATGAAGCTGTATGACATCCCATATCAGCAACATCATTTCTGAACATCTTCTTACCCTCTGCTGCGTCCTGTGAGCCGAGTTCCAGCCTCGTTTTGGCGTTGACGAAGGTAGTCCGGCTAGTTCTCCAGGAAAAATTCAGACCTCATAATCGCTTGGCCATATTTTCTCTCCCTTTGAATCACTGCCTGCTGTGCAGACCGAGCACTTCCCTGCTTCCGAGCAGCAAACACCGTAACAGGCGTGGCTGTCGGCAGGCGGCAGCAGGCAGTGATACGAAGGGAGAGAAAATAGGGCCAAGCGATTGTGAGGTCTGACTTTTTCCTGGAGAACGATTTTGTGATGCAAATGTATTACTCTTTTGAACACATGTTGTTTTGAGAAGCAAGACGCTTTATTTTTTACAACACAGCCAACTAGCTAGACTACCTTTCTCAACGCCAAAACGAGGCTGGAACTCTGCTCACAGGACGCAGCAGGGGGTAAGAAGATGTTCATAAATGATGTTGCTAGTATGGGATGTCATACAGCTTCATGTCAAAAGAAGCGAACTATCCCTTTAAGGTGGACTGGTTACTGTGATGCTGGAATGATTTCTGCTGATGATGCTGCCCCTCTTTTTTACATTTACTTTGATGTTTAACAGTGAGAAAGTTGTTTGAAATCCAGTTGAGTTGAAGGGAAGATGGATATAGAGATGGAACAAAATGGAGAGGGAGAAGCAGGAAGTTTAAAGAGTTTAAACCATTTCTTCCCCAGGTGATCATGGGAAAGGTGAGATTGCAGGTGGATAAAATGGATGAGGATATGGGGAAGGCAGCAACAGCTCTGACACCTCTCAGCTTTCAGACGACACAGGCAGACGAAGCGGTAACGCTGAAGGAGGAGGCGCTGTGGACAACAGATGGTGTAATCCTGGACATGCCGCTAAGAAAGAGGCTCTGCAGCCCAGATGTTGAACGGCTGGCTGTGAGTGTCTGTCCGTGTTTTCTACTCTGTGTTATCTGTTGATGCTTTTAAACAGTTATAAAAACAACAACTCAGTCCCTGAAAACATCAACACTTTAAATTTATGAGGGGGAAACACATCTGATTCCAGCCTCGATACTTCTGTTATTCACCACCTTTTTTTTAACTTCTTTTAATGGCTTTAAGTATAGCCCAACGACTTTGTTAAGCAAAATGGTTACACACTAAATTGCACAATTAGAAACATTACATTGGAAAAGCTTGGCCCACATTTTCCACACTCTCACCGCGTCAGCTTGGGAAACCCTGCACATTCAAAACAGACGCTTTGGGGGTAACAGATGAGTTCAGAACCCACCATCTCATTACATGCCGTATTTACTCCCAACGCGGTTTAACTGACCACAAATGGCTGGAAGGTGAAAGGAGGGGATGGAGGAAAGCATCAGTCTGTGGACTTCCATCGAAGACTCCTGAGTTTCAGACCCATCGTACACATTCTCCAGTCTTTTTCACTTTTTTCCACTTCTCTGTTACATGCATTCTGTATGTGCTGTACAACTGAAGGCAGTAACACTTAAAAGTCCCAATAGTTTATCTACATACAGGGGTTAAAACCCTTCTTACATTTCAGGGCGGTGGTGGTTGGTGGTGAAGAAACATGGTTAGGGTTAAAACTAGAGATGGGACCAAGTCACACATGTGCAAGTCTCAAGTAAGTCTCAAGTAATTTTTTTCTTGGGCAGGTCAAGTCAAATCAAGTCAAGTCACCTTATTATTGCAATTTTACCTGCAGAATCTGATCTTAATAAAGTGAAAAGACAAAGATATAAGTAACTGTCAGTAAACATCATTGGCCAATGTGTCCAACCTGTCCCCCACCCCGTATCATATCAAGCTAACGTTAGCTAACTACCAACTACGCTAACAGGATAATATTAGCTAATATGATGAGCACTTACTGGTCAGAATGGATCTTCAAATGATTAACAAAGTTGGAAGTTGTCGTCTGGCTGTCTGAGATGTTGACGCCGCATGTCTTGCACTGTGCTGTTCGTCTTTTAGTGTCAAAACGGTGATTACGAAAGCCGAAGACAACGACTCTCGGTCCCCCTGACATGTTGATGCATATCTGATATGAGTTTATTCTCTCCAATAAACACGTAAGGTATGTAGAGAGGGCGTGGCTGATTGACAGGGTAGGGATCCAATCATGACGCCATTCTCAGCCTGCGCTCCTACCGGGTAATCCATATTATTTTTTTTATTAATTTATTAATTTTATATTCAAACTGAAAACATGAACTGAATAACACTCAAGTCATTCAAGTCATCGTGTCTCAAGTCAAGTCAAGTCCCGAGTCTTTGACTTCCAAGTCCGAGTCGAGTCTCGAGTCGAGTCTCGAGTCTTTTCTTTATTGTCAAGTCAAGTCACAAGTCATCAAAACAGCGACAGTCCGAGTCACAGTGACTCGAGTCCCCATCTCTGGTTAAAACTGATTAAAACATGGTTAGTGTTAGGAAAGGTTTACACAGTTAGGACTGACTTATTTTACTTTATATTTGTTTGGTAGAATTCCAAACAAGAAAAAAAAATAGCCTCTGCATACGTACTCATCTCACAATTTCTTACACCCTACCGGGATAATGTTAGGAAACACCACCCTGATGCGCCCTCTTAGGACATCAACTGTTTCATCCCAGCTCCTTACGCACTTATTTGTTTCCTAAATTGTCTTTGTTTTCTAAGTTGTCTTCCTAATTTACCGCACTTACTCTAGCACTAGTTATGCTCTTAGCTGTTTGGTTTTGAAAGGAAATGCACTTGTGATTTCTTGTGATCCGAAGTTCTTTGGCCTACTGATGTGGAACACACTTATTGTAAGTCGCTTTGGATAAAAGCATCTGCAGAATGACCGTAATGTAATGTAGATTCCCTCTAAATTCTGCATTTTTATGTAAAAAACACATTTTTTTCTCCAGGCCTGTTCATCCAGACAACAGATTTAGAAATTTAGAGATTTCGGAGTCCCGAGTTGACCCTCCGCACCGAGCCGGCTTGTTACCTAATTTCTACAAGCCTCCTTGCTCCAACCTGAGCAAACACAAATATGCCATCTGCACATATTCCCGATGAGATAGTGAGCAGTTGTTCTATGGGAGCGTCTCCCTGGACGGGGGGGGACAGAAAACAGGCTTTCCCTGGGTTGTGTTGGGCACGCAGCCAGACTCCAGTCCTCAATCAGGAAGACATTGTGGAAAAACAAGGTTATCTCCTGCCTCAACCCCTGCAGTGCAGCGTCAACGCTGTACCGCTGCAGCTTGCTCCGGCTGGAGAGTCACAAGGGCTCAGCCTTCCGCCAGGGTACAGAGGTTAATTTATTGCCCGATCGCATGACCATGGTTTGAGAGAAAGAATTGGCCATAAAGGTTTCTCCATGAAGGTGAAGGAGGGTGTAAAAGGAGTCTGTTGTGTCACAGGCAGAATCCAAATCATTCATAGGTAGATGGACAGACAGACAGATAGATCTCTGCATCTTTATTTCTTTCTTTCTTTCTTTCTCTGCCCCCCCCCCCCCCCCTTTTCTCTCTGTTGGCATCTTTTTATGGAACTGACATTCCTTGAGTGGTTCGAAACAGAAGCCCTTGTTTAGAGGCGAAACCCTCCCACCCCGTCCCCTTTTTTCATCTTCCTAGTTTTGGAGCCCTGGGTCAAAGGTCAAGACCCCCTCCAGCTTCAGAGACATGTCAGGTCATGCAAGCCACATAGCATTCCCTGTATAGCCCCCCACCACTGACCCACCATACCGCTCTGCCTTCCCTTCACCCCCCCCCAGCGAAAGGCCCGCTGCCTCCTTACAAACCTGCTTACACAAGAGGTGTCGGAGCGAGCGCGTGTGAGACACTTTCAGAGATTTACCCAGGATTTTACCTTGTTCAAAGTTAAAATGTTAACTCTTAATTTACGCGCAAAGGCGTGTTTAAAGAAGAAACGATCACCTGTGCTCTTGTTGCAAGACAAAAGTAGTTTAAGAAGGTTGGCAATATCCCGTTTTAAAGAAGGAAACTCTTCTCCTGTGACAGTGATAATATCTATCGGCGTAAAATTAAAAAAATGTTTCCCTATTTTCGAGCAGCATCCTTATATTTCCGTGTATGATGTGCTTATGTTGATTCAGCCGTTTTACTTAGTGCACAATCCTCCCTTCGTCATTTCATGTTATGTTTTTGTGCCCAACTGGCACATATGTGTATGTTACCAAGTAAAAATTTATCAAAAAAAAAGAAGAAATGATCACTTGTACTCTTGTTGCAAAAAGTAGTTTAAGAAGTGTGGAAATATCCCGTTTTAAAGAAGGAAACTCTTCTCCTGTGACAGCGACAATATTTATCAGCGTTAAATAATTAACGAGTTAACTCGCCCGGCCCTAGGAAAAAGACAAAGAAAATCCAAGATGGCCGACAGTCCAACTCACAGGAAACTGCTTTCATAGAATCACAAAATAAGAAATATGGTTTAAACAGTTCTGAGCATGAACACACGCTGAATGTGCAGGAATCAGAACTGAAGGTGTTTTTCCTTCTTGACTATTTTCCCCAAAAACTCAAACTTTTGAGGAAATTGTTTGGTAGCATTTACTCATGTCCACAAAAAGTGGAGGTAATTAAAGGGATGGGCTCCTGGGTGTAAACATGTGTTCAGTCTCCTGCAAACATCTAAAACTAAAACTAAAACATCTAAAACTCATATCCACAAACAGGCAAACCGAGAGTGGAGGGTCTTAATTTACAAAGTATATTTAAAAGTAGTTTAAGAAGTGTGGAAATATCCTGTTTTAAAGAAGGAAACTCTTCTCCTGTGACAGTGACATCGTGATAAATCCAGAGCACCAGAGTAAATAAACACGAGATGTCACGTTGCATAATGAATCGCTGATGTGTATTGATGATGTTGTGAAAAAACATTTTCCTGTGTGAAATGATAAACTCGTGTTTCGTCTGTCAGGATGGTAAACTACCTCGCGCCAAAAACTACGCAAGCGTTTTAATGAAATCATGCAAAAATAGGAAATAAACCGCAATAAATTAAAGCGGGCCTGAATTAAAACTGTCAGGAAGCAATTAGGAAAACACCATAATTCCTCTAAATGGGGCCAAAGTTGAACAGATAGCAAAATGTGTTAAGTGAAAATAACCAATTTTGGGAGTGTATCTCTGCCAAATGTTAAAGGTCACGAGACTCGACGGGGCCTTCGCTCGTGTCCTCTGCGCTTAGTCAGCAAATGGAGCCCACGAAATAATCCCACAAGAAGCAAAGATGAAAAATGGGTTTGAGATGCAAAAACAGGCCGAGATGTAGTGCAGAAAAAAAAAAAAAAAAAAAAAGGGCGACCCGTTCCGAGAGATAAACAAATAACTAAATAAATCCTGGGGACACTGGGGGTGAGGGAAGCTACCCCCATGGGGTCAGAGCAGGAACAGATAAATCTCCCTTAAAGACGCCATGCCTCTCCACAGTTAACCTCTTAATCAACCCCAATCGGCCAAAGGAAACAGCGCTGACTTTCAAAAAACCTCAGCTCCGTGCCTCAGCAGTGAATAAACACCCTTGTGCATTTGCACAATGTAAACCGCTGCTGTGTTGTAGAGAAATCAAAGTTCATTCACTCCAGTTTCATGACAATTACTGTACTGTGTGAAAGTCTGGAGCCACCCCTCGTTTTTTTTTTTTACATACTGCCTGTAAGCGCAGCAATTTATCAAAACACAAAAATACGTGGAAACGTGGTCTGTGAGGCCAAAAAGAGTTTAACTAACATGTTTGAAAGGTATCAGTCCAAAGTTCTGTTGGACTTAGGGAAGCTTTCATCAAGTTTCTTTCAGTATGAAATTCAGTAGTAAGTTTAGATTCCCTCTAAATTCTGCATTTTGTGAAGAAACACTTTTTTTTTCATCCAGCCAACAGATTTGGAAATTTAGAGATGGTCTTTTCAGAGTCCCGAGTACTTTGCACAGGAAAAATGCATTAAAAGAGGAGACGTTCCCTTATGCTCACCACCAGTAAAATATCTTCTAAAAATGGAGGTTTTTGCATGTGTCCTAAGTGCAGCAATTTATCAAAACACAAAAATACGTGGAAACGTGGTCTGTGAGGCCAAAAAGAGTTTAACTAACATGTTGGAAGGTATCAGTTCAAAGTTTTGTTGGACTTAGGGAAGCTTTCATAAAGTTTCTTTCAGTGGTTTTCAGGAAAAATGCATTAAAAGAGGAGACGTCCAGTGTTTCTGAGGAAAATATCTTCTAAAAATGGAGGTTTTTGCATGTGTCCCTTTGCTCACATGAAAGCAAACTACAAACTTCTTCCTTGTCTGTCTGTCAGCAGGCTTTTCTGAAGCACTACATAAGCACTTAACCTCTTCTGAGCACAGAACTTCCAGATAATATCTGTCCACAGATCCTGCAGGACGCTGGCTGGCTGCAGACGTGAGACCCCCTAACAAACATGCCTCCCCCCTTTTGCTTTGCATTTCTATTTCAGTCTCTCAGGTTGCATACCTGCTCACTTGATGGCTCCTTTCCTCAATGAGTCATATTTAGCATCAACCCAAGCGCAGCGCTGCATTGTCGGCACTGCTGTTGTCAAGTCCTTCATAAATTAACACGTAAACCGGTGGCCCTCGCATTTCCGAGGCCATCCGCCGCGGTCATGTTTACCACCCCTTGGCCTCACCGTGACACCCTCGTGTGTCAGGGCCCCCTGCAACAGTTGGCCCGGCCATCCATCACCGGGCATCAAAAAGATGTCACAAACCAGTCTCCAGTCTCGCGTTGGTTATAAGATTTTAGGGGACGACGGGGCAAAGTTTACCGCCATCAAACAGCGCGGTTTGGACAAGGTGAGTTATCAGTCCCAGATAAGATGTAGAAAAATGTATGGTCCCGAGCTTACTCCTCAGTGTTCAAACATGTTAACTCTGCTATGTGGCCTTCTGCACTCGTGTAAGCCCGGATATAGGATGAAACGAAACTGGCAAGTGCTGGCATGCACAGACTGTGAGCGTGCATCTGAGCTGCAAATCAAAACTCATTACGTTCAAAAACAGTTACCTCCAAAAAGATGTGAGCGCACGTTCAAAGCTTTCTGAAAACAGGGTTTTTGGTCATTGTTATTTAACAGCAGTTGCATTTTTGGCTAAAACGTAGGTCTATTTCTGAGAGTACATATATATATATATATATATATATATATATATATATATATATATATATATATATATATATATATATATATATGTGTGTGTGTGTGTGTGTGTGTATATAAAGTATATAAATATTCAAAGGGAGACTCTCTTGTAATCTTATAAAATTGGTTTAGTATTATATTAGTTCTCTTGGTCACAAGGAAAGTTTTTCTTTGCACATTTTCTGCTTTTTCTCTCATTTTCAGTCCTTGTATCTGATCATTTTCAGGGTAATTTATTTGTTAAGCCACTTAACTCTGACCTATGAACCATTCAGGCAGGAAAAAGGCTCCTAACTCAAGGGATGAACCAGTGTTGTGTCCACACAGAACAGACAACTGAGCAAAGAAGCCGTTTTAAACTGGATCTTTAGGCACTTTGTTCCCAGCAGCCTGTCACAGAGACACATCATGTGTTCCCATTTCTTTAGCTGCATGTGTGAAAAACAGCTTCATAGTTTCAGCTTTTTTGTACATTTATGTTAAAACTGCTTTCAGTTACCAAAAGAGTCAAATTAATATAAGAAATTCAGTTTAAAAAAATCCTAATCCCCAAAAAATGAATGTTATCACATCTAAAAGTAGGAAAAAAAAACAGACAATAATAAGAATTATATGTTATTCAAAATCAAGAAAAAGTAATTAAGATTCAATTTATATCTTAAAAAAGGAATATAAGATATAATCTAATGACTAATTATGGAACAATTAATATAAATTACATGATTAAACTGTTTTATGCCACCAGAAATGAATAATCTAGAAGCTCTTTGTGGGTTTTAGACTGGAATTAAGATTTGTTCCCATTTCTTTAGCTGCATGTGTGAAAAACAGCAAAGATAACACAGTCTGACAGACAGAAAACAGGATTTCTGCAGCAACAAGGTGATTCCCAAAGAGCTGTTAGCTGAAAACTTGGCATATCTCAGCATGGTGTGCAGTGTGTCCTTAAAACATTTGAGGAAACTGGACAAGTGGAGGACAGAAGAAGAAGTGTCAGGCCTAAAGAACTATCTACAGCAGATGAACAGGATCTGAAAGTGATGTCCTTAAGAAAGAGGAAAACATCCAGCAAAGACCTGACACAGGAGCTGAGAGATGCATCTGGACCTTCAGCTGATCCATCTGCTGTTGGCCCAAGCCTCATCAGAAATGGGCTCCATGGAAGGGTGGCTGTCAGGAAGCCGTTCTTAAGGAAGGGAAACAGGGAGAAAAGGCTGAGCTGTGCCAAAGGACACAAGAAGTGGGCTGAAAATCAGTGGCAGCAGGTCTGATGGAGGGATGAATCCTCCCCAGAGCCCGGAGCTCAACATTACTGAAGCAGTGTGGGATCATGTTGGCAGAGAACGCAACAAAAGGCAGCCCACATCCAAAGAAGAGCTTTGGGATGTCCTTCAAGAAGCCTGGAGAACTATTCCTGAAGACTCCTTAAAGAAAGGACAGAAAGCTCGTCTGAGAGGGTTCAGGCTGTGCTGGAGGAGAAAGGAGCTCAGAGCAGATATTCACTTTAAAGCTGCTCAGAACTGAACTAACTCTGCTTCTGCCTCAGTTTCTGGGTTTATTCATGTTGGAACATGTTTCAGTGAATATCTGCAGCTGTTACCATGGAAACATCTGCAGATATTCACTTTCAGTCCTTAAAACTGAACAAACTCCATTTTTGTTTGCACGTGTTTCATAAATTTCAGCATATATTTCCCCTTTTCCAGGCTATAAAGGAATGAAATGTGGCTCAAGACTTTGCACAGCACTACACATGGAAAAAAAACTGGAAAAAATTATTTTTTGTTGAGTAATATTCAAATATTGCGTCTTAAAAAATGCCTTGCTCGTGAGCAAATGAGAATTAATCTGACTTTTGATCCACTTTTTCTTCAGAATTGGAAAAGAAAAACCCATACATGCGACAGAGCTGCGCGGCATTGTCTTCCCTTGAGGCTTAATAGATGGACACCACCCTGATCCCCGTTTAATTGGCTTCTTTTGGGTGAAATTCTGGTCAAATTGATCATAAGCCTCTGCTGCATTGAATTACACTCTAATTATTAGGCCCCAAGCCCCGAGGTGCCCCTGGTCACTGGTCCCGAAGCTCGTGGAATCTCCTAATAGCGAGTCGCGGGGCTAATTGGGAGACAGGTAAGGTTACATGTGACAGCAATTAAGCCAAGCGCGGGGCCAACTTTATGGCCTCCGGCGAGAACTGCGCAACAACCTCTGAGCGAGGGTTTGTCCTTTTAGCGCTTTCCTTCCTTATAGGAAAGGCAAAGCTGCTCCTGTTGTGAGATTATTATTAATATTATTGTCATTATAATTACTACCAAGTGTGAGATGGGTGATGTGAACATATAGGATGTTGTTTGCAGTTTCTAACATCCTGAGAAGGGAGCTGTGAGAGCGTGTCTGGACACATTATCGCTCCTCTAACCCGGGTCCCATGCGGCACTGGGCGGAGGGACACTCGACCCCCTCGGCAGAGGTGTTGTTGGAATTACCCTCACATGACAAATCAGGACCATATCTGGGAAAAATGATCGGTTCCCCGCTGCTCTCCGCGTGAAAATCCCCATTAGAGCACAACAATGTCACTGTTAATTACCGCAGAGGGCTTTTGTGCGCTGGCAGCGACTCTCGGTTTATGGCAGCAAACCCACGAGATCAACACTTTCTCCGCTGATGAGCCATTTATTTGGGATGTAAAGGCTTGATGAGGAGTTTTGGGACCTTTTGTTGACTTTGTGTGCAAAGTTTTTTTTTTTCTGTTGGCAGAATATTTAATTATTGATGGAGATCCCGCATCAGAAAAACATTTTGTGCAAACTGGACAGCTGAGATTGATAACCAGGCGGTGCTGCATGGTAGATAAAACGGTGGGTAAAACCATGACCTCTGGTCGTTCATCAGAGGACAAAACAACAAGAACTTATATTTTCAGGAAGGAGAAAACATTATTTTTTATCTCATGCCGTAAAAAAAATACCCGTCAATCAGTTTAAGCTGCCCTTCAGATATGATTTAAGACCAAACTCCACACGCACGAGCCTGTTGAAAACTCACCTTTTCTTTCAATTCTTTTCTCTTTCCTCGCTCATCTTTGCGGTTTAAATATTCTCATTTCAGAAGTTTAAATAATGCATACAAGATGTTTAAAACCCTAAGTGTGGAATCTATCCCGCGTGCACGCGCGCCGCAGGCTTCTTCACGTGTTGCACACTGAACCAACACCTTCCAAACCAGTTGTGATGTCACCAAACTGCGCATACAGGTGTAATAAATGACTCATTTCATTTAAATAACCCAAAGTAAAAACACTTGATGGTGATTTTTGAAGCTATAGCCGAGATAAATATGACATAATTATCAAATGATTGCATGATTATAAGCTCAGAGCTTATTTTTAAAACTGTTCTGAAACTTATATCAATAAAAAATATGCACAACGTTTAATTTGAATTCATGTGGCCCACTTAAACGCACTTGGATCACCCCTGTTGCTCAAATCCTTCCTAATCGATCGCGGGCCAATCAGAGGTCTCCGTGCGTATTTACCAGGCTTTTACGGCCAATGGCGGCCGGCTCCCCACCGTCCCTCTTTTCTCGCTGAGGGGAGGGGAAGCGACCTTATTTGGCATTTATGACCTTATATGGAGCGCCGCCAGGGGAGGGCATCTGTACGGAGGTATCCAGCGACTGACACTTTCCCCAAATTGCAGCTTTGACTCTCAGAACCAGGAGACGCAGTCGCGCGGGGTGAAGCGATACTCGCGAGCGGCACGAAGATTGTTCGGTGTTGAGGACTGGCTCTCTTCAAACCGTCTCATACACGCCCAGGCGATCATCCGGAAAGCGCTGAGGATATTTCGACTGTGTTTTTGGTAAATAAATACACGAGCGCACGCTGACGTCGTTAACCCAAAAAAAAAATCCCCATCGCTGCACGCAAGAAAAAAGTGGATTCAGGACTTCCCACTCCGCGGAACTTGAGCTTTTTTTTTTTTGCCGATTTCAAGAGCTTGCTGGGACTAATTAAACCATTCACCGAACACAGTGAGCATGTGGTCAGTAGTAAAATAAACCTTTGACTTAAAAGAAATCTACCCTGAGAGCCCCCCCATATGCAGCCCTGAGAGTTTGACTAAAGAAAGGTGCAAAGAGGCGATTTATATCTGACTTCTGTGGTCTCCTCGGTCTCATTTGTCCTAATTTAAGATCAAGAGGAGAGCAAGAACCCCCTGAAAGCGTTTTATTCTGACAGCCGAGACGCTGAAATATTGGACTGACTTTCCCGAAAGGTTAAACTCTGAAGAACAACGTGTTTATGGATTGCTGCGCAGCGAGGAGCACCGGGAGTTGTAGGCTTTACGTCTGTGCGTTGATCATGTTGATACCTCGCTGTTGCTGTAAACTTTGATAGATGTTTACAGCAAGAATTAAGTAATTTAGATTTTTTTTATCCAGTTTTTTTTCCCCCCTTCTCGGTAAAACTCAGATAATCACAGACAGACCTCTGAGCAGAGAGGGAAGCGCCTTTCGTCCTCCCTCGTTTTTTTTTCTTCTTCCAAGACGTCAGGACGGATCTCTATCACGCAGTCTGACTCCTTCTGTGATTTAAACAAAGACCAAGTGTTTGGGGATAGCATGGCAATGGTAGTAAACCAGTGGCCAGAGAACATTTCTGCAGATCCGGGGTCTCAGCTCCAGATGTGCGGCCAGGAGCCCGGCGGGGGACCGGGGACTCCCAACGGTTCCACCCCGGGGAACGACGCACTTTCCGGGGACAAAATCCCAAACGTAGACTGCATGGTGTGCGGGGACAAGTCCAGTGGGAAGCATTACGGCCAGTTCACCTGCGAGGGATGCAAAAGCTTCTTTAAGCGCTCAGTGAGGCGAAACCTGACTTACACCTGCCGGGGGAACCGAGACTGCCCCATCGACCAGCACCACCGGAACCAGTGCCAGTACTGCCGGCTGAAGAAGTGCCTCAAAGTTGGCATGAGGAGAGAGGGTAAGGTTTGGTTTGGTTTATTCAACTGTGGTGTGAATGGGGTCAGAAATGGTTGATTAAAAACGTACTTCTGAGGTTAAAGTTATGCGTAAAAATCTACCTCAGCGAAGTCATTTAAAGCTGAATATTGTAAATTATAAGTTCAGAAAATATTGAACCCAAACTTGGATCGGAAGCTGTCTCGTCATGCTGGATTATTTGCGTTTGCAGAAGGTTTAAATGTGACGCTGTTGTGGTCAAATGGGAAAAGTGTCGATGAGAAATCTGTGCGCAATTCCATTTAATGACGTGCGCGCACCTTTTCACGCTATTCTCCCAAACGGTTTGTTGTTGTGGGTAAATAATCAGCCACCACCTGCGGTACCACAATGCTCATTCCTCATTCATTTATCAAATCCCAGCCATTCATCCTTTGCGCGCTCTGTCCTCTAAAATCCTCCCTTTGTCCATCTTCTTTAATTATGCTGTTAGTTCACCAACACCCCGAGCTCTATAAGAGGATGCCGCTACATTTGTTTCATTGTGTTGGATTAACAACGGGTCAGTTAATGCCAAAGAGGTTCAGTGGAAACGTGTTTGCTAAGAGGACTGCTTCCCCTGATAAATGATCGTGAAGCAGAGAGCAAGCATGCGCTGGGCGCATTTTTCAAAACGCTAAACCAAAATTAGACTAAATTGATCTCTGCTAATTGCTGCGTTTGCAGCGCCAAGTTTTGGATCAATTTGGTTTATGCATTATTGGATGGGATTACTTTATCCCAGCCATCCCATACACATAATTATTTTGCCTTTGAATTTTTTTTTTTTTTTTGTGTGTGTACAAGGCGCAAATTGTGCACACAATTCTTGGAGAACTTGCACGCTATGCGTAATTAACCGTTGGCTGCGTATTGATCGCAGAACAATGAGTTATTACCCACATGTGACTTATTTTATCAAATGTCTGCACGTTTAATAAAGACGTCACACTTCGCCCTATTTATTTCCTTTCTCTGGAGACAGAATAGGGTCAACAGCAACCAGTCCTGCTCAAGGACACTTAGGAAATGGACGTTGAAGGACAGATAGTGTCTCCGCGCAACACCAACGACCCCGTCGCCCTTTGTTCTTTAACCACACCAAAAATGTAAATACAAAGATGGTGGGAATACCCGCCCTCCTTAGATCTGAGCTGAGCTGATCCCTCAAGGGTTCCCGCAAGTGAGCTCCCTTGCCTCTCTGCCTGTGTGTGTGTGCGTGTGAGACTGTACACACAGGCATGTAAAGAAAGCCGCGAGCCACTCCGAGTCGGTCATGCTCCTTTCCGACTGAATGAACCCGAGGAAATCGCCTGATGCGCCACATCATGTTTACTGCAAAAATGTAGCCCATCCATCTGATTAAGTCTCATAATGACGCGGAAAGTTCAAAATTATAGATACTAATGAGTTCTGTCAGTGGATGAGATACTTTTTCTCAACTAAAATAAGCTCCTCTTCACTGGGGGATATTTTTTGGATAGTGAAATTGCGTCAGGGAAGTGGTTTTCTATGCAAAAATAATCATTCATATGCGTTTACAGTCATATTTGAAGCCAGAAAGAAGAGTTTTCCTGTACGTTTTTTTGGTAGAAATGTCTTCTTTGAGATGTCAAACACCACAGAATTCGTTTGTCTGGCTTCTGCTGCCATTCATCTGTTGCCAGATCCGTGCCGTTTTTAAGGAGTCACATACAAGGTCTTTGTGAAAGTGGATAGTAGTGTGATTTATTTTGAGAGGTTATTATTATAATTGTTCATAAATAATACGCATTGTCACTTTAAATTAAGTGCATAACACAAACTGAACGGGTCCTTTGTTAATTGAGGAAATATTGGTTTACATCCCGATAAATCAATATATATTTGTGTAGCGTTGAACTTTCATGAATATTTCAAACAGATCCTGCCATTAATAATTTATCGTAACATCTATTTCCTGGGATTCACAAATGAATCGTGTCAACAAGTGGCAGGACTGTTAAAGCAAAAGGCCACCAGTGTCTCCACAGAGGTCATCTATAAGTCATGTTTTCTGTATTATTCAGCACGGATTACCTAAGATGTTTATTCACAGGTACCATCCAGGAAAAATATGCATGTCATGTGCTTTATTCCTCTTTCAGAGGCTTTAAGATCCCCTCAAAATCAGAATAACCGAATGACTCGCATGTGAACGGGTAGTTTGTTGAGCTGGAAGAGCCAGAACTCTTGACTTTTCTGCAATATTTAGCTGCCTGAGAAGAAATTCTAAAGGTTTCACGAGTGTCAGATATAGAAGTTCTTTGCCTTTTAAGCGAGTGTGTCTTTTTCTTCCCCTGAGGGGACATTTGACCTCTTTCTTGAGACTGAAGCCGAACATAATATCATTTGTTGGAGACTTCTATCCAGAGAAGCTCTCAGCAACATGACGGCAAACATTTCAGACGGGATCAAACTTCTGAAACCTTGGCATGTGTCTCACCAGGCAGCTACACAAAATGTCCACTTGTTTCTCCGTCAGTGCAGTTTTTTAGGCCGACTGGGGAAACAGAGGCAGAGAAGCGAGTTACTGTGCTGATAAATGCATTTATTCACAGCGATAAGGTCATCCTGTCTGTTTCTTAAAGGCAGCGTTGCAGATGCGCTGGAGTGTGGTGACAATAAACAGAGCCAAACATCCATCTGCAGAACAGGAATCTATAATTCCCACACTGGACACACTCAGTGGGAAGTCTGCTGCCTCCTCTGACCCATGTTGCAATCTGACAAAATTCTTACAGCAGCAGAAAATATAGGTCACCCAAAACTAAAACATTAATAGTTGACAGGCTGAAGTCAAAGTCCAAATGTGTGAACCGTTTGGGGCCCCTCCGGTGTGTAAATACCCCAGTGCAGCGCTTAAGTTTAACAGTGTATTGACTAATCCGTGCTCCACACTGAGCGAGGCAATTCACCAGCGAAAACACTGCAGTTTGTCCTCCTTTGAGTCTGAAAAGCTTCACGAATCCAAACAGTTACGTAATTTAGCTGTTTGGATACGTGAAGTTCACTGGACTGAGTCATTATCAGAGAAAGTTGAAGTGATGGAGCCTAATGATGCTGAAGAGGTCCTTTCTTTTCTTTTTGCATCACAAATGTGGAAGAACTGTGAGCTTCCTGTCTGCAGCCGCCTCACTCTCAACCGACTTTGGATTCTGTTGGTTTGGGACCCGAGCAGCCCGACCTGTTTTTAATGTGTCACTAAGGTCACATGTGACAACCCTCCAAAAATAAGTAAAAAAAACAACAAATACAAGACGGTTTTGCTGGAAATAAGCAAAAAAATCTGCCAATGGAACTAGTGAAAATCGGCATGTCAAGATTTCTTGAAATAAGATGTGATATTTAGGACTTTTGAGATAAAAGTGATCTTCAAATTAGCTTAAAAACCTCTTCAAATGAAAAAAAAAGCTTGTTTAATGTGAAATATGACTCAAAACAAGATGTTTTCAAGACTTTTTCACTTAACAAGATATTCAAGATGTATTGTATTAAAACAAGTCCCTATATCTGACTGAAATAGTACTTGTTAGGCAGTTGTGTCTTATATTAAATGTAATGAGATACTCAATGACACAAATATACTTGGTAAGATTTAGATTTTTTCCAGTGCAAGGTTGAGAAAGAGTGCAAACATTTAAAACCCTGAAACAGGGTCCCAGAAAGCAAATCTTTTTCTCTTTTTCTCTCGACAGAGGGAATTTAGTCCCGCTTTGGCCTGTAGGGGCAATAAACAAGCATATGAGCGAGGCTCACAGAGTGCTGAGTGATTTTTGTTTACGGGTTAATTCAGGAGCTGCTTTGTCATAGTCTGGGATGGAGGCTGAGGGCAAACGGCAGCAGAGCTCACACAAAGCTCCTCATCTCTGTCTCTCTCTGTCTGTGTCACCGTGTTGCCTCCAGTTTTTTCCCCGCGTCCGCGCTTTCTTTCTCGTTTCTTTCGTGCGTACCTCTGCTCTTTCACGTCTGACAGATACCTTGGGACAGACCCAGTCATCATTCCAGCGAGCAGGTGGTTTGTTTTCAATAATTTATCCTTAAATGGGGAGAAGAGGGGCAGTTAAGCTGTCAGGAGAAACCCTTTCACTTGACCACATATCTCGGTTTATCCTGCACGCTGCAATATTCATTTGACATGCACCGGGTTTAAAAACTTGATGCTGTTTGTCTGCACAGTGCTCTGCAACAAACTGCTGTTTCTACCAGCCCTGATCTGTAAATCAGCAGCTACTCGTGGTAACACTCGAAGGCAGATCGAGTCCCATAACCGAACTCTACACTGGAAAAAATCTAAATCTTACCAAGTATATTTGTCTCATTTCTAGTCAAAATATCTCATTACACTTAATATAAGACACAACTGCCTAACAAGTACTATTTCAGCCAGATATAGGGACTTGTTTGAAGACAATACATCTGGAATATCTTGTTAAATGAAAAAGTCTTGAAAACATCTTGTTTTGAGTCATATATCATATGAAACAAGCTTTTTTTGACATTTGAAGAGGTTTTTAAGCTAATTTCAAGATCACTTTTAACTCAAAAGTCCTAAATATCACATCTTATTTCAAGAAATCTTGACAAGCCGATTTTCACTTATTCCATTGGCAGATTTATTGCTTATTTCAAGCAAAAACGTCTCGTATTTGTTGTTTTTTTACTTATTTTTGGAGGGGCATTTTTTCCAGTGTGGTAACACTCGAAGGCAGATCGAGTCCCGTAACTGAAGTCTTAGCTCTTTATAAAGTTGTGATAGTTCGCTGTTAGCAAACTCAACATGTCTTTGGCCAAACTAGCATTTGTGTTTGTGTCCATCTTTTTAGCTCCTGCTCTCTGCAAACCCCTGATAGAGAACTCTGATCTTAAAGCTGGTGAGTGCCTCTCTGTGCGCACCAGCAGTGAAGCTTTGTGTGTCTGCTTTTGTTGCAGAGAGAGAGAGAACCTTTAACATTTTAAGGTGGAAGGACGTTTCTTTCTTTTTTTTTTTTTTTTAAATAAACACTGCAGGAACCGCACATGCGCCTGCTCTCCTGCTCTCCTGCTCTTGCACAATTTCACACAATAGGATCAACAGAGTGGACCATGGACTCAGCCAGGCTGTTTGAAACCACAGTATTTGTAAATGCCACATAAATAACAGTAATTCTTTGGTAGAATTAACACAAAACTCCAAGTTAACACATGGTTAACCCCTTACAGCAACGACTGACACACATTTTTAGCTGCAAAGCAAAACAAAGATGTGCATCAGACACAGCTTTAAGATCAACAGGCTGGGAACTCTGCATCTACACTGGAAAAAATCTAAATCTTACCAAGTATGTTTGTCTCATTGAGTATCTCATCACACTTAATATAAGACACAGCTGCCTAACAAGTACCATTTCAGCCAGATATAGGGACTTGTTTGAATACAATACATCTGGAATATCTTGTTAAGTGAAAAAGTCTTGAAAACATCTTGTTTTGAGTCAGATTTCACATGAAACAAGCTTTTTTTTTCATTTGAAGAGGTTTTTAAGCTAATTTGAAGATCACTTTTAACTCAAAAGTTCTAAATATCACATTTTATTTCAAGAAGTCTTGACAAGCTGATTTTCACTAGTTCCATTGGCAGATTTTTTTGCTTCTTTTCAAGCAAAAACGTCTTTTATTTGTTGTTTTTTTTACTTATTTTTGGAGGGGCATTTTTTCCAGTGTGTCGGCCTTTTCTCTCCTTTTCCACACCGGCTCCTCTCTGCTCCGGTTCGACTGTCGCTCCTCTGCTGCAGTGACCCGCGGGTCAAAGTTTAGGGCCTAAATAAAGCTATGAGAGCCATGGGGATATCACCTTGGTGTCACATCACACACTGCCCTCTCAGCTCACATTCGCACACGCCGAAGCGTATGAAATTACATTTCCTTTACTTTCCAAATGTATTTTTAGTAGATAAACGTCTTGTTTTTCAGCTTACAGCCACATGTTGTGTTATTTCTAATGAGTTTCTAATATAAGTGACGGTATAAGACACAGAGACACAGGTTCAGGAGAGGAAACTGCTCACCAATGGAAGCTTTATAAAATGGAAAAGCTTCTCATTAAAGCCAACTATTAGATTGAGGCAGATCTATGATGCATCTGTGTTGCTGCAGAACTGTGACCTTTTAGTCCAAATGTTGACAGGCCTTAATTGTATTTAGCTGCTGTAATTCCACCAACAGTCTGACCCAGAGGCCAAAGCCGGGGAAGCCGGGCAGCTACTCTGCCAGCTGCCGTTAGCTGAGGCGGCGTTTTGAAAGACGCAGCTGAGAGGTCCCGTGTTGCCTCGGTTTGTCATTCTGGTGTCTGGAATAAAAACTCCGACGCTATATATTTCCTAAAGTTGTCTTGCTGCTTTTTTTTCCTCCGCTAACAGACTCATTTGGTTTAATTAAGCTAAGCCACAGTTCAATTAAAAAGCAGGATTACAGCAGACACCCAGCCTAGTTTTCTGCTCCCATCCCCCCCTTTTCATCCTCCGTCTCTCTATCCCTGACCCTGCTTTCCTTTCTCTTATCCTCAGGCATCTGTTTAATGTCATTCTGTCTCTCTTGCTCTCTTTCTGCCCTCCCGTACGCTAAGATACCACAGCTCTTTCTCTCTATTCCTTCAGACCTCCCCACCATCGCCCCTCGACTCCTTTCTCCTTCCTGTCTGTGTCTCAGTCTCTCCACCAGCTGTAGGCCAGGGAAAAACAGAGAGCGATGTGTTTCAGTCAGACGTACTCGAGTGCTCTGTCTCTCAGGCACGAGTGACCCCCACAATGAGGCTTTTGAAAAGTCAAGTGGATCAAGTAGATTCCCTACCATCTGCCGGATTAACGACTAATCGATATAAGAGCAGATTAATAGCTGTGAATTCACATATCGGGCGCATGAGAAGCAGGAAGGTCTTTACGGGGGGAAAGCTTTTAAAAACTGAAGAACTCATATAGTAGATTATTTTAGTTTGTTATTGATATCCACTCACACTTAACCTTATTTATTTACAAAAAGATGGAAGTTTGGAGCATGCGCAGAGCCCCTAAGGTCCATGCTGGAGTAATTCCATCCCCTACCGTGTAATCTGGATGTGTTTGTTCAGTTTTGAGAAGCTCAATTGTGTAACATTGTGGTTGGTTAGAGTAAAGTAAACCTGCCCACTCTCATCCATGGCCCCTTAACCTTCATTTCAAAGGGAAAAGGTGCTCTTTTGTGGTCTTTTAACCCCTCAAATGGGTGCCATCACTCTCAGAAATAGGAGTACAGTACGAGTCCTTTTTTGTCCCCTGAGGTACAATCTGTACTAATGGACCCCTTTTTAAGGGTCCAAAAGGTACATATATGTCCTCAAGTGGTAAATGGTACATATATGTACTTTTTTGATGGTCCAAAAGGCACATATATGTCCTCAAGTGGTAAAAGGTACATATATGTACCTTTTTGATGGTCCAAAAGGCACATATATGTCCTCAAGTGGTAAAAGGTACATATATGTACCTTTTTGATGGTCCAAAAGGTACTCAATATATGTCCTCAAGTGGTAAAAGGTACATATATGTACCTTTTTGATGGTCCAAAAGGTACTCAATATATATCCTCAAGTGGTAAAAGGTACATATATGTACTTTTTTGATGGTCCAAAAGGCACATATATGTCCTCAAGTGGTAAAAGGTACATATATGTACTCAAGTGGTAAAAGCTACATATATGTACTCAAGTGGTAAAAGGTACATATATGTACTTTTTTGATGGTCCAAAAGGTACATATATGTCCTCAAGTGGTAAAAGGTACATATATGTACTTTTTTGATGGTCCAAAAGGCACATATATGTCCTCAAGTGGTAAAAGGTACATATATGTACTCAAGTGGTAAAAGGTACATACATGTACCTTTTTGAGGGTCCAAAAGCTACATATATGTACTCAAGTGGTAAAAGGTAAATACATGTACCTTTTTGATGGTCCAAAAGGTACTCAATATATGTACTCAAGTGGTAAAAGGTACATATATGTACTCAAGTGGTAAAAGGTACATATATGTACTTTTTTTCTACATGCTGGGGTACAATAGACAGTCTGTGTTAGGCTACTTCAGTATAAGGGTACAAAACTATACCTTCTGAGGGTACTGCCCCAGTGACAAGCCATCGTACCCCTAAAGGTACAATTCTGTACTTTATTTTCTGAGAGTGTGGATGGTTAAATGACCACAACTTCTCTCCAAAAGAAAAGAGACGCCTAGAACCGGGCGGAAGGACCAAAAGCACGAATTAAAAACGGATTCATGTCCAAACTCTTCTCATAAATGAGATGGTCAGAAAGCGTCAGACGTCCACAGCTAACGCTCCACAGATCATTCTGGGGTGTTTTACTTATGAACGAGCAACATGTCGGAGGACACATGAACAGACGACCAACTCTGGAGGGCATAAAACTACTCATTTAGTTTCAAGTAAACCTAAACCATCCGGTCAGATTTGGGAGGTAAAAACCACGATGAATTAATTACAAAATAGCTTAAATTAAAATAATCCGGGTACATTCAAGAACTTCAATAAAAAATAAGATAGACATAGGAAATGTTTAAAACATATGTAACCCATATGGAACCTAAAAAACAAACATTCACCTATCCATGGGGGAAAAACGAGTTTAGGAAACTTAGCGCTACATGTTTCCTCAAGTTAGATGTTGAGTTTCTGCTGAAATGTGCGTTTGTTTTGGTTGACACAGAAGACACATAATGTAGCTGCTGTTTCTCACTCTTTGTAAGGTAAACATGCTTTCAGTATGAGGCCTCGTCTGCGTCTTCATTTCCCACCGTTGGTTCTGACATTTTTCATCTGTTTCTTTGTTTGTTTGCTACGACTGCTAATGCTAAAGCTAACCCGTACCGCCGCTGAGATCGAGTATGGTCACGTGACCAGACTGCACGGCTGCGTCTGATTGGTGGAACACAGTCAGGTGGTAGAGCCTTTGGCGGAAGTCTCTCTCTCTGTCAGAATAAAACATTAAAATGAGGCGTACGCGGGGGATAAAAATAATGAGGCGTAGAATACCAAAGAGGTAAGAAGAAAAGTAACCAGCTCATTGTAGCCTAATGTAGCGGAGTAAGAGGACAGTTTCTGCTGCACACATCTACTCAAGGAAAAGTAAAAAGTATAGAGATTTAAAACTACTCCTAGAAGTATAATTATTTCAAAAACGTACTCAAGTAAATGTAACTCGTTCCTACCCACCTCTGTACACAGTGAGTTTTTTTCTTTTTTTAGTGGTCTGCATTGCATGCACCACATGTCCACCGAGTCTTCCAGGACTGCTGCCTTCAGTGAGCCTTTCACCACCCGTAAAAGTGACTGAAAACATATTTGATCAGTTAATCTTTGTGGGAATTGCAGCATCTCATCTCTGGAGCACTTTCACCCTCCCAGTGTTGTTTGATTTTTCCCTTGTTTGTAAAAATTCTGCAAAGCCGGAGGCGCGCGGCTAATCCGACAGCCGTCCTGTGACGAGGAATGTCTGTTGTGCAACGCTGTCTTTGTGACGGCCAACACCTCTTCTTAACTCCACTGTTTGCCCAAGGAGACGGCATTCTTTTCCCCCGAAACATGAGTTGACACAAGTTCACGGCAGAAACTAGTAGTTTGGGGTCAACACCTTTAGCGCGGAGGTATTTTTATTTTTTTTCATTTTAGCCGCGCAGACAAGGTACATATTAAAGGCATTTTTATAGCAGTCTTTGAGCGATTTGACCTCTCGTTTTTCAGAGGCGTCATGGTTACGTTCGGTGGCCACAGCTGCTGCGTTTGAGCTGACAGGTGATGGAGAGCTGGAGAGCATTTTTTCCAAACCCCTCCCTCCACCTGTCTCTTTATGTAAACCTCGACTCTTATCTGGAGCCTCATCTCGAGCTGTATTCAAACACGTTTCACCTTTTCTCCGTTGCCCTCAATCTCGTTTTTCTCGACTTGTCACCTTTCCCTCCCCCCCCCTCACCATTTCAGCCTTTTTACCTCCCCCCCCTCACACATGGTCTCTCTTTGCATTTTCATTGCCTCCCTCCCCTCTCACACTTGCTCGGTGTAACAGTAGATGGAGTTATTAGTCAGACAGTGGGGATGGCTGAACAGGTGTTTTCCAAATGGGCCTTTGAGCGCTCGCCGCATCATCATCACTCCACACCCGTGGGGGCTGGGACATGTGTGTTGGAGAGCTTGGCCTCTGTTTGCCCTTTTCGCCTCAGGCTGAGCCATTTGCCATTACAGGGACTGAGGTGGGGGGGGGGGGGATGTAACATGTATTCATGTGCGGGTGCATAACATATGTAGGTGTGAAGAGGTGTTATATCTTTACCAGCTGCTGCTTGTCATTACTCATTGATGCACAACAGCAGTGGAGAATGGCCTTGGTCTGGCCACTTTCCACCACCCCACTGGAAACAAGAGCACCGACACATTTAAGAGTCACAGAAACGTTTTCTACAGTCCTCACAGGCTCAATTTGCTCCTTCCTTTTTCTATACACTGGAAAAAATCAAAGTCTTACCGAGTATATTTGTCTCATTTCTCGTCAAAATATCTCATTACACTTAATATAAGACGCAACTGCCTACACTGGAAAAAATGCCCCTCCAAAAATAAGTAAAAAAAACAACAAATACGAGATGTTTTTGCTTGAAATAAGCAAAAAAATCTGACTTTTTCATTTAACAAGATATTCAAGATGTATTGTATTAAAACAAGTCCCTATATCTGGCTGAAATAGTACTTGTTAGGCAGTTGTGTCTTATATCAAGTGAAATGAGATACTCAATGAGACAAATATACTTGGTAAGATTTAGATTTTTTCCAGTGTAACAAGTACCATTTCAGCCAGATATAGGGACTTGTTTGAAGACAATACATCTTGAATATCTTGTTAAATTAAAAAGTCTTGAAAACAAATTGTTTTGAGTCACATATCATGTGAAACAAGTTTTTTTTTTTTTTTTTTACATTTGAAGAGGTTTTTAAGCTAATTTCAAGATCACTTTTATCTCAAAAGTCCTAAATATCACATCTTATTTCAAGAAATCTTGACAAGCCAATTTTCACTAGTTCCATTGGCAGATTCTTTTGCTTATTTCAAGCAAAAAAGTCTTGTATTTGTTGTTTTTCTTACTTATTTTTGGAGGGGCATTTTTTCCAGTGTATTCATATGGTCTCCAAACTTTTACACCCCCCCCCCCCCCCCGGGCTTTTAGAACTCACTTCATTTTGCATGCAGACCTTGTACGGCTCCCCCTATACTGTTGAAAGTTTAATAATAACCGCATGGCGTACAGTTTGAATCGATGATTCTTTTTGTGTGGGAGAAAGAAAAATGGTCAAAGTCAAAGCTGACTTCTCACCACTGTCTTTTCCAACAGCAGTCCAACGAGGCCGTACATCCAACTCTCAGACCAGCCCAGGACAGTACCTGACCAACGGCACCGACCCGTACAACGGCCAGCCCTACCTTTCCGGCTTCATTTCCCTCCTGCTGCGTGCCGAGCCCTACCCGACGTCCCGCTACGGGGCTCAGTGCATGCAGGGAAACAACCTGATGGGCATCGAAAATATCTGCGAGCTGGCAGCTAGGCTGCTGTTCAGCGCCGTCGAGTGGGCCAAGAACATCCCCTTCTTCCCCGACCTTCAGCTCATGGATCAGGTGAGTTGGCTACTTGGATGACAGGCGAGGCTAAACATAATCCGATACAAGCAGCTCTGGTTTCTCCCCAGTGTCGTGTCGTCATAATAATTAACGCTAACAAGAAAATCAGAGCTTAAATAATCAGATTCCCTCATTCGCTCGATTCAAAAACCCGAAACAAAACAGGAAAAACAATGAAATATTACGGTTTCTTTACGGCTGAGCACATTTTTTTAAGGCCTTACACAGAACTGATCCAGTAAAGAAAGACAACAACACCATTTTGACACTTTTTTCTGTGTTAATCATCACTCCATTACATGTAAAAGGAAACCTGTGCGGCGGTCGGTGCGAACGGACCTGACATCGATCCTCCGCCCGTAGATTTACACCTGCAGCGGAGTCTTGGCACGGAGTGATTGCCTGACCTATAAATATTCACATGCACATTTGGCAGGCTCACTCATCACAAATATGTCAAGCTATAGCTGCACCCGATCATTAATGCGCCATTAATGTCAAATCACTATGTAAAATACTGTATATCTGTCCTTAACCTCTGAGTAAACGCTTTACTGCTCATTAACTGCTGGTATTCTTTCCATGAACCCACTCTTGTGATTGTGCACATTTAGTATTATTTAGTATAACTGAGTATAATTGCATAAACTGTGTTTAAAGTCTGCTCTGCCGTAATAATAAGGGCTTTTACAAAAGTTTTAGAGCAAATTCTGCCTTAAAACGTGTGCAGAAATAAGTTTTACACTGGAAAAACTCAAAGTCTTACCAAGTATATTTATCTCATTTATTGTCAAAATATCTCATTACACTTAATATAAGATGCAACTGCCTAACAAGTTCCATTTCAGCCAGATATAGGGACTTGTTTGAAGACAATACATCTGGAATATCTTGTTAATTGAAAAAGTCACATATCATATGAACCAAGCTTTTTTTGACATTTGAAGAGGTTTTTAAGCTAATTTCAAGATCACTTTTATCTCAAAAGTCCTAAATATCACATCTTATTTCAAGAAATCTGGACAAGCCGATTTTCACTAGTTCCATTGGCAGATGTTTTTGCTTATTTCAAGCAAAAACATCTTGTGTTTGTTGTTTTTCTTACTTATTTTTGGAGGGGCATTTTTTCCAGTCTATCCTCTTTGCTTTCGGTCGTCTGAGACCTCCGCAAATACTAATCGAATTATTGCGCAATTTTTTGGGATAAAAGGATCCAGATTCAACTCAAAATTGACTGTGGTCCCCCTTCGCCCAGGCTCCATCCCTCCACTAAATGTGATTAAATTCAGGAAAGTAGGTTTTTACGTCATCGTGCTGAGAAACAGAAAGAGCAGCAGCGATCGGGCTCCTGCCTCGGGCCGAGTAATTGAAGGTTGCGATCTAAATTTTAGGGTTTTGTCGACAACGTGCACTTAAAATCAAGATTATATATTTTAAAAGATATCCCAACTCTGTGCCACTTGCATTCCAGGTGGCGCTGCTGCGCATGTCATGGAGCGAGCTGTTTGTCCTGAACGCCGCCCAGTGCTCCATGCCGCTCCACGTGGCGCCCCTGCTGGCGGCCGCCGGCCTGCACGCCTCGCCCATGTCCGCGGAGCGCGTGGTGGCCTTCATGGACCACATCCGAGTCTTCCAGGAGCAGGTGGAGAAGCTGAAGGCCCTGCAGGTCGACACCGCCGAATACTCCTGCCTCAAGTCCATCGTGCTCTTCACATCTGGTGAGTACGAGTGAAACACACTGGTGATAAAAAAAAGAAGACGGGGAACTATAAAACCCCCATGTTGTCTTTTTATATATAACGTAAAGCTATAGAAGGGCAGATGTTTGGTTAGTAAGTTGTGAAAAGTTTTAAAGATGATTTGCACATTTTGCTTGCGACATAGAAAATAATTCATCCTCCTGAAGCAATAAAAGTAGCGTCGAGTGTGGCAACTTATCATGAGCTGTTGGGACGGAAAGGAAAGATTTACGCCATTTAAAGGGCAACGTTTGCTTTCCTGCTACACTGGAAAAAATGCCCCTCCAAAAATAAGTAAGAAAAACCACAAATAAAAGACGTTTTTGCTTGAAATAAGCAAAAAAAATCTGCCAATGGAACTAGTGAAAATCGGCTTGTCAAGATTTCTTGAAATAAGATGTGATATTTAGGACTTTTGAGATAAAAGTGATCTTGAAATCAGCTTAAAAACCTCTTCAAATGTAAAAAAAAAGCTTGTTTCATATGAAATCCGACTCAAAACAATTTGTTATATTATATTAGATAATATACAAGATATTCCAAATGTATTGTCTTCAAACAAGTCCCTATATCTGGCTGAAATAGTACTTATTAGGCAGTTGTGTCTTATATTAAGTGTAATGAGATATTTTGACGAGAAATTATACAAATATACTTGGTAAGACTTTGATTTTTTTCTCAGCAAAATATGACCTTGAATCAGCATCAATGAACCCCTCACTGTTGTTTGAGTGTTTAGGCAACTTGTCGCCTTGAATTTGAAATATCGCTCACTTTCTTACTATGATTTATTTATTCCTAAACTCCTGCCAATCGCTTGTAACCGGGCTCGTGTTATAACTGGACATTTTTACAACTTTCTGATTAATTTCAACCGTAAATTAACCCGAAAACTCTGAAAAGAGGCGTTATTATGTAAAAAAGTTGCTCAGGCAGTCGTGGCGTTGCAACAGAAAGGTCAAGCTTCATCTATTAAGTGTCTTTAAAACTTTGAGTTTCTCAGTTTCTCGGTCGTTTACTTCCAAAAATACAAAGTTTAAGAAAACCGAGTTCTAGATCCTTTGTCCACAACATTTCTCTCTTTCTACAATGGAAAAATTTCTAAATCTTACCAAGTATATTCGTCTCATTGAGTATCTCATGACACTTGATATAAGACACAACTGCCTAACAAGTACTATTTCAGCCAGATATAGGGACTTGTTTGAAGACAATACAAATAATATCTTGTTAAATGAAAAAGTCTTGAAAACATCTTGTTTTGAGTCATATTTCATATGAAACAAGCTTTTTTTTTCATTTGAAGAGGTTTTTAAGCTAATTTCAAGATCACTTTTATCTCAAAAGTCCCAAATATCACATTTTATTTCAAGAAATCTTGGCAAGCCGATTTTCTCTAGTTCCATTGGCAGATTTTTTTTGCTTATTTCAAGTAAAAACGTCTTTTATTTGTGGTTTTTCTTACTTATTTTTGGAGGGGCATTTTTTCCAGTGTGTGAAATGCCTGCAACTGTTGTGACTACTAAACTTTTTACACTTTAACTTTGAATAAGCTTCATCTATTAAGCGTCTTTAAAACTTTGTTGTTTCTCAGTTTCTCGGTCGTTTACCTCCAAAAATATAAAGTTTAAGAAAATTACATGGAGCAAAACAGAATTCTAGATACTTTGTCCACGACATTTCTCTCTTTCTATGAAGTAGTTCCTGTCCTAAACTTCCAGATGCAGAAGTTCAGCTCAACATCTGCCTGTTCTACTTTGAACTCTGACTTTATGCATATATAAATATTGCTTGTTGGGTATTTCCGACACCCCACGTGACTAAATTACCAACGAAGATGAATTATTCTGGACGGATCCAGAGTTTCTCCGGTTCACAGACGGTAACCAGGTGATCCAAACTTGTTTTTAATCCAGCACAGATGGCTGAATTTGCCCCCGTACACCATTTCTTCTTTGCTGCTGCGTCCCTCACGCATGCGACTTGTGCGACTACACGAACTCACAGGAGGATTATCGGTAGATTTGGATGTCAACAAAAACACCACCTCTCTCCTGTGAGTAAGTTTACTGTGGCTCAGACAGAAAAGGAGGAATTAGCAGGTGGCTAATCTGACTTCTGTGGCGCAATTTAATTATTTTGATTGGTTTATTCATGTCAACTGGGACTCTTAATCACAGGGTATCACATAAACAACTTAACCTGAATTAGAGAAATCGGCCAATGGGAGGGATCCGCTGTGTATTTATTTTCAGCTCAGGGAAACTTAATTCTAACAATAAAATGACTTATTTAACCAGAGAACCAGAATAAAGCAGTCGGCGCATTGATAAATAACTAAATAACACGTGTAATTCATGTCTTCTGGCTGGTTTTTGACATATTTTTCATGACTTATTAACAGCTGATTGCTGCGTCAGTGTTGCTCAGATGTGTAAAAATGCTCATATTCATCCGAGCAGCTGTTAATAATAAAAAGAGATCCGCAGCTTGGATAACTTCATCAGTCTGTCAAACACTTTATGGTCTTTGTGGCTCTGTGGTTTCCCACATCGGCACGTCTGAGCACTGGATTCATGACTTTTTTGGAGCTATTTGAAACGGCAGCGTTACATTTATGATTGTTTGATTGCGCTGCTCTCGAGAAATCACATCTAAACACAAAACTTTCTTTTTTTAAAGAGTCTTAACAACTCAGAAACCTTCCATTGCAAACTGTGGACACGCTTATGCTTTTCCTTAAATGAAAGCGTCCCAAATACAGTGCCGTGTTGTGCAAGAAGTGCACGTGAATGGTGGGATGGATGGTGACGTTACACTGCAGACTTCTGAGTTCAGCTTTCAGTGTCCGTTGCTTAAGGTTAGGCATAGAAACACACAGGATTAGACTTAGATATTAACAATTATGTGGTTGCAGGTTTGCATCACGTCACTTGAACACAATTCAATGCAAGTCTGAGAGGATTTTATACATGGAACGGATTTAGAGATAAATAAAAAAGCTTAGCACGGTGTGTTTTACTCTCCAACTGGCCTATCTGACTCTGATTGGTCATTTGCAAGACAAATCACCTCGATATAAAAGTAATAAACGCTCTTTCCAAGACAGACCTTCTAACATTTCTGTCCCACAGAGCTGAGCACCATCAAAATAACGCGAAAGCGGCTTCGGCACAACGTAAAACACGAGCAAACGAGACAGACGCTCTCGCGGTGGTCTATAAGAGCTGCGAATGCGTTTCCATTTCCAGCCTTCGTGTTTTCTTTATGCCAAACACATGGGCGTGCTTTTAAAAAAACTAAAAATCTGTTGCAGAAGCCAGAGAAAAGGCATCGAATCTCTCTGTGAAACTCACAGGCGGAATGACGAAGGGAAAAAGAAAGCGCTTCGAAACGAGACAGAGATGTTTAAACGGGGAAAAAAGCCCCGTCTTAATCCACAACCTTTTCACCTCCAACAGAGGCTGACCGAGAGGTGACCTCGGTGCTTCAGCAGATATTGTCTCACTGGCTCCATATGTAAATGCTGCTGCTACAGTCATCCAGCCAGTCATGGTCTCTGCTCGCAGTGAATTTCTCTGTAATGCGATCCTTCTGTTACGCTATTAAAGGCATCTATTGATCATTTTGAGCTGCTTGTGCCTCGTTTTAAAGGAGTTTTTGAGTCGATTTTGCTCACGTTTATTAACATTAACCCCAAAGAAAGTAGATTAAACTAAATGAAATCCATTGTTCTGCAGACATAAAGAAAGTTATCTCAAAGTTAGTGGTGTGATAATTTAAAACAGCAACTTTTCTCACCCACAGCGGCTCGGTACGCTTGCTCAGATTTGAGGCTTTGAGCCTCACGTCCTCACGTTTTATGTGGCAATATGTCCTCTCCTCTGGGCTGCAGACGAGATTAAATCAAAACACAATGCTTGTCTGTCTTTACAAAACCCTTGAGACAGTCATTGTTTTGATACTGCTTGCACACAAACCCTGTTGAGGTTTATCCCAGCAGTCACAGGGCTCCAGCGCAAGCCAAAATACTGTCACATCTGGGATCCTTCACCGAGAGATCACGCTTTGTGACCCACAAGGAAACCGATGGTGAAGAAGTCGGCGCTGGAATGCCTCTTTTCTGCGTATTTAATTGCGTTTTTTCCTCCTTTTCTGCCCTGCATGGCTCGTTACACTGGAAAAAATGCCCCTCCAAAAATAAGTAAGAAAAAAAAAACAAATGCAAGACGTTTTTGCTTGAAATAAGCAAAAAAATCTGCATGGAACTAGTGAAAATCGGTTTGTCAAGATTTCTTGAAATAAGATGTGATATTTGGGACTTTTGAGTTAAAAGTGATCTTGAAATTAGCTTAAAAACCTCTTCAAATGTCAAAAAAAGCTTGTTTCATGTGAAATACGACTCAAAACAATTTGTTTTCAAGACTTTTTCATTTAACAAGATATTCCAGATGTATTGTCTTCAAACAAGTCCCTATATCTGGCTGAAATAGTACTTGTTAGGCAGTTGTGTCTTATATTAAGTGTAATGAGATATTTTGACGAGAAATGAGACAAATATACTTGGTAAGACTTTGAGTTTTTCCAGTGCATGGCTCGTTACACTAGAAAAAAATGCCCCTCCAAAAATATGTAAAAAAACAACAAATACAAGACTTTTTGCTTGAAATAAGCAAAAAAAATCTGCCAATGGAACTAGTGAAAATAAGTGAAATAAGATGTGATATTTGGGACTTTTGAGTTAAGTGATCTTGAAATTAGCTTAAAAACCTCTTCAAATGTCAAAAAAAGCTTGTTTCATATGAAATCTGACTCAAAACAATTTGTTTTCAAGACTTTAAAGATATTTTGACTAGAAATGAGACAAATATACTCAGTAAGACTTTGATTTTTCCCACTCTGCACGTACGTAGCATCTCCACCGAACCTCCTCCGTGTTAAATGGGTGGATCCACCTCTCCTTTTCCTTCCTTCAGTCATCTCTCCTTTATGATCCCATCTATTATTGAAACCAGTCGCCCCCCCCTTTTCCTCCGTATGCTCCCCAAACCCGAAACTCCAAGCTTGAGTCCAAGCCCCAGGACCCCTGCCCCCCACCGCAGGAGCTGAATTATGTATGCTGCGTTCAGTGAGAAGAAGGATTCGCTGTGACCTACATAACCCCTGTAGCCCTGAGCATCTCATGCGACTTCCACACGCACGTGCTCACGCATTGATATTTAAAAAGGAGAGAGAAAGAAAAAAAAGGCCTCTCTTGTCAAAAGGTATCTGGAGACGAAACATTTTGTGGGAGATTTCAACACTGAGGAGGTGACTGTAATGGAGGCGGACACTCGCTCGCATACTCGCACTAAACAGACCTGTTAATAAACCTGACTCCTGCAGACCTGGCACGATGACCTAACAAGTTCAGACAAACACCAATTGTCTCCAGCCTCCCTCTGAGTCCCCCCCCCCCCCGACACAACTCCCCCTCCCCCTGTGAAACCCGGGCCCATCAAGCCACATCAAGCGAGCGGGCATCTCAGTCCTGCCACCCCGATCCCTCGCCCCCTCTGACCTGGTGTGTGCCCAAGAATCAGACAAAAGAACGCGGTGCTTGGCGTGGAAGGGCGCCTACGGAGCTGTCGCTTCGGCACGCGAAGTGGTCTCAGTTGCAGAGACAGCTTTGCTAATCCCAACCAGGCAGTTGACTGTTTTGTCACGCAGGACCCAAAGTGGCAATCTGACAAAAACACAGTCCAGTTTACCCCCGTGTGCAGGGAAATACAAGCAAAGTGGGAGCAATTATTCACCTAGACCAGCGATACTCACTAGAGCCACATTGGCAGAGCCAAATCAAGGGAAGAGCCACTTTTACCACAACACTGGAAAAAATCAAAGTCTTACCAAGTATATTTGTCTCATTTCTAGTCAAAATAGTCAAAAGCTCTATTTCAGCCAGATATAGGGGCTTGTTTGAAGACAATACATCTTGAATATCTTGTTAAATGAAAAAGTATTGAAAACAAATTGTTTTGAGTCACATATCTTATGAAACAAGCTTTTTTTGACATTTGAAGAGGTTTTTAAGCTAATTTCAAGATCACTTTTAATTCAAAAGTCCCAAATATCACATCTTATTTCAAGAAATCTTGACAAGCTGATTTTCACTAGTTCCATTGGCAGATTATTTTGCTTATTTCAAGCAAAAACGTCTTTTATTTGTTGTTTTTCTTACTTATTTTTGGAGAGGCATTTTTTCCAGTTAACATACTAAAGTCCCCTTTTGCAAATATGCATTTCTACATATAAAACATCCCACAGAAAAAGAAACAACACAGCCAATACATTTTCAATTCAGACCACATTTACCTTAATACTGGGATGAGCGGAAGCTGGCGTGCATGTCCTCGACTCTCTTCATGTTGTATTTGTAGTTTGTTGTTGTAATCATAGTGAGACATTCAGGATGAGCATGGTTTCTGTGCTGGTTTTTGCCCTTTTTTAATTAAAAACCGATCCATTGTGCCTGCATCTCGCGCTGGCTAAAGGAGCTAGCGTGCTCTGCGGTCAAGTGTGATGGTGGTTTAAGCGGGCTGCGTTGCCAGGTTTAACAGTGTACCCCCTTTGGGAAACACCATTAGGCCTTAATTAATACTTAATAAAAATACTTAATACTACAAAAACGCAAACTTAATATAAATACTTAATACTGTGCAGTATTCGCTGTGTGTTATTTGAATAAAATGTATTGTTATTGTTATCATATTGTTATAAGCTACTATGTGAGTGCGAGCCGCCAATTAGAGCTTGAGGAGCCGCACAATGAGGATCTCTAACGTAGAGTAATGAGAATGGAAGCCGTTGGGGGTGAGGACTCGGGAGGGATTGACGTGCTTGATTAAAACATGGAGTGAATGAAATTTTTTTGCAGAGGCCGGGTTTACACAGGGGACAGATGAAAGTGCGCGATGATAAAGAGGACCTATGATGCGAGGTTAGAGGTTAAAACTCGCAGGCCGACACTTTAAAAACAGAAAGAAACAAGCTGGAGGATAAATTGCCCTCATCGAGTACCTGTCTTCCAAATGCGGGTTCACTGGTGGGGCAGGGAGCACTCTGGCAGGATATACAGCACATTGCAGAGTACAGTAAAAATGTGTCTTTGTTTGGAGTTCACACATTTCTGACCTCCTTTACTAAATCCCCGCGCTCTCCTCTCCACACAGAGGGTGTGAAAAGTATCACACACAGTGTTACACACTCTCTGGGTTGTGCGAGACTCTGGCCAAGGAGGGGGCTGGCGGGGGGGGGGGGGGGTATGATGAGGTGGAAGGCAGAACATGACCTCCAGCTGAGGGGAAAGTGAACACTGTAGTGTGCTGTGAACACAGACTACGGGGGTGAAGGAGATTTGTATCCCTGCAGTGACAACCTTGATTTTTTTTTTTTTTTTTAAGATCACTCTAGACTTAAGGAGTTTAAAGGAAAAGGAGCGCGGTTACATTTTATCGACCTTTATGGAGTCTTTTTACATTTCAAAATGCAAAAATGTACAAAATACATTTGTATTGCTTCTTGGCACAACTTCCTGACAGCGAAACACAAAACTAAGGCTGCGTTCGAAACGGCATACTACACACTTCCATACTACATACTGCATACTGATCGATCAGACAGTATGCAGAGCGTTTCCCCACAATGCATTTTGCTCCTGCCCGAGCCGAAATCAGCCGGCCTGAAGCTGATTTCTCTTAAGCTCTAAACTCTGTAAACTTTAGCAACATTTGAAACATTTTCAGGTGAGAAAGTAGTCGTTTAGATCCCCAACGTGTTGAAAACCTGACAAAATACCGGCTGTTTACAATTTTGTTCCCACGAATTCGGTGCTACTAAAGCTAGCCGCAGTGAGCAACGCTCTTCCGGTTATTTTCACAAAATAAAACACCCGTTGCCTTTTATCATAGAGAAAGCCATTACGATACAATTGGTGCTTTTGTTTTGAAAACAGGAAGTGAACCTACCCTCGTTGTAGCTAGCTTGAAACTGCCGTTTTGACAGGAAATGACGATCGGCGACGTCACGTTACGTTGCATCTTGGGTAGTTTGAGTACGAGTAGTAACCTCATGATGCATACCCAACATTTCGGAGAATCTAGTATGCATCCGGGAACTTCTCGCTTACTCAAACTTGCTTACTAACTCAAAAAGTTAGTATGAGTAGTAGGAGAAGTATGCGGTTTCGAACACAGCCAAAGTTCACAAAAATCAGGAAGATTACAAATGTCAGCCGAGCTCAACGATGTGATCTTCACAGGAGGGAAGAATTCATTACAAGTGATGCCTCGTACTTTAGCTTTAGCTTCTTTAGCTTCTTCCATCAGGAGTTTTTTCGATGTGCCTTCAGCAAAAAGAAAAGAAAACTCCTTCATACCCACTGGAACATAAAGATGGATGGAATATCAATGTGCTTTTAGAGTATTGACACGTTTGTAACTCAGTCTAATACACTTTTATGTGCGTCTTCACTTTTTATTCCCGTTTTTGATGATGTTTATGTTGCAATTCTCCTTCTAACGACCAACAAAGTTATTTGAATTTAATTTATCTAATTGAATTTGGATCAGGCTCCCCTCATCCAAATATGGTCACTTCTGAGTCCCATAAAATAAAGGTCGGATCAAACTCGAGGCTTAGTTTACAAAGCACGTCCATTACTTTTTTTTCAAGTAATGGCGAGATCGCTCCGACTTAAGGAGTTTAATGGAAAAGGAAGCGTGGTTACATTTTATTGACCTTTATGGAATCTTTTTACATTTCAAAATACAAAAAAAGCTTATAATGAAGGTGTAACAAAAAGCTGTGTTCAGCATATAATGAGCTTTATAAAAGGTGTAATGATGCTCCTACTGAGAGTGCATCATCTCTGCCTCTCCCACAGAACACTCTCTGGTTTAGAAGACATCGGGAATAACATCGAAATGGTCCACAGATGTCAAAATTCAGCTCAAAAGTCACAGTTTTGGTAGATGACATTTAGCAGCATACAGCCTGGATTGTTCCGTATTTATGTCATTTTATATGAAACCATCAATGTGTTTGTGTGGACCACGGTTCATCCACCAGTGAAAACTCTACATCATCTTTCTTTCAGCTGATGTTAAAGCTGCTTTTTCAACTGCCAAAAAAGTGGATGAAAATTCACAAAAATTAACCAAATTAACCAATTTTCAAACGAAAACTCAACAATTCAATCCTGGTTTCCATTATCTGGGATTTCTAGGCTGATTTCCACATTTCAGTTGTGCATCTACAGTTGTTGTTGCGATGTTTAATTTAGTTATAAAAGTGATCTAAACATAGCCAGAAATATGCACGGCTAAATCAGGGGTTAAGACGAGATGCAGCGCTGAAATCACACCAAGTGCTCGCTGGCTGCGAGTCTCTGTGCGGCGTCAAATATTTCCATCCTATCAAAGCACCTGCTGTTTTTCAGACATGCACAACGTGTCCTTTGGTGTTCGTGCCCCGGGACACTGTTGACAGCAATATTAGATTTCTGGGGTAAATGCAGAGCAAACATCATTCCAGTGTTTACTAATGAAAAAACAAGAAGCCTGTCGGCTGTTGGAAGACGAGCTAATGCGGGATCTGGTTCCAGGAGAGCTTTCTGGACCTGAGCATGAACTAAACTAACATACAAGTCGCTCTGATGTAGAACTGTTGTTTCAGCAGTATTCCTGCAGTATTAACTAAAAAGCCCAGCAGCATGTGGCTCTCATGAGGTCGCTGAAACACTCAATGTCGGGCAGAACCTTCTAACAGCAGCACGTTGTTCATTAATTGAATAAGTAATCACATTTGTATTTGCTTCTTGGCACAACTTCCTGACAGCGAAACAGAAGACTGAGTTCACAAAAATCAGGAAGATTACAAATGTCAGCCGAGCTCAACGATGTGATCTTCACAGGAGGGAAGAATTAATTACAAGTGATGCCTCGTACTTTAGCTTTAGCTTCTTTAGCTTCTTCCATCAGGAGTTTTTTCGATGTACCTTCAGCAAAAAGAAAAGAAATCTCCTTCATTCCCACTGGAACATCATAAAGATGGATGGAATATCAATGTGCTTTTAGAGTATTGATACGTTTGATACGTGTGTCTTTTTTATTTTAGTTTTTGATGATGTTTATGTTGCGATTCTCCTTCTAACGACCAACAAAGTTATTTGAATTTAATTTATCTAATTGAATTTGGATCAGGCTCCCCTCATCCAAATATGGTCACTTCTGAGTCCCATAAAATAAAGGTCGGATCAAACTCGAGGCTTAGTTTACAAAGCATGGGGCGACGTCTCGGTGGCCACGTCCATCTTTTATCTACAGTCTGTGGGAAACTACAGACTCGCTTTTGCCCTCGCTTGCTGTCTAGTTAAGTTTTGGCACTGAAGGCATATGTATTGCTGCCTTTCATGTGGGTGACCTGGGGTTCAAATCTCACCATGAAAAGGTACAACCTCCAGTAGGGGTCCTTCGGCGAGACCCCCTTACACTTCCTGCCTACCTGAGGTATGAGTGTAAGTCGCTTTGGATAAAAGCGTCTGCCAAATGCATAAACATGTGGTTAGGTTTAGGAAAAGAGTAGTTGGGTTCAAGACACTCTACTTCACAACGTTAATCAGGGTACTATCAGGTCTTGTATGAGATATTTGACATTAGGGATCCTATCAAAATGGCCGTCCTCTGTTCAGAGGTGCGGTCAGTCCTGAGCAAACCTCCATGGTTTCCTGTATGTTCTTTGGCTAAAAAAGATTCCAACAAACATGGGCTGTGTTCGAAACCGCATACTACATACTCATCGATCAGACTGTATGCATTGCGTTTACCCACAATGCATTTCGCTCCTGCCCGAGCCGAAATCAGCCAGCCTGAAGCTGATTTCCCTTAAGCTCTAAACTCTGCAAACTTTAGCAACATTTGAAACATTTTCAGGCGAGAAAGTAGTCGTTTAGATCCCCAACGTGTTGAAAACCTGACAAAATACCGGCTGTTTACAATTTTGTTCCCACGAATTCGGCGCTACTAAAGCTAGCCGCAGTGAGCAACGCACTTCCGGTTATTTTCACAAAATAAAATACCCGTTGCCTTTTATCATAGGGAAAGCCATTACCATACAATTGGTGCTTTTTTTTTGAAAACAGAAAGTGAACCGACCCTCGTTGTAGCTAGCTTGAAACTGCCGTTTTGACAGGAAATGACGATCGGCGACGTCACGTTACGTTGCATCTTGGGTAGTTTGAGTATGAGTAGTAACCTCATGATGCATACCCAACATTTCGGCTAATCTAGTATGCATCCGGGAACTTCTCGCTTACTCAAACTCGCATACTAACTCAAAAAGTCGTATACAGGACCTTTAAAGGCATGTATAAGCGTTTTTAAGCATCGAGTGGTTAGAAATGATCTCCTGGGGCATGTCAATTCATGCTAATTATTACTAGAAATGCAGGATGACAGGTACAACAATAAAGCTGTGTATTTTTCTTATTTTTCCCGTTTTGTACGTGATACAGAAAAATAAGTTCTGTTTTTTATGTGGTTATTGTCTGTATTTTCTCACATTGCTTATAAAACCCAAATGTCACTTTAATTCGAGTTAGTATGATAAAAAGCCTCTTCCTTCCAACTGCATCCGTCTTGTTTGAGCTGGATTTTTTTTCCTGTTCAATCACTGGTGTGACACAAAAAAATAAAATGTCCTTCTTTCCTCTAGATGCTATGGGGCTGTCAGACGTCGCCCATGTGGAGAGCATCCAGGAAAAGTCCCAGTGTGCTCTGGAGGAGTACGTAAGGAACCAGTATCCCAGCCAGCCGAACCGCTTCGGACGCCTCCTCCTCCGCCTGCCCTCGCTGCGCATCGTCTCCTCCCCGGTCATCGAGCAGCTATTTTTCGTGCGCCTCGTGGGCAAGACTCCCATCGAGACTTTGCTCCGCGACATGCTGCTCTCAGGCTCCAGCTACAACTGGCCCTACATGCCCACGGTACAGCGCGAGCGGCCCCTCTCCCTCCACTACAACGAGAACGGGCCCTGAGGCCGGAGGCGCACTCGGACACCTTTCTTTCCTTCCCTTCATCGTCTGCAGTTCACTTTCTCGGCTTCCCCAGAGGAAGCAACTCCCTCACCATTCCACTCTAAAGACATGATACCATACCGTCCTGGTTACACAAGCGAACCGATCGTTCTTCGTTGCCGAGAAAAAGAGACTTGGTGGCCCTTTTAAAGTCCCCCAAAATGATAGTGCAGTCTACATTTGAGATGTGGCATGAGCTGGGCAGGTTGGTTAGAATAGGTTACCACGCAGTTCACCAGCAGGTCTGTTGGACTCACTTCAGATGTCGGTCTCAAAAACAGTCGGTGCTACGCCTACACTTAAAGAGGCTGCGCACACACACACACACACACACACACACACACACACACACACACACACACACATCATGCACAAGCATGGTGAAAACTGCACAAGGGCTTTGCCAGTGGGACTCTACAGCCGGGAGCACAAGGCCCGTGTACATTTACCACTTTTTGAAAAGTAAACCAGAAGCCATTAAAAAAAAAAAAAAAAAAGAAAAAGAAGAAGAAGACAAATGCCAAAATGTCTTGGAACTTTTTGCAGAGGACATGTTTTATTGTGTGTGTTTGTATTAGCACTGTTTATATGGAGAGAAAACTCATGATTGTGTCCATATGTACAGTATATCATTGATTTATAGGGATCTAAGGCATTTTAGGGTTCAGTGGAAAAAAAGCTCAGGTTCAGAGTGTGAGTTGACAGACAGACAGCAGCAGAAGAACAAAAAGACAAACCCAGCAAATGATACTCTTATCAGCAGCCAGTCCCAAAGCTGCATATTGTTTGGAATACATTTGTGGCAGTGTTGGTGATAGAAAAATTGACCTTTTTCTTTTTTGGTTTGTCTATAATTCGACCACACTTGTTTGGGGTCTCAGATGGAGAAAAGGAATGTGTTAAACAATACAAATAAAAGCTTTAGGCACTTGCATTGTAAACTAGTCGGACCCCACACTTACCCACTCCTGTAAAATCACAGCACTGGTAGAGTCTTTTCTACCCTAACCCCAATCGATCGACACACATTTTCACTTATTCAGAAGGCGGGAGTCACGCAGCTCGTTGTGTTTGTCTTTTTTTTTGTCGTTATGGTTGTCAGTATTGGACCTTTTTAGACTCGGGTGGGATTGGGGGGTGGGGGAGCATTTTACAAAATTAGCTGTACTTGCCTTAGAACAACGATTTTGTCACTGAGCATCTATCTTATGACTGTGCCATAATCTCTCGTTACCTGTTATAACAGGTATTATGTCCTGTCAGGAGTGGAAAAGAGCTGGCATGATGTTGAAATGTAACGTGCACGTTTGAAAAAATAATGCAAAAATGTGGCCATTTCTTATGCAAATCGCAAGACGACATAAAGAAAACCCAAGTTTTTGATTCAACTTCATTAGCACTTTGAGGTTTTGGACCTCATGCACGTTCTTTTCCACTTCCTGGTGATATTGTCGTGTAGGGAAGAATCCCTCAACTCTTGTCATTTGAGCTTATCATGAGGATACAACAGAGTAATGTATCCCTAACCTCTGGAAACCTCAGTCTATGTTGCAACATAATCCCCGTTGGACTTAGAACTGTGTTTTAGTTTAGGACTCTTTTAAGTTCCCCCCCCACTTCCTCTTGGTGGAAGCAAGTTTGTTATTCCTCATTTCCAACACAACAGCATATAGTATCAGCTTCATAGTGTCAGTATAAATATTGGAAAAGCCATCTGGGACCTGAGAAAGCCGCCTGTTAGTAAATAAATTCACTGAAAGTTTGTTTTTATCCCCTTTACTTTTTGTTTGGAAATATGAATCGTCCATTAATTAAAATAAAATTTTGTTCACACTAAGTTTTCTGCTGTCTTTTACTGTCAAATTAAAAAGAACTTTTACTGTAAACATCCTCAGATGGTGCATACGTTACATACAATGATCATGTTATTTAAACCTGGACCTTATTTCTGGCATAAAACACCTTCATCTACTCACTGATAACAGTTTGGTGAAAGTCTGCGTCCTTCGGAAGATATTTAGATCTCCGGAGATCGGCGTATATCCATATAACGGGAGAGAACAGGAAAGAGACAATACAGCCTCTAAATAAGGCATTATCTGTCTTTATTTCACCAATACTTTAACACCAATGAATGAAGGAATGTGAAAAATTGCACTGTTCGCTCAGAGCTGCCGTGTTGTTGTTATCCAGGGCTATCGGGGGCTTATAGGAAGCGTCTAGTGGGATGATGTCATCAATACGCGCCACTCAGTGCTTCATTTGTAAAGTGGGAGGTCCCGGAGCGCAGAGGACGAGTGGCTCCGGTGCGAAAAAAAAGCGTGCGGGGGACGCTTTCGAGCAAACCTGTGAACCACACCGAAAATAATCTGGGCATGGATTGTAGGCCTAATAACGATAGTCACATCAAATCCGGCACCGCTTTACAATCTCTCTGGCTAACTGTCCAATAGAACGGAAGTGTGCACCCTCCTTTTCCGTAATATAGATATTTTCAGTATCTCGCTTAATGACAGAAAACACAAGACGGATATCAAAACCAGACATTGACACTAAACAAACTTTAATTTATTTGTTTAATTATTTTTTTTTTAAATAAATATTGTTTGTCAAGAGAGGTGGCGGATCGCGGATGACGGCTATAAATAGCTGGCGGAGCCAACGTCAGAGGTTCCGGAGCGCGCTCGGGCTTGCTACCCCTCAAATTAAGCCCTGGCGCCACTGCAACACAGCTCATTCACTCTGCGACGGTCAGCAAACTTCACACAGAGTTTGCTGCTGCTAGTTCTGTGCAACATGGCAGGATATTTATCAGATTTTGACGACGTGGACGACGACTTTTAGTACGATGGACGTCCTTACCGGAGTGAATGAGCTGTGCTGCAGCGGCGCGCGTCAATGATTCCAGCCCAGTAGACGTGTGTGTGTGTATATCCCCGAATAACAACAACACGGCAGCTCTGAGCTAACAGTGCAATAGTACGTGTTTATTCATTCATTGGTCTTAAAGTATTGGTGAAATAAAGACAGATGATGCCTTATTTAGAGGCTGTATTGTCTCTGTTCTCTCCCGTTATATAGATATACGCAGATCTCCAGTGATCTAAATATCTTCCGAAGGACACCGACTTTCACCGAACTGTTATCGGTGAGTAGATGAATGTATTTTATGCCAGAAATAAGGTCCAGGTTTAAAAACAACAAACTTCTTCTTTAAATGTGTCACATAATGCCCAATACCATAACATTTAATGTGGTTGTCACTATGGGAATAGAAAAATAAACAGAAGCACCAATTAAAGTTGTTGAAAATTCATAATGGGCGACTCTTTGTGACCTCATCAATGAAATGATGCAGGATGGTTAATTTATTGCTCAACATTATCAAATAATATCACAATTATTCAGAAGTTTAGATTAACTTATGGACAAAGTAGATCCACAAAACCTTATTTCTGACAGACATTTGCTCTGATTCCACTCTGAAAGACAAAAAACACCTGTTTTCAATTAGTTTTCTTAATCAAATTGGACATCAGATGCAAGTATTGAATATAGTCATAACTTCATGGCACAATTCATCTTCTTTCACTTGTTGATTATCTTTTCAAACAGATAACTTCAGTTATGCTCAGTACAAATGTAAAGTTACCCTAACAGCCAATTTCCGCCTTAGGAAGGGGTGATTGTGGGTAATGTAGTTGTGATTCAGCTGTTTTGGGAGGTTAGCTGCAGCTGGTGAATGTGCCCAGAGAGAAATAGTTAAATCACACACAATCAGCCATGAAATCTCCAGAGTTCCAGAGTAACTGTTTTCCAAATGTTGTTCACTGTGTCCATTAAAGACCTGATAGAGGCAGAATAATGACGACGCTCCGTCTCTACTTGTTGCACAGTTGGTAACAAGTTCTCAGAAACCAACTGTTGGAAAAAGGTTTGGTTATGTAGTGCTGATCGGAGTCTCTCTCGCTCATTTACTCAAGGCAGCGGGACGTCCGGGCACCGCCGTAGTGATGGTTCTGTGCTTGGCTTGCTTTAATATTACTGGCTGTATGTGCACTGGGTAAAAAGTAAGCTCACTTACTCAGAGTATAGAGAAAGTTGCACAAACGCGATGTACCACGGCGCATTCTCCATCGCGTTGTTTGTTTCTTTCCGACGGCGGCGACAACAACAATAATATTGTCACCCACTGACTGGGTGGGTTCACATGGCACTGAAAGGATCAGATTAATGGCTACATTTCAATAAGACTGAGTTATTAAGTTCATGTAGACACCTTAGTTTGACTAAAACTTGGACCGGATTGAGACCCCAAGATAACTCGGTTGTGTCAGTAAAGGGGTGGCAGTGCTTAATTTGTAAAGTGGGAGGTCCCGGAGCGCAGAGGACGAGTGGCTCCGGTGCGAAAAAAAAGCGTGCGGGGGACGCTTTCGAGCAAACCTGTGAACCACACCGAAAATAATCTGGGCATGTATTGTAGGCCTAATAACGATAGTCACATCAAATCCGGCACCGCTTTACAATCTCTCTGGCTAACTGTCCAATAGAACGGAAGTGTGCACCCTCCTTTTCCGTAACGATATCACTGTTGTTGTCGCCGTCAGAAAGAAACAAACAACGCGATGGAGAATGCTCCGTTGGGCATCGAGTTTGTGCAACAAGCAGCTCATCACAGACCAAATGTAGAGGGACGGAGCTTCATCTTTATCTTTATCGAGCCTCTGCTCGTTCAGGCTGCTATTGAAAATAAGAATTTTTGTTCTCAATTACTTGCCTGGTTAAATAAAGGTAAATAAATAATAAATAATCATCTTGCTCTGCGTTCTCCATCTTTCTCCAATGCCTGAGTTTGTTGTTGTTGGTGGTGAAGAGGTCAACAGGAAGTGGCTCTATTAGCAACAGCTGGAATGGGTACAGCGCCACCTATCATACCGGGGAATGACACGCTTTGTGCCTCTGATCCCATTCATTCACCGCCATATATCCAAGGAGAATTACCCTTGCTCAGATAAGGAGCATAACCCAACTATAGCTATAATCGAATTAATCTCACCATGTAGACCCGCTGAGTGTCATATCTTTTTCACCTTGTATAAATCAATCAGCATAAGACAGCTTTGGATGCTGATTGACTGAATGTTTGCTGAACCAGGAGGTGGTCCACGAACAACTGATTTCATAACAACGAGGACAGAGTTAGAAATTGTACAATCTTTGGGAAATCTGGCACCCCGATGGTGGAACGATCTCCCGACTGATGTCAGGACAGCTGAGTCGCTGCCCATCTTTGGCCGCAGGCTGCAAAGCCATCTCTTCAGGAAACACTATCCTGATCCGCCCGGACATCATCTAAATTGTCTTCCCATTTGTCTCGGCACCTAACTTACTGCACTTACTCTAGCACTAGTTATGCTCTTAGCCGTTTGGTTTTGGAAGAAAATGCACTTATGATTTCTTGTGACCTGAAGTTCTTTTACCTACCGATGTGGAACACACTTATTGTAAGTCGCTTTGGATAAAAGCGTCTCCAAAATGACCGTAATGTGATGTAATGTACAAAAAACATCAATCTAACTTATTCAATTAATCAGCAAGTCAATATCCTACATCTTCAGACATGTTTTTATGTGATGACAACCTTTTTCCATATCAGACGAGAATCTACTTGTGGATAAATGCTGGTGAAGGGGATGGTGGTTGTCATGGGTTACACATACTACTTTACATGAGTCACAAAAACCCTTTATGTCAAGCGAATGCTGCCTGATAGAGAACAACAGCCACATTACGATCTCACAATTTACAGCCGTGGACTGTGAAACGACTTTGTACTCGACCATCCGGTGGGACTGGACTGCATCATTAGTCATGCATTAGGTGATTATTATCTAAATATGAGATTTACACCCCTCAGCGTTACATCATGTGTTCGATGTTTAATGATCATGATGATCTATTCTCTCGGCAGTTTTTATATTCAGTTTCGTCTTTAATCAAACAAATTAAAACCAGAGAAAATGTCCAGTTCTGAGCCATGTATCATCGTTTGTGGGAGTTTTTATTCGCTGCCTCGTAACTGATTTGATGATTTTTTTGGGGGGTTATTTGTCCAACATTTATAACGTTCCTCCAGAGGTACTGATGATAAAGAGCTTGGTGTGTGATCCCTATTGAACATCTGTCTGTTGACTTTAGACCGATGACTGTTTAACCAGAGTTTGTGTTAAAAATTGTTTAAATTTCAATGACTGACACAAATAAAAAGTTTAGAAAAGGTATATTCCTGGGCTCATATACTCACAGGCCCATGCATACGTAATGGTTTCTTCTGACTCTTTAGATATGTGTGGTGGTGTATTTCTCTCTCTTTGTCTACAGTGCCCCTTTCTCTTTTTACTCTAATGTCTTTGGGATATTTTTTGTGTGTTTTTTTTTTAGGGCTGGGCGAGTTAACTCGTTATTATCGCGTTAACGCATTGATTATTTAACGCCGATAAATATTTTATCACACGTTAACGCACTCTTTTTCTTTTTTTTAATTTTAAAAATCTAAATTTTTGGAGGGCTTTTGTGCCTTTAATGGATAGGAAAGTTCAGAGAGACAGGAAAAGAAAGTAATCGGCGGATCCACCAAACATGGAGAAAGGTACGGAACTTTTACTCCATTTTCATTTCAAAGTTCTTCCAGACGGCGGAGTCGACAGAACCAAAGTCATCTGTAAACACTGCCAAGTTGAATTGTCTTCTCAGCGTAGTAGTTCCAGTCTAAAATATCACTTAAAGGCAAAACACACAACTGATAGCAGCAAGTCATTCAAGGAAACAGACAGTGGAGCGAGGCTTCTACATAAAAACTACAGAAAGATGCTGATGTTTGCACAACAAATGTTATGGCACTTTCATTCATATGGCAGCACATTTAAAATAAAACTAAATGCTAACAGCTATACACTACTTTTGGATTCATTTTTGGATTTTGCGTACAAATGCGATTAATCGCGATTAATCAGGAAAATCATGTGATTAATTAGATTAAAAATTTTAATCGTTGCCCAGCCCTATTTTTTTTTTAATGCAACTGCAGTGAGACAGCCGGTAAATTATGTTTTCATTCTTCTGCTTCACTGGGCCACAGGAGCTGCTTCTCTTGCTTGCAGTGCAGTGGAGGAGCGGTCGGGTTTGAATGCTGCCTCTATATACTTTTAAGGACAAAATCCTTGCACTGCGCATACAGGCTGAAAAACACTTTAATTCAAATAGGGAAAAATCAATACTGCGGATCGATGGCTTGCATCGAATCTAAAAAGGGGGTTTCCCCTCACTCACGTTGGGATGCAATCCAAACGTTGATGCAGGTCAGGCAGAAACTAAACAAGAACTATGACCCACAGTTTGTGCATGTGTGTGGAGACAAAGAACCGCTCGTGGTCTTTGACCTTCCAGCTGGAGGCGCGTGAGTCCGTGTGTGTGTTCAACCTGGACTGAATAAAGCGGCCGGTTAGCTCTTTGGGTGTCGACACTCGCACAAAGACCGAAGACAGGAAAAAGCGACAGCTTGAAGGTTTGTATCTTTGAGCGCTTACATATGATGTCAAGTTCTCTCCTTTTCAGCGAGGACGCACATGACACACACTCCCCCACATGCTAACCTTGTGATCTTTACACCCGGCTTCTCCTCATCCCGACGACACCCCCACCCTCTATCCCAGCCCACCCCACCCCACACCACGAGTGTGTGAGTATGAAGAGTAGCCGATTGACTTATGCCTTCATTTCGGAGCTGTCACTCTTGGCCAAACACCATGACCCCTCAACCTCCATTTTGGAGGCGCACATTTCTTTTTTTTTTTTTTTCCCTGTCCCTCACCATATGAATATAAAAAACACATGTGGCCCAAAGGTGTGTGCGTGTGTGTGTGTGAGTGTTTATATGCACTGGTAAATCAAACTGACACAGCTCCTTTGAATGGCAGGGGCTGAATTACTTTTGCACTTCAATTTTGCACACCTGCCATTTATGGCAAACCCAGGGCTCAGCATAAACTATAAAAACAAAATATGTTGCGTCGAGATACAAATCAGAGCCCCGTAAATATCACCACCAGGTGAAGCGGCTGCAGGGTTTCCTTCACAGAGGAAACAGCTTTCTAAATTGTGACAATCTGGGCCACACAACAGAGGGACTTTGGTGTGATAATACTGTACTTATGTAAACATTTTCATCATATCAACCCAGATCATTTCATCCAGTGGAAAATACATTAATCACGTGCAATACAAGTCAATTTGGGGTAAATTTGATCTGAAAATTTCTGCATTTAAAACCAGGTGGGGGTCACTTACTGGCAGAGGTGGGTAGTAACGAGTTACATTTACTTGAGTAAGTTTTTGAAATAATTATACTTCTAGGAGTAGTTTTAAATCTCTATACTTTTTACTTTTCCTTGAGTAGATGTGTGCAGCAGAAACTGTCCTCTTACTCCGCTACATTAGGCTACAATGAGCTGGTGACTTTTCTTCTTACCTCTTTGGTATTCTACGCCTCATTATTTTTATCCCCCCGCGTACGCCTCATTTTAATGTTTTATTCTGACAGAGAGAGAGACTTCCGCCAAAGGCTCTACCACCTGACTGTGTTCCACCAATCAGACGCAGCCGTGCAGTCTGGTCACGTGACCATACTCGATCTCAGCGGCGGGACGGGTTAGCTTTAGCATTAGCAGTCGTAGCAAACAAACAAAGAAACAGATGAAAAATGTCAGAACCAACGGTGGGAAATGAAGACGCAGACGAGGCCTCATACTGAAAGCATGTTTACCTTACAAAGAGTGAGAAACAGCAGCTACATTATGTGTCTTCTGTGGCAACCAAAACAAACGCACATTTCAGCAGAAACTCAACATCTAACTTGAGGAAACATGTAGCGCTAAGTTTCCTAAACTCGTTTTTCCCCCATGGATAGGTGAATGTTTGTTTTTTAGGTTACATATGGGTTACATATGTTTTAAACATTTCCTAAGTCTCTTTTATTTTTCATTGAAGTTCTTGAATTTACCTGGATTCTTCTAATTTAAGCTATTTTGTAATGAATTAATTCATTTTAATTTATTTTATCAATTGGATGAACTCTAATTTGCCTAAAGATGATTATTTAGTATTTTTGTCTGTCTGATTGAATGCTTGTGTTAACAAATAAATCAGACGTTACTCAACAGTTACTCAGTACTTGAGTAGTTTTTTCACCGAGCACTTTTTTACTCTTACTCAAGTAATTATTTGGATGACTACTTTTTACTTTTACTTGAGTCATATTATTCTGAAGTAACGGTACTTTTGCTTGAGTACAATTTTTGGCTGCTCTACCCACCTCTGCTTACGGGAGATATTTTATACCCTTTTTTCACAAGCTGACACAATTCCCTGAGGTCTTAATGACCTTATAAAGCTGATATGCGTTAATATAACGTAGAAAAAACACGACAGCAGCTCCTTAACTTCCACTTACTTCCAGCTCTAAATTAGAGTGTGGAGGGACCCACTGTATTTTTAATTGGAGTTTTAATCTCCCACTTCTGAGGTACAGTAAATGTGACATCACCTGCACTGGAAAAAAATGCCCCTCCAAAAATAAGTAAAAAAATAACAAATACAAGACGTTTTTGCTTGAAATAAGCAAAATAAATCTGCCAATGGAACTAGTGAAAATCGGCTTCTCAAGATTTCTTGAAATAAGATGTGATATTTGGGACTTTTGACATAAAAGTGATCTTGAAATTAGCTTAAAAATCTCTTCAAATGAAAAAAAAAGCTTGTTTCATGTGAAATCTGACTCAAAACAATTTGTTTTCAAGACTTTTTCATTTAACAAGATATTCAAGATGTATTGTCTTCAAACAAGTCCCTATATCTGGCTGAAATAGTACTTGTTAGGCAGTTGTGTCTTATATTAAGTGTAATGAGAAATTTTGACTAGAAATGAGACAAATATACTTGGTAAGACTTTGATTTTTTTCCAGTGTGAAGTTGATGTTCGACTCAGACGAGGAGAAATGGGGCTGACTATACTTTCAAAGTGATAAAAGTTTCCTCTGCAAACATGAACGGCCGAACGGCACGTTTTCATGTATATATATGAGTTCCAGGACAAAATTCCAGGATGGTGTTTTTCAGCTGACAGTTCCATCAGATGTGCTCTCAAACTTTTTCATTCCATGTTTAAGCCGCGGTGCAGCGCCCCACATTTACATGCACACATGGAGTGTGGAAGCAGGGCATCTATCTGAACCTCGTGGAGGTAGACAGTCAAACCAATCAGGTTCCTGCCAGAGGTCGAAATGACAAACACAATAAGGTTGCAGATTCATCACCCTGTGCGCTCTGACAGTAATTGTCCCAGGCCCATGTCACAGTCCCCCTGTTAAAAATACAAGAGATGCTCCTTTGACAAAGATGACATCGGCGGCAGTCACATGCATTTAAGCCAGACACCTGCACTATTTGTCATGACACACTTTCAATTTAGCAAAAAGGGGCTCCATCGAAGATGAACAGTGCCCTGTGTTGGAGGAGAAAGGCTTTACGAAAGTGGGGCGCAGTGTGTGTAATTTAGTCCTGGGTTAAGGAGGCGAGACATGTGAAGGGATCTTGTTTAATAAAAGGCCGCGTTTTATCTCGTTGCTAAATGTGAATGGTGGCAGCGCAAGGGCAAGCGAGACGTCCATCTCCGAGGGGCGGAGGGGGGGTTACGGCAGCTCAGATCGATAGGTGGGATGTCAGACTGAATTGAGGTCACTCTTTGTCTCCCCAAAGAGGTCCCACTTACTGGCTCCCCATCGAAATAAAGAGAGGTATTAAGTGAAGGGTGGGGGAGTGGGTGGTTGACTTGGATTCGTGACCCCTCTGTTGTCAGAGCAGCGAGGCTTCTCGTCTTGTTCATTCTCATCTGGCCTGATAGAAGGTGTGACAAGGATTGGTTTAGCTTCTCATGGATACGTTTGGAAATGCACCTACAATTGGATCTTTTATCATCCTTACAGATTTTCGAGTGCCTCTTGAAACGAAATTGACTTTAAAACTCGACGTGAAAAACTTGCATTATTTGAATTACGTCTCAAAGCAGAGTTTATGATTGATAAATTGCTCGAAATTACTTCACCTTCTTGGCTACAAAATCATTATGTGTCCACATCTGCATTCAAAACTGTAAAATTTCTGTATTTCGACTTGAAACTACAATTTCAAGGCTTCAAAAATGTTACATGCCATTGTTATCCTCAAAAGAACCAATTTAACTTACCTTTTTCCAACAACTTTTTATTTTTTTTGATTTGACTGTTATGCCTAACCCTAACCGACCCTGTTAGGTTGGTTAGGGTTAGGCACAGAATGAATGGTTATCTTTAGATGGTCATAAAAAACTGTAATGTATGGAGCAAGGTATAGAAACGAGTTTGCAACCCATCATCTGAACGCTTCTTTAAACAATACAACTACATTTTTGGAAATGTGGACAAAAACAACTATAATGTGTTTTCTGGGCTGAATTGTAGTAGAAGTAGTCATTGCGAATCTGCTGTGACATCACAGAGCGCTTCAGCGGCTGTCTGCACATCAGGAAAAAAATCTATGACGAGGCACGTGAACTGGTCTTTGATGCAGAGCTAAACTGTAATCATTTATTGTCAATTAATATACTTTATATGATAAAACGTGGCACCCAAATACATATTTTTATTCTTAATTGTCCATGCCACAACTCATTTTAGCTGCTTTCGTACATATTACCTGATTTAAGTTTGAATACATGCAAATTTCTGAAAATAATAAGCTTTTTTGCATGCTTATATTTGTACATCTTCCTTTAAAGATCACTTATTTAAGCTTTAGAGCTCTAAAAAAAAGCTACTGTCTACCTGCTCAGCACTAAATAACAAAGTTAGAGACGTATTGGAGCTTCCTGCAGCTCAGAAACCAGGCATCTGTCTCAGGTGGTTTGGGATCTATGATTAAAAGAGGCCAAACGTTGGAGTCACGTGATTTATGATGTATGTCCGTCCCCTGCGTGATTGGCTCTCTGCATGATTTGGCTTAATAAGTTGGTGCTAAGGTGGATCAGCATTGTGTTTGACCTTCATTTTAAGGGTTCACCTCCACGTCCTTTGCTGCTCCGTCACAGCTTTTCATAGCTTTTCTAACCCACACCATTTCATGTAAAAAATCTCAACCGCCTAGTGTAGGCTCTGCAAATGTTTTATCAGAACAAGACGGATGCCAAAGTTCATTTTGAGTTTCATTAATTTCTTCTTGTTTTTCTTTTCTTTTCCGTGATTGATGTTGAATGAACCCGACCTAAAACGTGATGCAGCGCACCCTCTTGACACTTGATATATGGAGCAATGCATCTCGAAAAACTAATATAATGAATTGGATCTGTGTGTCTGCGTGTGTGGCCCAACGGTGGACTGTTTGCGAAGATGTCCCAAAAGCAATACCCCCCGTTTCCAGAATCAACAGGCCCCCGTTTCGCATTCCCAGATCCCCCTGAAATGAAACGTTCATCTTCCTTTTTTTCACAACTATCATCTCCGGCAAAGCATTGCAGGGGAATTGGATCTGTCTTCACACAACCCCTCTTCACTTAGATCTCATCAAGCGAGGGTTGGAGTCACCCCTCTGCTACGGAAATTGCTCTGGACAGCAGCTAAATGTACATCATTGAGGTGCCGACCGAAAAATGGCATTCGCCCCCCTTCGCAAAAAGACACCTCCCTCCCACTGGCGTTCCTCTTATAAATCCTTAAAAAGGGCCCCTGACTCCAATGTATGGCAACACCATCAATATTGATGTGGGAGAAAGTTCCCTCAAAGCCTCCTCAGTCACAGAACATTAATATTGATGGTGTTGTGCAGCAGCCGGGACGCTCGGTGTGTCTCTAAAATGGTAATTGCATCTGGACTTGGGGGGGTTAGAGGCCAATATCATTGCTGAATATGGACATAGCTGTTTAGCTGCATCAGGGCGGGAGGTCATGGCAATCATCTTGTCCTCTTTGCCAACTTGACCGGACGCAGAAGGGCATGTCTGGGGTCGCTGAAGAACCTCAGTTCTTAGTTCATTTGTTTGATCTTTTTTTTTTTTTTCCCAGTGAACTTTTACCCCTAAAACAGGCCCGGATAGATTAAAGATGCATTTTCAAGAGCAAGATGTCGCAGTCGGCTGTTTGATGGATGTTACCTGTTGCAATGGTTTGAAACAACCCAAAAAAAAGAAGTAACAGATCGGCCACATTATTGAAACCACCTGCCTAATATTGTTTCCCTGCAGGTGTGTCATGAGGTGTCTGGAACTGCTAACATAGGCGGCAGATTCTTTGGGTCTGGATGGTGACTCAGGCTTGTTGCAACACATTTCACAGATCATTGATTACCTCTGGGAATTTGGAGGCTGAGTTAATGATTTTGGACTTTTGTTGCACTCCTCAGGCCACTTCTGATAAGTTTCTGCTGGAGGATGATGCTAACAGGAGAGTACTGTTGGGTGTGGCGTGGGGGGTTTGCTTGGTCATGTTCAGGTGGGTGGTTCATCAACATTTATCAGTTAACATCAACATGGATGCCTGGACCCAGCAGAATGTGGCTGTGTTCGAAACTACTACATGCTTCCATACTACATACTACCACAATGCATTTCGCTCCTGCCCAAGCCGACATCAGCCGGCCTGAAGCTGATTTCGCTTAAGCTCTAAACTCTGTAAACTTTAGCAACATTTGAAATATTTTCAGGCGAGAAAGTAGTCGTTTAGATCCCCAACGTGTTGAAAACCTGACAAAATACCGGCTATTTACAATTTTGTTCCCACGAATTCGGCGCTACTAAAGCTAGCCGCAGTGAGCAACGCACTTCCGGTTATTTTCACAAAAATAAAATCCCCGTTGCCTTTTTATCACAGGGAAAGCCATTACAATACAATTGGTGCTTTTGTTTTGAAAACAGGAAGTGAACCTACCCTCGTTGTAGCTAGCTTGAAACTGCCGTTTTGACAGGAAATGACGATCGGCGACGTCACGTTACGTTGCATCTTGGGTAGTTTGAGTATGAGTAGTAACCTCATGATGCATACCCAACATTTCGGAGAATCTAGTATGTATCCGGGAACTTCTCGCACACTAACTCAAAAAGTTAGAATGAGTATTAGGAGAAGTATGCGGTTTCGAACACAGACTATGTCACTGTAATGAGATGATTATCATTATTCACTTTAATGTCACGGCTGCTAATCCTGAGCTAACCTTAGTTTTGGTAGCGTCCACATTCTGATTGTAGGGGAACCAGGTGTTCCACTTTTTATGCCCTTTCCATCATCCTGGAAAATTCAGTTGACACCATTTTGGCTGGGTCTATTTTTCAAAAGTCAACACTGCGGGACAGACATTTCCTTTTTTTAAAGATTTGGCTGACGTCCAATAGTTGTGAAGAAAGCAGGGAAAGCTCTCATTTTAGGGGCTATTCTCACCTGGGTCAAGAGCAGGTTAACTTTGCTGCCTGGCTGCCCCATAAGGGAAGTTTGTAGACCATAAAAATCCAACTTAAACAATGTAGATTTTGGAGGAATATCCTGGAAACTACAAAGACGAGGAAATGCAGCTGCAACCGAGACTGGAAAACTACTCACAAGTGGATGAAGTCATCGCAGAGTGATTCACAGAGTTTGTTGCCAGGGTAACTTTTCAGTTTCAGATGGGGAAGAAAACGAGTGAAACAACAGAAAATATGTGAGTAACGGGAGGAACTGGAGCTTAAAAAGACGTGTCGATCTGTGGTTGCATTCCCTCTCAAACCCAAAGATGATTAAAAGATAGATAAGGTAAAAACCAGCTAACCAGCATTCACCACACTTCAAAGCACTCAATCATACATGTCAGTGCTCTGGGGTACCGAGCATCAGTTGTTTTTCCAGACTCGGAGATTACAAGGGGGGAAAAATCCCCATATATCCCCATATGGTTTAACAAGAAAATAGCAGCTACAGTTAAAGATTTAGCGGCATACCCTTTTTGAAGGCTTATTTGTGAGATTTGAAGAGAAAAGAAACTGAAAAAACAGGGTTTTTCCTACTTTTTGTTCGATATTGGACACCAAGGTTGGGTCTTAGAAGCAAGCTTTTGTGAGGAAAGTGTAACGGGTGTGTGATGGAGGAAGAGGACTAAAGATGCTGCTTTTCTGTATTTATTTTCTCCGCTGCAGAAGACATCAACACAGATTATAAATCTTCTGTCTCTTCCTTCCTACACCTCTGCTCCTAAACATGGACACAAATAGTGTCAACACAGCCAGGAAGTGCTAACTAGCATCCTTATGCTACATCGCGCCAAAAACGCGAAACTAAAAACAAGACAGCTTGGTAACATAAAGTATGTAACCGAGAATAAGATACAGCGAATATTTAAACTAGGGCTGGGCAATGATTAAAATTTTTTATCTAATTTATCACATGATTTTCCTGGTTAATCGCATTTGTACGCAAAATCCAAAAATGAATTCAAAAGTAGTGTATAGCTTTTAGCATTTAGTTTTATTTGAAATGTGCTGCCATATGAATGAAAGTGCCATAACATTTGTTGTGCAAACACAATTTTAACATCAGCATCTTCCTGTAGTTTTTATGTAGAAGCCTCGCTCCACTGTCTGTTTCCTTGAATGACTTGCTGCTATCAGTTGTGTGTTTTGCCTTTAAGTGATATTTTAGACTGGAACTACTACGCTGAGAAGACAATTCAACTTGGCAGTGTTTACAGATGACTTTGGTTCTGTCGACTCCGCCGGCTGGAAGAACTTTAAAATGAAAATGGCCGAGTAAAAGTTCCGTACCCTTCTCCATGTTTGGTGGATCCGCCGATTACTTTCTTTTCCTGTTCCACAGCAGACAGCAACAGACTTTTACAGAATAAAAGCCTGTGAGCTACAGACTTTTATAAAATAAAAGCCTGAGAGCAACAAACTTTTACAATAATAAAATAAATAATAAAATGTGCGCTAATCATGCGATAAAATATTTATCGGCGTTAAATAATTAACGATTTATAATTTATAATAACACAATATCACTGCTGTATTTTTCACACAATTTAACCTCAGTAAAACACCAAAAAAAATGCCAGAAGAGTGCAGAAGGGTAATTAACTTAGGGAAAATGTATAAAATAATTGTAAATGAAAATAAGTCGGAGATAAAAATTCATAAATACTCAAAATAATCATGAAATGACAGAAAAAACTTACAAATACAAATAGGAAATAGTGCATTTTTACCTTCGTTACACCAGCAGTGAGTCATCTGCAACCAAATAATAGCAGATTACAAAGAAGTTGAAAGGAAGTCTACGATTTTAAAGGCTTAATCTTTAACACGCGTTGTCTTTGAGTGTGTTCATCATTCGGTTTCACATTATATAAACATCTTAGACGGCATTTCAGCGTTGGTAACATGCCCCACATTGGGATCTGCTCACCAGCAGTAACTCAAAGCAACGTTTCCCACTCCTGATCCTCAGGTCCCACTGCGCTGCATGTTTTACATGTTAACCCCGCTCTATCACACCTGATTCAAATGAGTGAAATGAATAGCTTAACATTAAGGTTGCAGGAGCTTGATTAAGAGCTGATGAGGTGGACCATTTGTTTAAATGAGAAACTGCTGACTTTTTTTTGGCTGCTTTGCTTTAAATGATAGCCTGAAAGACTCGAGCCATTGATTGTAACATATGTTCCTGTGATTAAAAATAGACAACAAATTATCTTCCTGTAGTTTCTCTACTTGGAGACAATTCAAAAGGGTCTCCAAAGGGAAAAGTGCGCTCCTGATCTTCTCATACTGGTAAATATTTAAGCTTACATGATCTTAATGTTAGTTTGTGTTAATGCTGACTGAAATGTTGCACATCTCTGCAGCAGCATATGCATGTTGTGTCACATCCTTTCATCTTTCCTTTCTACATTTCATATCAAACCTCTGATATCAAACACTGTTTTGTGTCTGATATCTTTTTTGTTTTTTAGCCCTTATTGTTTTAAACTGATTTCAAACAGACTGTTCAGCAGAAGAGCAGCAGCATTCTGTTGCTTTGAGTTCATATGAAATCCCTTTCGTGCCCCTTTAAGACACCTGATGCCAAATGACCTGATTCAATTTGCATGATCTTATCGGCCTTACATAACAAGACAGACATGCATGCCGCGATCGCTTGTGACTTTGATGCATTAGCCCGTGACACACTATAGAAGGTCAAATGTAACATCCCATCGGCTCTAATGATATCATGGCTCCATCGTCATGGCGTCCTCGGCTTGTGCAAACATTAGATTATGCTGCGGTTGTTTTCTGGGTCAGTAAGTTAAATATTTCAGATGTTTTATTTTTAGCCGGGTCTGTTTCCACTTTGTGCACGCTGTGTACGTTTGTGTGGCTGTGTGCGCCTACATTTGTGCATCTCTCACACTATCTGGAGGCTGCATTTGACCCACTAAGTCATCTTCATGCTCCCCCTGGGGTTATCAATTGAATACTGTGTGCAGAAGGGGGCCACAGCAAATGGAAGCGAACTGACTGTTGACACTTCCAGCAATATGTTGGACCCAAACGGCTTTTTCTTGACTTTAAATAAGCATTGTGTTGGCTTACATGTGTGTTTACGTGTTTTACTGCGTGTTCGTTTTCATAAAGTTTGATTTTAGCTGATTTAGTGTGCCGTTCACTGAGCCTTTCAAGCGTCCTGCTGCTTCGATATCCATCTTGTGCATCAAATGCACTGCTTTCCATTTGTCCTTTACAACTCTCTGTTAACCTGCATCCATCTGATTAATATAATGCATGTAAAACAATGAGCAGCACAGCGTAAAATGTCCATTGTGCTTAAAGCAATGGGAAATCTGAATTGCATTAGATCACTCGTACATGTTATCGAACTGTCAGGGTGAAAAGAGGACATTGTAATCGCTGAAGAGATGAGTGGCCGTTGAACTGGAAAAAGCAGACAAGTTTTCCACAGATTATGAGAAACAGAATGATTGGAAACTGCCCAGGGCCAAAGCTCCCATGACAGTTTCTGACCTTACCAAATATATGGAGTCAATGCAGGGCTGTGCTGTTGACCTTAGCTGTTCTGTCCAACATATACCAACGCTTTCTGCACATCCCGAACCTCGCTTTGTCTTCTCAGAATTGTCAATATCTTTTTATTATTGGGAAATATTTTTTTAATCCTTTTTTTTTTTTGGATGCTGTGTTTGTTTTATATGTTTTCTCCTTTTTTTTAAATTTATTTTGGGCTCCATATAATTGGAAAAGTCATTTCTGCACACTTAAAAAGCAGATGTAGACATTAACTGTGGAAGGTGAAGCGACTGCAAAGGTGCCTGCAAGTGCAGTACCACCTCTGACCATTAGGGGCGGGCTGGCACTCATTCAAGACATCAGTTTTTCTCATTAATTACTAATTCAATACATTTATTCTATTAAATAGGACTTGAAACATCCTTGCAGTTCAGTTCTATCCTCCTCTTCGTATGAAATCAGCTCTACTTCTTCTCATGTCTGAGAGAAATGATCACAAAATATTTCAGTAGCAGCCAGTTTAGAGCTGGTCAGATTCTTTAGATACTCAGAAAAGGTTCCTCCTTTCTTTAGTATCTCCTTTAAAACTGTGCCATCCTTTATTTAAAAAAAGATTAGTCCTTCCCATGATTCCTTGCAGCGGTTAATCATCTTTTTTAAGTGGAACTACTTGTGATTCATGTGAATAAATATGAGGATTGTGGCAACATATTTCACTTCAGCTTTTTTTTCTTTACTTCTTTAAATTACCAACCTTGATAATAAAGGAACATGTCATTTTTATAATTAAGTTTCAGGAAAATGATGTCGTAGGTTCCCTTAACTTCACAACATGAACTAAGGACAAAGAAAAGCGCTGAGAGTTCCAAAAAGGTGGCTGAAACCATTTATAGCTGTCAGCCATAACATTATGACCACTTGCCTGGCATTGTACGGGTCTACTTTTTCAGCTGGAACCAGTGACGGCACAGACGAATGATATCTGAGGGCCTTGTGGGTGGTTGAGTGGGATTTCTTTCTACAAATGCCATTAGATTGGCATCTGAGTTGTTTTAAAGGCTGGGCGAACAGGTCCACAAAAACAGGATGTTTGTTGCTGTTAAGAAACCTTTTCCAAAATAAAAAGGGCACTAATACATATTAGATGGGGTGCAATGGTGCAGTATTATGTAATGAATGGGTAGCTACTGAGACTTAATCAGGATTTAATGGTGAAGAAAGTAGGAGCCACAACTGAGAAGCCTTTTATTCACCAGATATTAGGAAGTTACTGTATATGGAGCATTAATTATCAAGTTGAATCTGATGGATTTCTTAACTCTTTCGGTGCCATTGACGTCCATAGACGTCAGTTTAAAAAAAACCATTCACTGCCAAAGACGTCTATAGACGTCAATTGCGTTTTTAACGGAGCGGGCTGGGGGACAATCTAGCGGAGTTCGTCACTAAATCTTAGGCTTGTAAACACTAAACAGAGAATATACTGGCAAAATTACCCGCTAGGTGGCAGCAGTGCCACTTTGCACAAAAAAAAAAGCTTGTTTTCTCCGTTTTTTGGGTCAAACAGCTGATTTTGGTGAAACCAACCTATGTTCTACTGTCTATTACTAAAGGACTGAAAATGGTAGAAACAAACTTTTTTTTCCTGATCAAAGAAGAGAGTCTACTCTTTCTTTTGGTAATTTCGGTGTGTACATAGTAATAAGACACGCTTTTCTGTGGGTCTTGGAAAATCAGTCAAAATACTAAAAAACACTTGGCAGTATGGGTGGCTCTGAACTGAAAATGGCTGGCAGCCAATGAGTTAATAATTCCTTAGTAACTCCACAGATTCGTGCTGCAGCTTCTTTTTCTGATTCTTTTTAGACTCAAATGCAGTAAAATTATCTGGTGAAAACAGGACCTAAAATGAAGCGGCCTCTTAAAAACCCCTTTAAGTTTGTTTTAAGCGACCGCTCCATCCGTGAATGGACTCGCAGTAGAGATGGGACCAAGTCACACATGTGCAAGTCTCAAGTAATTTTTTCTTGGGTAAGTCAAGTCACCTTATTATTGCAATTTTACCTGCGGAATCTGATCTTAATAAAGTGAAAACACAAAGATATAAGTAACTGTCAGTAAACATCATTGGCCAATGTGTCCAACCTGTCCACCCCGTATCATATCAAGCTAACGTTAGCTAACTACCAACTACGCTAACAGGATAATATTAGCTAATTTGACGAGCACTTACTGGTCAGAATGGATCTTCAAATGACGAACAAAGTTGGAAGTTGTCGTCTGGCTGTCTGAGATGTTGATGCCGCATGTCTTGCACTGTGCTGTTCGTCTTTTGCCGTCAAAATGGTAATTATGAAAGCCGAAGACAACGACTCTCGGTCCCGCTGACATGTTGATGCATACCTGATATGAGTTTATTCTCTCCAATAAACACGTAAGGTATGTATAGAGTGGCTGATTGACAGGGTAGGGATCCAATCATGACGCCATTCTCAGCCTGCGCTCCTACCAGGTAATCAATTTTATTTTATTTATTAATTTTATATTCAAACTGAAAACATGAACTGAATAACACTCAAGTCATCGTGTCTCAAGTCAAGTCAAGTGCCGAGTCTTTAACTTCCAAGTCCGAGTCGAGTCTTGAGTCTTTTACAGTGGAAACCGCTTATAGTGATCACGTTGGTCCAGAGCCAATTTGAACACTATAAGCGGTTGATTACTAAAACCGAATTTGTATTACAGTACAGGTATTTCACTTATTTTTTTATGCAGAATATCATCTAAATGCCATTTGTATCGTTTTTCAATGAGGAAAAATTAAATTAAACGGATAGCTTCAGCATTTACTGAATTTTATTATCATGCAAGTTTAATTACAGTACTGCGCAGTGTGCAGACATACTGTAGGCTAACTCAAATACAGTACGTAACTTATTCTCTGCTGTGCCGCCGGTGCATTTTTTTTCTTACAAGTCAGAAAAAAAAGTTTGAATTCAATCCGCCTTTCAGCTAACCTGGTTCTCAAGTGTAGTAGTGTAACGAAGATGCACGAAGCACGAAGGGTCTGCGTGAGAGCCAGGCTACCTTTCAGCACACTGCTCGGATCTATGCTCCTCTGTGCCGGTGTTCTGTCGATTTGTGCTACTTGGCGTGAAAACGAAACTTAGAAAATCGGCTCGGCGCATGCGCAAAACAACAAAGTAGCAATTGTCGACAAGTAGGAGAAATCGAATGAACACCGGCCTCCCATCTTACAAGAACCAGCCTGGAGCTTCCAGCGGTCACACGCGCATTCAATCCGCTCTCCAGCACCCATCCTCGGACACATGCTCCTCCATGACTTCCTTTTTCCACCCATGATTCGCGCGCTTGCTGCCCGGTGTCAACTCGTTACGTTGGCTAGCGAGGCAGAAGCAGACGTCCAGAAAGGAATCAAGGGAGTAAAAAATAAAATAGCTACACGTAGTTTTAAAATTATTTTTGCACATGTTTACATTCATAAAATGGCCAAAAATGAACATTATAAGCGGATTTCTTGATTACTATAAACAAATTATTTAAACAGCATTTGTATAGAAATGATTCTGTCCCAAGCCTTTTGATCTATATAAGCGGTTGATTACTATATCCGTGACCACTATAAGCGGTTTCCACTGTATTTTTTCACAAGTCATCAAAACAGCGACTCGAGTCCGAGTCACAGTGACTGGAATCCCCATCAGGGCCGCTATTGGCGGGCCCGGTCCCCATCTCTGACTCGCAGTAGTTCCAGGTGCTGCCGCAGGACTCCGTTGTGCGCCTGCCAGGCTGCAGAGCTGCAGAACTTTCCATCTGCAGCATCGTCCAGTTCGCAGTAATTGGGAGTGAGATTCCCGGACGAGTTTCTTTCTGTCGGACTCGTTGACCCGGACGTCTGAGGTCACAGCTTTGGCAGTTTGTGTTGCGTGATGCAGCTGTGTGTGTGTACAGTGTATTTTATTTCACATTAAACTGATCCATGTCCATAAAACTCGTGTTTGCTATGTGAACACCCTGATTTTGAGTCGATGTTTGATATGAGAGTTTCCTCTTTTCTCTCTCTCTGGGCTTCACGTGAGCTCTGCAAACTGAGCCTCTTTGTGTGGCATATTAGATTTTATACAAAAGAGGAACTCCTAATTCATTAATTTGTTCCACTGTGTGGTACACAGTCCCTGCTTTATGTCTTCAGATGTTGCAATATTGGAAATTAGACTACGTTGAGCCTCAAAAGTGAGCCTTCCTGTGCAGCTTATGAATCTGTTTAATATGACCCTTTATTGTACGCATTTATGCTTATACAGAGTATGTGCACTCCTTTTTTTTTTTTTTTTTTAAGGGAACAAGCATTGATCCCATGGTGTGACGGGTTAAAACAGGACAGAGACTGAGTTGAGTGTTGATAGAAACTTCTGCATGCTTACAGGGAGAGTCAAAACAGGTGGGATGCAGCCTACAGTGGAAAAGTACCGGATTGGGAGGAGTTTTCCCACACAGGGAGAAGACCTCTGAATGGAGCAGAGATGGGGTACCAGGCTGATATCGGACCCAGGACAAAGCAAGGTCTAAACCACGGCTTCTCCCCAACCTTTGGACCAATAATATATAATAATATCATAAGAGTTTTACCCAGAGAAAGGTCCACAGCGCTGTGGAGCTTTAACCATTTAGTAAATTCTGAGCCAGACTTGGAGTTAGTATTTCCTCTCAGACAAACGAACACGACAATATAGGGCGTCACTCTGCATGAAGTCGCACTCACAGCAGTGGAAGACACTCCAGATTAAAGGGATAGTTCGCCTCTTTTGACATGAAGCTGTATGACATCCCATATCAGCAACATCATTTATGAACATCTTCTTACCCCCTGCTGCGTCCTGTGAGCAGAGTTCCAGCCTCGTTTTGGTGTTGATGAAGGTAGTCCGGCTAGTTGGCTGGGGTTTAAAAAATTAAGCGTTTTGCTTCTCAAAACAATATGCGTTCAAAAGAGTAATACATTTGCATCACAAAATCGTTCTCCAGGAAAAAGTCAGACCTCACAATCACTTGGCCCTATTTTCTCTCCCTTCGTATCACTGCCTGCTGTGCAGACCGTGCAGACCGAGCAGCAAACACCGTAACCAGAGATGGGGACTCGAGTCACTGTGACTTGGACTCGAGTCGACTCGAGTTGCTGTTTTGATGACTTGTGACTTGACTTGACAAAAAATAAAAGACTTCAGACTCGACTCGGACTTGGAAGTCAAAGACTCGGCACTTGACTTGAGACTCGATGACTTGAATGACTTGAGTGTTAAGCATCTAGCATAACTTTCATTTAAAGATCCATTCTGACCAGTAAGTGCTTGTCAAATTAACTAATATTATCCTGTTAGCCTAGTCGGTAGTTATCTAACGTTAGCTTGTTATGATACGGGGTGGGGGACAGTTACTTATATCTTTGTGTTTTCACTTTATTAAGATCAGATTCTGCAGGTAAAAATGCAATAATAAGGTGGCTTGACTTTGACTTGACTTGCCCAAGATAAAATTACTTGGGACTTGGGATTTACTTGAGACTTGCACATGTGTGACTTGCTCTCCCTGTGTTTCTTGATGATTCTTTTTTTTCTGATAATTTTAGTCATCTTGTGTCGGCACCAACACAAACTAACGAAGCATTAAGATCATTTAAACTTAAATACTCACCAGATGAGGATGTCTGGGACTCATTTTCACCTTTTTTGTTCTTCACACGTGTCCTTTTTTATTTGCTCTTCTTATCAAAGAAGTAAAAGCTGATCAGTGCATTTTCTGCCACGTAAAAAAGAAAAGCATAAAAACTCTTTATGTGAGACAGAACAGAGCAACGAGGGGAAATCCTGAGCTGACGGATAAATCAGAGCCACCATCATCGATCCCACTAACTCTGATTGGATATTTACATTCTGAGGAGCAGCGAACAAAATTAAAGCCTGGCTGTGTTGAACTTGGTTCATTGTTTACTCCTCTGAAATTGTGACTGCTGGAAAGGCCAAATCAAAATAATTGTTAGTATGATTCAGCTGATGCTGGCTTCCAGTCAAATGACCACCTGCTAGTCTCTTTGGCGTCCGCGGCCTCATCCCCACCGCAGTTGTTGCCACTGTCTGTTCTCCAAAAACTCCACTACATGTCACGACCTCAGAGGACACTAACACTTTCCTGTTTTTAGCCGTAGAGTTTGTAGTATTTGATCCTGAATGGAATAATCACAGTGGAGGAGGGAGGATTTAGCTGTATAAATCCAGTTATGTTTTGCTTGTAAACTCTAGATTTTCAGCAATATCTGCACCAAATCCTGCACTGAGAGATGGACGCATGATTTTCCTACACATATATTAATCCTCTTTACGTTACAGGACCAGGGTTTTAACAAGGGTTTGACCTAGAGGCCCGTTTACTTTGAATTATAAACAGAGCGCAGACAGCCTAAAACTGCCGCTGACAGACAAACTGGGCGCTCAGAAAAAACATCTTACTAAAGATAAATATCTTTTGTAAAACAGTTCCTGGTCATGTGGGTAATCATTGATCAATTTTAAAGTATGTGGGCTTAGTTAGGGAACAGAATTCAGAAGAACCTTCAGCTCAGTGATCAAATAGAAGAAAAGCTAACGCTAACGCTAACGACAGCATAATGACTCTAAGCTAGGAGCTAGTGATCCTCAGTGGTTCATTCAGCACCTCTGCATTGGCTTCTTGTTTCAGACTTGTGGCTGTGTCCATCATTCATTTAAAATGATCTAGTTAAAAAGGACATTTAGTGCTATTTGGGGATTTCTCTTCCCCCCCTGAGTGTGTTGAATAGCTTTTTGTGTATCATAAATTGCAACGTTAACACCAAAGGGAGTTGGTCTGTCCCACAGAAAAGATAAAAAACATTTGTGGTTCAGGCTTTTCTTCTTTCTTATGAACAAACACGGATTATTCCGTGTGTTTCCTGCCTGTAGTCCACATATAAACACATTTCCTGGCCCCTGAACATTGTTATTCTTTGATATTGATGTTTAAAATCTCCAGATAAAGGTTTGTTTTTCTTTCCGCATCAGCTTGTCCGTTACTATCTGTGGCTGCGGCTCAGTGGTTTGAGTGGGTTGTCCAATAACCGGAGGGTTGGCGGTTCGATTCACATTGGCTGGAGGGGCTGGGGTGCCACGGCCCCATGCTCCCCGGGTGCTGTGAATGGCTGCCCACCGCTCCAGTTATGTATTGCATCTGTCTCCATGAGTGTGTGACCCTGTGTGTGTTCAGCTGCTGCCAACCTGGATGGGTTAAATGGATAGGAGTAATTTAGTGTATTTCATGTATCTACATGACAATAAATTTGATCTTAAAGGGATAGTTCGCCTCTTTTGACATGAAGCTGTAGGACATCCCATACAGGTCAGTCAACACCATTCAGCGTTCATGGCGAAGAAAGACTCAGGACAAAGGATTTTAAAACCATTTATACCTGAGGAAGGGGCTTTGTTCTTTTAGGTGTGTATTCTTCAACCGTTACCTTGCCACACCCCCCGGGGGAAAGTCTCACACTTTGGAGAAGGGTGTGGGATTTGGTCTTGTTGATCATTAAAAGATGAATAGTCTAAAACAATTATTGTCTGGGTGTACATTGAGAGACAAATGGCTTGCAGACATTGAATTTACCATTACAGGCTCCAGCCAACTAGCCGGACTACCTTCTTCAACGCCAAAACGAGGCTGGAACTCGGCTCACAGGACGCAGCAGGGGGTAAGAAAAGTTCATAAATGATGTTGCTAATATGGGATGTCATACAGCTTCATGTCAAAAGAGGCGAACTATCCCTTTAAGCTCGCTTTGACATCAGTATACACTCCAATCTCCCCCTTGCTGTCTTGGCAACAGGAGACACTAGCAAACTAGTGTCGCTGCTAAGCTTTTCACATGTCTGTGCATGTAATCCAACACACAATCACCTGCCAACATTGCTGGTTTTGGGTGAGACCCAGACAGGCGATCACCTATCAGTGCTGTCTGAAAGGTTACTCCACAGAACTACTCAGCGAGTTGGCTAAGGGGAGAGCAGCAAATTAATGAAGTGCCAAGTATGTACCATTTGTAAGCTGGGTCCAGTCAGCTGTTTTACTCTGGAAGCTACGCCAGCTGGCTGTATTGTTCTGGTTGCATGCTTCTATTGATGGTAAATTTTCATAATCAATGCTGTGTTTTTGGGAGCCAAAAAAGGGGAAAAACTCTTTTAAAAAAAAAATACTTTTACTCGGGCCTTGATGACATCACCAGTTTGTGATCTCTTAAATAAACGATCAGCAGCTGGCTCAGCTTGGAACAGTCAAATGACCAGCTGGAGTAGGCCTTAAAGAGCTTAAAGCAAGCGTTTCGTACAGAAAGTGGCTCAATATGCTGCATTAATGTACAGTATGAGGAAAATAATGGGATGTTAACATCGAACTACGTGTCCATTTTATCAAACGAATCGATAAATCGGTTAAATTTGGGCTCTTTAAGTGAAAACTTAACATTTCGGAGCTGAATCGTGGATCAGAAGTGTTATATTGTATGGTTCTCATGGTTCTCATCATGCATCCATTCAAACTGAAGCCTGCTACACTCTCAGAAATAGGGGTACAGTACAAGTCCTTTTTTGTCCCCTGAGGTACAATCTATACTAATGTACCCCCTAGGGTTAATTACTGGACCTAAAGGTGCCTATATGTACCTTTTGGACCATCAAAAAGGTACATACACTGGAAAAAATGCCCCTCCAAAAATAAGTAAAAAAAACACGAATACAAGACGTTTTTGCTTGAAATAAGCAAAAAAATCTGCCAATGGAACTAGTGAAAATCGGCTTGTCAAGATTTCTTGAAAGAAAATGTGATATTTAGGACTTTTGAGATAAAAGTGATCTTGAAATTGGCTTAAAAACCTCTTCAAATGAAAAAAAAAAGCTTATTTCATATGATGTGACTCAAAACAACATGTGTTCAAGACTTTTTCATTTAACAAGATATTCAAGATGTATTGTATTAAAACAAGTCCTTATATCTGGCTGAAATTGTACTTGTTAGGCAGTTGTGTCTTATATTAAGTGTAATGAGATACTCAATGAGACAAATATACTTGGTAAGATTTAGATTTTTTTCAGTGTATATGTACTCAAGTGGTAAAAGTTACATACCTTTTACCACTTGAGTACATATATGTACCTTTAGGTCCAATAATTAACCCTATAGGGATTAATTATCAGAAATAAGCGTACAGTACGAGTCCTTTTTTGTCCCCTGAGGTACAATCTATACTAATATACCCCCTAGGGTTAATTATTGGACCTAAAGGTACCTATATGTACCTTTTTGATGGTCTAAAAGGTACTTAATATATGTACTCAAGTGGTAAAAGGTACATATATGTACCTCTTTTCTACATGCTGGGGTACAATAGACAGTCTGTGTTAGGCTACTTCAGTATAAGGGTACAAAATTGCCACCAGAGGTACAAGATCGGTCTCTGGAAGGTACAAACCACAAGGGTACAAAACTATACCTTCCGAGGGTACTGCCCCAGTGACAAGCCATCGTACCCCTAAAGGTACAATTCTGTACTTTATTTTCTGAGAGTGTTACAGTGCAAGGTGTGCCTAAATAAATTATTTCACCAGGAAAATACAATTTCTTTGTGTTTTCACATCGAGTCTGCAACTGAATCTCACGTCTTATAGGTGCAAACTTCAGAAAAAACCATATGTGCTCTATGGATCGGGAACCCACCTTCGGTCTATAAACAACGCAGGGTCTCCCGGCGGCTCCTCCAGGGGTAGCTGTGTGACCTTTTCACATACGATGTGCGTAGTACTGTAGCACAAGCAACACAACTTGTTCTGGCAGAACTCTGTAATGCCCTATGGGCTGGACACCAGCATGCGGTCCATGTGTGACACACACGCGCACGGACATGCTGTCACTGTCATCTGCGCATCTCCGGCTGACACACACTGTGACCTTAGAGGGGAGCGGTGTAAATGCAGAGTTATGAAACAACAAGGGATCAATGGGGAATCCTCTTTTCACCCCACACAGCTGTCTTAGCGACCGCCAGCCTGTCTGAAATCCGAGTATCTGGATGTTTGTTATTGTGAGTAATGAATTTAACACTGTGTCACCATAAGCACACTGCAGAATTAGACCTCTCAGGGTAACCTCTCGGTAAGCTCGATTATCAGCTTAGAAATATTGCTTAGAAACATATGTTTTAAGCGCACATTCCATCGGGTTTAGGTGCCACAGTTTGGGTCTTTCTTTGATAATTCTCTTAATCAAACTTCTGATTACTCAGTTTTCTAACTGCATTAGAGCTTATCTTTATTTATGATCTTGGACGTTGTTAACCTTAAGTACTTTGGTTACTTAAATATATATATTATTGTATTAATTAGGATAAGAAACTTGGATATCACACTGGAAAAAATGCCCCTCCAAAAATAAGTAAGAAAAACAACAAATACAAGACGTTTTTGCTTGAAATAAGCAAAAAAATCTGCCAATGGAACTATTGAAAATCGGCTTGTCAAGATTTCTTGAAATAAAATGTGATATTTAGGACTTTTGAGTTAAAAGTGATCTTGAAATAAGCTTAAAAACCTCTTCAAATGAAAAAAAAAGCTTCATGTGAAATTTGACTCAAAACAAGATGTGTTCAAGACTTTTTCACTTAACAAGATATTCAAGATGTATTGTCTTCAAACAAGTCCCTATATCTGGCTGAAATAGTACTTGTTAGGCAGATGTGTCTTATATTAAGTGTAATGAGATACTCAATGAGACAAATATACTTGGTAAGATTTAGATTTTTTTTTCAGTGCAGAATCTTAGAAAGTGCCGGAAGAAGTCTGATTTAATGTTGCTAACTAATGCTACCTGCTGAAGTTTATCTCAGCACACCTGTACAGGTTGCCTGTTCAACACATGGACGAACAACCGTGCACACTCGCACGTGCATGTTTATGGACTGTGGGGGGTGGAGCTGGAGCACCCGGAGAGAACCACCTGGTTACAACGACACCACCTGGAGGCTCAACAGCTTCCACCATAAATGTGAAATCCTGACAGCTCATTGTATTTACTGTGTGTTTCTTCAGTTAAATGAACTGTGAGCGATATGAAAGCAGCGAAACAAACCTGGATGCTGCCTTGTTTGGGTTTTTTCGGTTCTACTTTGTGCATCTTACATTCAAAGGTTGAAAATTACCTGCCGCTTTAGCTCCAACGTGTCACCTTTGTGGACCAGTGAATACGACATAGACTCCAACAGCAAAGCTGATAAGACTGAGGAGGGGGGAGAGATTTATTTCAGTATCACTTGTTTGCCTCACTGTGTGAAGCAACTTGTTTAGGTCAAGTTTTAAGCAGTTTTAATGTTAATTCAAGACAATGACACGTAAAAACTAGGGCTGGGCAACGATTAAAATTTTTAATCTAATTCATCACACGATTTCCCTGATTAATCACAATTAATCGCATTTGTACGCAAAATCCAAAAAATGAATCCAAAAGTAGTGTATAGCCTTTAGCATTTAGTTTTATTTTAAATGTGCTGCCATATGAATGAAAGTGCCATAACATTTGTTGTGCAAACACACTTTTAACATCAGCATCTTTCTGTAGTTTTTATGTAGAAGCCTCGCTCCACTGTCTGTTTCCTTGAATGACTTGCTGCTATCAGTTGTGTGTTTTGCCTTTAAGTGATATTTTAGACTGGAACTACTACGCTGAGAAGACAATTCAACTTGGCAGTGTTTACAGATGACTTTGGTTCTGTCGACTCCGCCGTCTGGAAGAACTTTAAAATGAAAATGGCCGAGTAAAAGTTCCATACCCTTCCGTACTCTTTTCTTGTCTTTTTTTTAACTTTCCAATCCATTAAAGGCACAAAAGCTCTCCAAAAATTAAGTTTTTTTTTTTTTTAAATAAAAAAACATGCGTTAATGCGCGATTAAATATTTATCAGCGTTAAAAAATCAATGCGTTAAAGCTGCAGTCTGCAAGATTTGTTGTTGTCATACGTAAAGTCCTAATTTTTGGCATTTTAAGAGTTTACATGATCTATCAGAACACTTGAAGTTGAAAACGGTGACCTCCGTAGTCGCAAAATGCAAGAAATGCTTATTTTTTAACCGAAAAATAAAAAGTTATTCAACTTCCTGTCCCGCCCCATCAAAACACATGAGAACTCGTACACGTAGACGTGCACGCCAGATGCGCCTACACGACTCCTCATTCATCAACTCACCTGTCATTTGCGATCATGGAAGACACAGTAAGTAGACTAGCCCGTAATGAAGTTCAATAGTCCAGATAAATAAGCGTGGGGACGAGCCTACCTTGTATCGCGCGTGCACAATCGGTGATTGACAGGCAGCAGAGCCCAGCTCGTAAACCTGATTGGTTACCTTTTACCGGTCCGGTCTGCAATTTTGTAAACAAACCTGCTGGCTTTGGAGGGACCTAGCGGGACATATAGGGGACCTAGAGAACTCTTTTTTTTTTTTTATTGGGGTATTTAATGTACTACTTTCAAGATCCCCGGACAGTTCCAGGCATTATGCTTGAAAAGGAGTTGCAGACTGCAGCTTTAACGCGATAATAACGAGTTAAAGCGATACTCCGGAGTAGATTCAACCTGGGGTCATTTGAACCGTGATATCCAGCCAAGTAGCCCACCCGCAGTTTTTTCGATATTGGCTGAACATCAGCTGAGTTACTGAGTTATTCCGAATAGCTTAGTACAAGCGCTAACAGAACCTGGCAGTGTCTCCAAAATGACCACACTAAAATCACATGCCATGACACCAAACTTCTACAGTAGTACAAATATGGTCTGTACTCACCAAACGATGCATTTGGAAGTTTGAAAATAGTCCAGGAGTTTATTATTATCAACACAAGCCTGATAGCTTCTCTGCTGCTAAAGCTGCGTCGACTTCACTTCTTTGATCTGGGAGCTTCAAAGTAAGATGAGGGTTGATCTACTACTGTAGACAACAAAGCAAGGCTGCTCAATTTCTCCATTGATAAAATAAATTCACAACTCTACAACATAAAAATTCATAAAAAGAATATGTAGAATATAGCATATACTTTGTTGTCTACAGTAGTAGATCAACCCTCATCTTACTTTGAAGCTCCCAGCTCCCTGAAGTGACGTCAACGCAGCTTTAGCAGCAGAAAAGCTATCAGGCTTGTGTTGATAATAATAAACTCCTGGACTATTTTCAAACTTCCAAATGCATCGTTTTGTGAGTACAGACCATATTTGTACTACTGTAGAAGTTTGGTGTCATGGCATGTGATTTTAGTGTGGTAATTTTGGAGATACGGACCAGGATCCATTAACCCTTGTACGAAGCTATTCGGGATAACTCAGTAACTCAGCTGATGTTCAGCCAATATCGGAAAAACTGCGGGTGGGCTACTTGGCTGGATATCACGGTTCAAATGACCCCAGGTTGAATCTACTCCGGAGTATCGCTTTAACTCGCCCAGCCCTAAAAAAAAACACACAAAAAATATCCCAAAGACATTAGAATAAAAAGAGAAAGGGGCACTGTAGAAAAAGAGAGAAATACACCACCACACATGTCTAAAGAGTCAGAAGATTCGACTCCGCCATCTGGAAGAACTTTAAAATGAAAATGGCCGAGTAAAAGTTCCGTACCCTTCTCCATGTTTGGTGGATCCGTCGATTACTTTCTTTTCCGGTTCCACAGCAGCAGACTTTTACAATAATAAAATAAATAATAAAATTTAAAAAAAACCACGTTAATGTGCGATAAAATATTTATCGGCGTTAAATAATTACGCGATAATAACGAGTTAACTTGCCCAGCCCTAATAAATACACTGTTGAACTTCAGTATCATTGAAAAATAGACACATTTACTCCTACTAAGCCCTTTAAGATGACTATTTTCTATATTGTGGAACAGTAAATACCTTTTTCATGATGTCTTTGCACACACAGATATTCCCCTGGAATGATTATCCAGGAGTCTCTGAGGAGTCCCGGGCATGAGCACTTGTTGAGTACTTGTTGGCTACTTTTTATTCAGCCTGCTGTCCAACTAATTTCAAATCATCTCAGTTCGGTTTGGGTTTAATGACTATGGAGGCAAAGTCAACATATCTGGAATATTTAATTGACCCAGCATGTCGAAGGCCGACACTTGAGGCTACCTTCATCCGTGGTGACGCTAAGGAGTCCTGACAAAAAGGCAGTATGTGATGCGTCAGAGTGAGGACGAACTGAACGGACGTAATTTGCCCTTTCCAGGCGAACAATAGGGGCTGACAGAAGAACTGACTCTTAGAGTAAATGGATTCTCACAGACATGTCTGCAGCAAACAGCAACTGTAAGATACCAAAGAGTTTTAAATGTCTACCTTTTTGACATTTTGTTCCTGCACACTGGAAAAAAATCTAAGTCTTACCAAGTATATTTGTCTCGTTTCTAGTCAAAATATCTCATTACACTTAATATAAGACACGACTGCCTAACAAGTACTATTTCAGCCAGATATAGGGACTTGTTTTAATACAATACATCTGGAATATCTTGTTAAATGAAAAAGTCTTGAAAACAAATTGTTTTGAGTCGGATTTCATATGAAACAAGCTTTTTTTTACATTTGAAGAGGTTTTTAAGCTAATTTCAAGATCACTTTTAACTCAAAAGTCCCAAATATCACATCTTATTTCAAGAAATCTTGACAAGCCGATTTTCACTAGTTCCATTGGCAGATTTTTTTGCTTATTTTAAGCAAAAACGTCTTGTATTTGTTGTTTTTCTTACTTATTTTTGGAGGAGCATTTTTTCCAGTGTAACAAGCCATGCACTGGAAAAAATCCAAGTCTTACCAAGTATATTTGTGTCATTTCTTGTCAAAATATCTCATTACACTTAATATAAGACACAACTGCCTAACAAGTACTATTTCAGCCAGATATAGGGACTTGTTCGAAGACAATACATCTGGAATATCTTGTTAAATGAAAAAGTCTTGAAAACAAATTGTTTTGAGTCGGATTTCATATAAAACAAAGTTTTTTGTTCACATTTGAAGAGGTTTTTAAGCTAATTTCAAGATCACTTTTATCTCAAAAGTCCTAAATATCACATCTTATTTCAAGAAATCTTGACAAGCCGATTTTCACTAGTTCCATTGGCAGATTTTTTTTGCTTATTTCAAGCAAAAACATCTTTTATTTGTTGTTTTTCTTACTTCTTTTTGGAGGGGCATTTTTTCCAGTGCACATGTCTAACAGTTAAAGTTGGGTTTACTCAAAGTTTCTGAGTATTGTGGGAAAAGCCTGCAGATTAGCACCTATGACCCCCCCCCCCCCCCCCCCCCCCCCCCAGTCTCCTTCCTTTAAAATCAACGGCATCAAACATCAACAAAAAAATACAGCGAGTGTAAATGTCACAGTAGAGAAACTGCAGATTTTTCTGTATATATTGCTTATATGATGATGTTTTCGTTGTTTTCTTTTGAGACTTTCTTCTTTTGTTTGTCTTATTGTTGGAATTTGAATCCTTTTTGCGTGGCATCCACCCGCGCTTTGAGGTAGAAGGAAACCCGGGACATTATTTCCCCTTCCAGAGCAGCTCTGCCTCGGAGAAGTGTTTGTGTAACGAAGATGCCCATCTGCCCATCGGCCGCCGCAGTTGAGACGCCCTTGACCCTCAGCCGCTTGGCTGGAGCTGCTCGGCAGCCCGCTCTGACAGACATTGCTTGTTCTGAACAACTCCCTGGAGTGATTGTGTGTAAATGTACAACCATGAGGTATGGGGTTGCTAAAAATAAGTGTTCGGGGGGGGGGGGGGGCACTCTCTGGATAAAGCTTGGAAAAAATATTTAACTGTAGGCCTACTCTGACAACTGACTTACCATTTCCTTTTAAGGTCCATTTGTCTAAGTACAAAACTCCACTTTCTTTTCCCCGCGTTGAACCTGTGGGATATAAATAAATCAGCTGGCAGCTGAATGTAAAAACAGCTTGCCTCCGATTTCAAAGAAGAAGGTGACGGATATTTTTGTCTTCTAAGAGAGCCGTCTAATGCATTTCTGCAGCAACAAAATCTTACTTTTGCTTATCAAACAAAAGAGAGAGCACGTACAACCGGAAGGGAGTTTGTTAATATAAATATCCAGGATTAAAAACACTTTAAACTTAAGTTGCACATAAAAATCTTTCAAATGGTAATTGCAAAGAATTTGTGTGGTGTTTAGTAAATACTTATTTAGCATGTTTAGCATATTTATGACGATCCAAACTGTTCACAAAGAGCATGAGCAGATGCAGAAGAAGAAAAAAAATCCCATTTCTCCTTCCAGTTGCTTCCAATAAGATTAGGGATGGGAGCTTACTGTAATTTCTTTTTTTTTTTTTTACAGGTGACAAAAACACAAATGTAAGTCGGGGCTCGGACGCACAGAGTGGATCGGACGTGTAATTGTTGTTATGCCATTTTACGAGCTTATCCAGTCCTAAAGCAGACCTCGCTTTGAGGGATTGGCCCGAAAGGACGTTAAACCAGATTTAAAACAAGCAAGATCCATTTAAATGCTACCGACGGGTTTTAAAGCTCCAGCCATCACCCTGCATTGCTGTCTGTCTGTCCGTCTGCCTGCCGAGCACAAGACCGAACCAGAACATTATATGTTGTGGTGACCTGTTCATGACCCCAGAGTGCATTCTGCGGTGCCCCCACGGGTGTGCCAACGGGGGGGTGGGGGTGGGGGGGTGTTTAAAGAGGTATTGCAACCTCAGACGTGTCTACTGGAGTGTTGTTATATTCACAAAATTGTTGTGTGTGTGCGTGCTTGTGCATCGGTGTGTGTGTGCAGGGCATTCCTTTAGGTCGTGTGTGTTATTTTTCTACATGATTGCAAAACCCGGTGGATTAGCATGTATCTGCTAAAAAAAAAAAAAAAAAAGCAGGGTGAAAAGGAAGGTTAGAATGCATGTTCGGAGGAATCGATGTGTGTGTGTGTGGGTGTTTTGGCGCTATTTTGTATGTGCAAATTTCACACCAGTGGAATTGTTTTAAGTGGATTTGTTTACGCTACAGTGATGATGATGGAATTATCTTTGTGTAACACGGGCAAAGTGCGCGTGCATATTGTTAGCTGTGTGTGTGTGTGTGTGTGGGCGTGCGTGTGCGTGTGTGTCGAGCATCATTTTGTGGCTAGCTGCCACAGTTTGTAGCTCCCAGGGAGATCTGTGACCGTGATCCTCAAGTTTAGGGTTCATCTTCAGTTCAGCGAGAGGTTCAACCGCCGGTCAGCAGGCCACTGTTAGAGCAGCTTCATTCTCTCCCTCTCTCTAGTCTGATTCTCTAATACCCCCCCCCCCCCCCCCCCCCCCTCCACATACACACACACACACTCATGCTCTCTCTCTCTCTCCCTTCCTTTACATACAGCTCTCTATTTTATTCACAATTTTCCCTCAGCTGATCTTTTGCCCTCGGTTTGACCCAGGTTGTGGTGCAATCAGCTGGCAAACTGAGAGTACAAAAACAAGATGCTTCCTTTCATGTTTGGTACCATCTTATCTCAGAGCAAACAAACACCCAGATAAAAACTTCATTGTTCATCAGAAGGTGATGGAAGTTAATCTGGATGTGGCCCACAATAAGATAAATGAAATAAAAAAGACCTCTGTGTTTAAATAAGTGTGAATGTTGCTGCATAAACGCAAACTTCTTGCGAGTGTCAGCCTAAATTAACTCGGCTTTAATCCTTTTTTTTTTTTTTCAGGTCATTTATCTACATCATTTGAATGAACCTGAATGCTTCTGTTTTGGTTTTATCATTGGAATTTTGATGAGGACATACAGCCTTTTTTCTGCTTCACTAGCAGGTGCCGTGAGCCCGGTGACCATTATGTCTGCGAAATCTAATCAGAAAGCCCTTTGTCTCCCATTGCAGCAGCTGACCTCGGAACAAAGTGCTGCCCGAGACTGTCAGGACTTGATTTGAGAACCTTGTTTGTGGGCAGAGACACGTGAAAGCAGCCGACCTGAGCCGCCTGTCGAGCTCCAAACCAAATGCAGCAAAAATACGATCAAATGTTGAGATGCGGCGACTTCGTTTGAGCTCGAAAACACGGATTCTGTTGCGTTTAACTGGATTTTTAATGGATTATTTGCTGTAACATTAATGTTGCTGTTGCAGAATTAAATCAAAGGCTGACTTTATGCTGAATATTTTTCAGAGTCTGGTTTCCACTTATCCAGTTAGAGAACAACTGAATTATTTTGTAAATGTTTTACACAGCCCCACACCAAGTCTGGCAAATGCAGTAAACTAATTGCTTTACGTGCAATAACACGCTTTATTGTTTCAAAGTAGCTGTTTCCTGTCTGACCTGGAACCTTTCAATAAGTCCTGTAATTTAAGAACAAAACATAGAATAAACTAGACTTTATTAAGGAGTTTTTGCTCCACCTTAAAAGAGGCTTAAATCTGATGGACGGGATCCAGTTCAATCACGTTAATTGATCAGATAAATGAGCTAACTCTGTTGGTTTGCAAAGCCGTTTGGGGATTAAGTTCTTGACATTTAACATTTTCTCCTCCACAGTTTTCTCTCAAATGGTTTTCAGCGGAAGAACTGCTCGTTAAAGAACAACCACACCTGTTACAGTACAGGAAACTTTTGTTCTGGCTTCAACCAAATCACTGCAAAGGTCACAGCCGGCTATGTCATAACCCACAGTGCATGTTTGCTTGCTGTGCTCACCCCTAACCTCACCTCCTCACTCCCCTGCCTGTCTGCTCTGATGTGGCCCAGCTTGTTAAGCCAGTCCGTTGGCTTTGATCCAAGAGGGATAATGCCAGATTGAAGGGGTGAGAGGCAGGGTAAGAGTTTACCACATGATACAGGCAGGACGTGACAATGGACAAGACAAACCAGTCGCACTTTATTGGCTTAGTTAAGATGAGAAGCCTTGACTGCTGAAGTCCAGCAATGTGCGAAAGGTTTGAGCCGCCTCTCATTTCTTCCTATGTTACCACAACAAATGGAAAAAGGTGCAGTTATTTATTGAAACATGCAAATATAACTGGAAATACAGTGTATATAAGGCAGTTTTTACAACTCTAACGAGCCTCTCAGACGAGCTTTCTGTCCTTTCTTTAAGGAGTCTTCAGGAATAGTTCTCCAGGCTTCTTGAAGGACATCCCAAAGCTCTTCTTTGGATGTGGGCTGCCTTTTGTTCCGTTCTCTGCCAACATGATCCCACACTGCTTCAGTAATGTTGAGCTCCGGGCTCTGGGGAGGATTCATCCCTCCATCAGACCTGCTGCCACTGATTTTCAGTCCACTTCTTGTGTCATTTCAACCCAGTCTCACAGCAAAATGTGTAATAGCTACGTTGGTCCACAAGTGAAAACGTGGTATTGTCACAATTTGGCCCCCCAAAATTGTGACAATACCACGTTTTATTTGGCCTATTCATTTACATTGCTCCATAGCAACCACCCCAACAACGGTATAAAACGCTTTATTGTTACATTTTTCAAGGAGATACTAAAATCTTTGGCGAAACTAATAAACAAAAGATCGTCTACATTCTTATGAAAATATTATGCATAGTTCTCGCTAGAAATGCCATTGAAATGCATACAAATGTAGATGCTTTCTTAAAATGTTGTTTTTCACAGAAAAAAGGCCAACAGTTGGCCATTTTCTTTTTTAGCTGAGGGAAACTTGATAGTTACGTGACCTGGTTGCGAAACAATGTAAATGAATCGGCCAAATAAAACAGTATTGTCACAATTTTAGGGGCCAAATTGTGACAATACCACGTTTTCCCTTGTGGACCAACGTAGCTGTTACACGTTTTTCTGTGAGACTGGGTTGGTCAATTGGCACAGCTCAGCCTTTACTCCGTTTCCTGTCATGCCCATGGGGTTTCTCCCCATGTTTTTGGTTTTGGTGTTGGTCATGTCTTGGTTTTGTAGTCCATGTTTAGTTTTTAGTTTTGCCATGTTTTAGTTTCCCTTCATTCAGTTCATTAGTTTCACTCACTCCACCTGTGTTTTTCCCCTCAGCTGCACTCACTCTCCAATCACTCCCAGCCCTCTATTTAGTTTCCAGTCTCCCATGTCACTTGGTTGGATCTTTGCTTGTCTTCCCTACATGCCTTCTTATCCATGCTACCGCTGTTTCCCATGTTACTCATCACCACCTTTAAGCTAAGTATTTATTCTATGCCATGCCAAGTCTTTTTGTTTGTGTTTCACAGTTAAATTTTTGAATCTGGCTCAGCCGTGCCTTTTGTTTGTACTTTGTTTTTTGATTCTTGTGGAAATAAACCCAGTTTTCTTTTATAAGTCCGCATCCGTGTCCTCCCTTCCCCACACCAACCTGACATTTCCCTTCCTTAAGAACGGCTTCTTGACAGCCACCCTTCCATGGAGCCCATTTCTGATGAGTCTTGGGCCAACAGCAGATGGATCAGCTGAAGGTCCAGATGCATCTCTCAGCTCCTGTGTCAGGTCTTTGCTGGATGTTTTCCTCTTTCTTAAGGACATCACTTTCAGATCCTGTTCATCTGCTGTAGATAGTTCTTTAGGCCTGACACTTCTTCTTTTGTCCTCCACTTGTCCAGTTTCCTCAAATGTTTTAAGGACACACTGCACACCATGCTGAGATATGCCAAGTTTTCAGCTAACAGCTCTTTGGGAATCCGCTTGTAGCTGCAGAAATCCTGTTTTCTGTCTGTCAAACTGTGTCATCTTGACAGAGTTGGGTGCCTCGTTTAAGCTTGAATGATTCATAGGTCAGTGTTAAGTGATTTTACAACAAAAAACATGCACAGGAACAAGGACTGGACTGATAAAGAGTGAAAAAGCAGCCAATGTCCAAAGAAAAACTTCACAAAACCTGGAGCAATATTGCTCAAGACCAGAGTAAAATATTACCAGACACAAAACATGAAGAAGTCTGGGGTGGCTGAAGATTTCTGCATCGTATTGCCATCAAAAATGTAAAGAAATAACACACATTGGATGCATTTCTTTGCATTCAGACAGAGAAGTGAAGCAATAAGTCGGGCACAAGTCCAAGTTTACCAACTAATTCAATAACATAGATTTTTGCAGCATTATTCAGTATATAGTCATTCTTTTTAATCAAGAAAACATGCATTTATATTTTTGGGGGGGATAACTTCTTGAACTACATGCTCATATAAAAACATTAGTGTGTCCACAGAGAGAGTTGTTGGAGTGACTTTATGCACAGGCAGATTAGACTTAAACTATTGGCTCAGCAAGGGCACCTGCCGATGGCATTGAAACATCTTATCAGAACCCCAGCTATGCTGCCTCTGCTCTTTGGCTTCCACTGCGATATCGTATTGCTGAGTCTCACTTTGCATGAGAAATCGAAGTGCCGTCCCGTTCTTTATGGCCACTGCCTGCGACCTTTGTCAACCCAGCGAATTAACCTAGAGGCGTATCAGCTGCGCTGGTCTTTTTCTCCCAAAGCCTGTCCTATTAACTGAGTGAGCAGCAGAGTGAGGGTCACACTTAAGTAACCTTATCTTGTAATTGGGTTCAAGGTTAAGTGACCCTAGAGCATGGAGGTCCAGGGGTTAAGGTCACAATGTCAGGCAGACGGGGGGGGAGCTTTTAATCACTGATGGGGTCCCAAATCAAGGTCTGGCTTGGGCCAGACCCTCCCATCCCCATCTCCATCACCTTCAGCCCTCAACCTCATTCACCCACATCCACATGAAGCTGTCCGTGTCAACTCGAACAAGGTCGGGTTTAGGGGGTCGGGTAAAGTAGTTGCCAAGCAACGCGTGTTCAACCAAGGTCTCGCAAGCTTTTAACCTTAGTGCAAATCGATACGGACAGCAATTGGGCTAATATTCATCGAGCAGATGGGAAAATTAGCTGTGAGTCTGCCTGCAGGAGATGCAGGGAGGCATGCTGTCGGCCTTACTCGTAGCATCACTCAGACGACTCGTACTACACAGTGTTGGAAAAGCTCGGCATTGCATCAACGGGGAAATGGCTAAGACAACTGAAGGAATGCCTTGTTGTTCCTCTTGTTGTCGTCTTTTTCTTTCATCCCGTCTTTTTGTGAGATTTCCAAAATGTTCTTTTAATCTAAAGTGCCAACCTGCATCAGTATCACATCATGTACTCATAACAAATTATTAAAATTAGCTTTTTTTTTGTCATTGAAAGTGCCACAATGGTCCCGTTGTTTGGTGAATATCAGTCCAGTTTCACACAGATCAAACCGTTAAAAAAACTAACGTTCAATACGCCGGTGAAAAAGAAACGGCAGTCTTTTAGTTCCTCTCATCTCCTTGCTTCTCTGGCTCCCTGTCTTTAAGAGAGGGAGATGGATGACCACTGGTGAAGGGGTTCAGGCAGCATGACCCACAGACCTATCCATTGCCAAGGGCGAGGAAATAGCCTAGATTAAAGAGCTTGTAAATAATGGCCCATAAACATCTGCCTGTTTGTCCGGCCAATCCATCTCAGTCTCCCATCTGGTCCTCTCTTTCTCTCACACTCCCGCTTTTGATTTCCTCGCTGCGTATGGTCCACAGGGCAAATGCATCATCAGACCAAAGTCAGTCATATTCCAGTACAAACAAACACTGAGACTGACCCGGGGGTCAGATACAGTTCAAATCCCCACCAGTCATTGCACCCATGACTCAACCCAAAGACAACAATGGAGAGCATTAGCTGTATTTTCTTTCCCTTGCTTTCCTTCCATTTATTAAGACTGTGCATTCTGTTTTGCTAGATTATTGCATATGGTAAATGCCAGTGTATGTGCGACTAATTAATTTTTAATGATTGAAGTTGTTTTTCTGTCCAGCCTCCTCTTGACCGAAGTCAAACCTTCTTTCTCCTATTAGCGGAGGCTCATTAGAACCGGGCCTGATTAGTGATTAGACGTGGCTAATGTTGGGCACACAACATCTGCTGCGAGCTCTGACCACTTGCCCTTTCTCACATCTCTGCTCACAATGTAGTCTGGCTCGAGCTGTGTGAATCAAATGCTGGCACCACTAATAACCACCTCAGATGTGGCCCGACTGCAGGTGGCAAATTAGACCAAACAAAGAGCCAACTGCGAGCAGACTGAGGCTGCTGCCAAAAAGCCTGATGCACAGAAAATGCTTTTGCTTTTATGTCGGATCCTAGCTGAAACGAGCCTCTCTGCTGGATAAAGTGTGATTCCACACTGGAAAAAATCAAAGTCTTACCAAGTATATTTGTCTCATTTCTAGTCAAAATATCTCATTACATTTAAAATAAGACACAGCTGCCTAACAAGTACTATTTCAGCCAGATATAGGGACTTGTTTTAATACAATACATCTGGAATATCTTGTTAAATGAAAAAGTCTTGAAAACAAATTGTTTTGAGTCACATATCATATGAAACAAGCTTTTTTTTTTTACATTTGAAGAGGTTTTTAAGCTAGTTTCAGGATCACATCTCAAAAGTCCTAAATATCAGTGCAGTGGACTTTGCACTGGAAAAAATGCCCCTCCTAAAATAAGTAAAAAAAACAACAAATACAAGACGTTTTGCTTGAAATAAGCAAAAAAAATCTGCCAATGGAACGAGTGAAAATCGGCATGTCAAGATTTCTTGAAATAAAATGTGATATTTAGGACTTTTGAGATAAAAGTGATCTTGAAATTAGCTTAAAAACCTCTTGTTTCATATGATATGTGACTCAAAACAATTTGTTTTCAGGACTTTTTCATTTAACAAGATATTCCAGATGTATTGTGTTCAAACAAGTCCCTATATCTGGCTGAAATAGTGCTTGTTAGGCAGTTGTGTCTTATATTAAGTGTAATGAGATATTTTGACTATAAATGACACAAATATACTTGGTAAGACTTTGATTTTTTTTCTAGTGTGATGACTTCCAGACAGACTCCCGAACAACGAAACCATTCGAATTATTTTCTCTTTCATGACAGCTGGACTGGAAATGGGTTGCTTGTGGCTCAGAGATATTCTGTAGGTCTGAGCAGACAGTGGTTGCAACCTTAAAGACATACAGTGTGAGCTGTCAACTGCAGTTACATCACAAAGAGCCATTTGATCCAGTCTACTGCCCTGCTAACGGTTGCCGAGGCCTAAATGATAACATCAGTAGCTAACATGCTCATGGGGAATTGGTTATGTTTTAAATTGGATGCACAAACTTGGAAAGATTCATCATTAACTAAAGGTCCTGGGGTCTCTCCTCAGGAAGAAAAAAATGTAATTTAAAACAAATTTCCTGCATTTATTTTTACAACATCTGACCTCTTGGAGAAGACATGTAATGAAATATGAGAAAGTTAACCTGGTATTTACAGGGGGGTCCGTTAAAAAACAAAGAATGCAACAAGAAAACAGTATAAACCTGTTTGCATTGGACCGTATTCCAACCTTTTTGCTGACGGACTGGCTACCTTCCCAGGATTTGCGCTGCTTTTTGTCTAATGGCAGCTGGGATGAAATCCAGCCCCTGAATAGAATGAAATTGAATGAACAAATTAATGAATTCGTGTTTGGTGTCTAGATGTCTGTGCATCGCGAGTTATCAATTCTAAATTTTAGTTTAAGTCCATTACTTATTAAGGCATTGGTAAGGGGTGCTGGAAAAGAGCTGATACACGGAGGCAAAGGCAGGCAATTACTGATAACATTCATCAGTGGGTATCAACTCATACGCATAAGCAAGGAGTTTTGTTCCTATTTTCGTTCCCATGGCTGAGGAAGGAAATGGAAAAAGTTCTGGGTTATCGGTAGAAAAGCTAACACGAGTAATAAATTTGTCCAAGTGCCCTCAACAATGGAATTAGATTAACTGAAAGAACACAAAACTGGATATTAAACACTCGACCAGAGCTTGAAAGTCTTTTCCAACGTCTGAGCTCATCTCTACATCAGAACGCTGTCAGTCTAACGTTAGAAGTTAGCTCGTTAGCTCGTTAGCATGGGCTGATAGTGTTAGCTAACAACAACGAATTGTTTGGGAGTCAGTAGGCCATGTCATTTCAGCAGTTAAACAAAATCTCACGTTCCTTCTCCGTACACAAACTCCACGAGGAGTTGGACTGAAACAACTGATAGTGGTTTGAATATGCTAATTAAAAATGTATAATCATAGGCTGCCTACACATAAGTCACCCGTCTCTGGAACGATGATGAAATTTGTTCCCTCTGACATCCGTGCGGCTGCCACGTGCGCGCCCTCGATGCGCACGGTTATTGTGCTTACCTTCGCAGGGCAGCTCCAGAGTGGTGTGAAAGCAACTGCTACCTGCAGCGCATGCAAAATTGAAAATGAGTGAAATGCAAGCTTGGAGAATCACTAAATAATGTATTGATCTCACGGAACTTCTTGATTGTGAAAGTAGACCTCTTCTTTTCTCAATAGCTCAGCAAACGGTGACCACTGAGATGCAACTTTGTGAGACATGTCATACAGGCGTAGGACTGACTTAGTTATTGGAAATGCACAAATATCAGCTGATCAACCTGTTTAATGTCATAGAGTTCACAGTCATAGGTCATACACTGTAGTTTTCTCTTCTATTTTCTATTTCAGTTTCTATTTCTTTCAGATTTCAAAGCTTCACAAGCACATCTTAAAGGAGAACTTTGTTTTTTTTTCATTCATTCTGGCATAAAATACGTTCATCTACTCACCGATAACAGTTTGGTGAAAGTCGGCGTCCTTCGGAAGATATTTAGATCACTGGAGATCTGCGTATATCTATATAACGGGAGAGAACAGAGACAATACAGCCTCTAAATAAGGCATTATCTGTCTTACAATAATTTCTGGAGACATCCAGACGTGTGCCTTCTGGCCTCAAATCCCACTCGGACCAACAAAGGCCTTCCCCCTCTGTTGGCATAAGACGCATTCCCACTGTAGGAACCTTCTGCAGTTCCTTTAACCTTTTCAGGAACGGGGACGTTTTTTCCCTCATTCGCGCATACAGGAACTCGGGACCACGGCCCTCAGTTCCTGGAACCATTTCAGCTCCTTCTCCTCAGCTGGGTCTGTTCTGGTTCCCATAGCAACACATCTGACGGAGGTGTTTGGTGGTCGGTAGCTCCGCTCATGTTGTCACGGCTGAAATGTTTCCTCATACGACACGGACACAACCGGCGCGTGTTTAATAAGTTAAACTTACACATCAGCCGCTTTCGGACAGAGCCGTTCTAAGAACGGTCCTCCTCGAATTTCGTTCTAATAGCTGTCCTTCCCCAGTGGAACTGTTTCAGTCTGCATTCCCACATGAGTCGGACCTTAATAGGGACTGATGCGACGCAGCCGTCTGCGACAGCGACGTGTTACTTTAGCGCCACATTCAACAACAGAACAAAACAAAACCTGGTAAAAGTAAGGAGAGAAGAAAAAAACACCACCAAGAACACTTCAAAAAGCCAGCTTTCAAAAACAAGAAAAAAAAAGGTGTATTTTGCTTTAAAAAAGCAAAATTATCTGCCAATGGAACAAGAAAATGTGGCTTGTCAAGATTTTTCAAAACAAGTAAAAATAGTTAATCTCAATTAATCCACAAATACCTTAGAATTAGTGTATTTTAACTAATAACAAGTACATTTTTTTTTATTCTAATTAAATACACGTGGCCTATTTTCTCAATATATTGAAAAATATTCTTGAATTAAGTAAATGCTAGAGCCATTATCTTGACATAGTGGTATGCAGTAGGCCTTATATTTCTTGAAACCAGCTTGGAAACTGTTGATATTCTAGCTTCAAGCATGTACTTACTCAAAACAGGTCCTAACATCTCAGTAACAAGCTGTAATATCTTATTTAGATAATTAAGGACAGAAACACTTAAAACAAGTGAAACAGTCTAACATAAAAACTGCTTACTAAGAAGAACTATCTTATCGGATATATCCCTTTGATCTAAGATATTTCTTTTTACTTAGATTTCACTTTTTGCAGTGAAGCTAACATGGAGAGCGGGGAGGCCACCGTGTTCATGGTCTGCATGATGGTGATATTAATCATGGACGATCACATCGGGCGTCTAACATGGAGGCTGGAAGAGCTCACAGAGAGAGTCAGGAGACGAAGGATGGAGCGCAGGCCATACTTATTGGTTTCATGAAGGAAGGAAGGAAGGAAGGAGCAATTAATCTTTTCAAACAGATAACTTCAGTTATGCTCAGTACAAATGTAAAGTTACCCTAACCGCCAACTTCTGCCTTAGGAAGGGGGGATTGTGGGTAACGTAGCTGTGATTGTTCTTCCGAAGGACGCCGACTTTCACCAAACTGTTATCGGTGAGTAGATGAACGTATTTTATGTCCAGGAAATAAGGTCCAGGTTTGAATAACCCAACTTCCCCTTTAACTACTGATGGCACACATTTCCCTCGGATGACTTATGTGTTTGAATGAGAGGCAGAATGTACCACGCCATCAGTAGATTTTCCAGGCAGGTGAGCTGCAACTAAAGCTTCATGATCTCGCATCACTGAGAGCGACACTGGCCTTCACGTCTTAAATGAGCCCTCTAACCTCCCGCTGTCACATTGAGTGATCTACCACCTCAGCTCTGAATCTCACTCAAGGTAAGGCGTCCAATGATGGCGTCTTCGGCGTCTTGCTTTCATGCAGCTCGAAGCCAGATTGTTTCGCTTTTTTTTTTTTAAAAAAAGTCGTCCAATTTTCACTCCTTTACCCCAAAATCCCCCTTCTCATCTCTTCTCTTTTTAGAGCTTAGCTTCAATTTATGATCTGCCATTTCTGACCTAGTGAGTGACCCCACACCTTAAATGCATTCCAATGGATCCAACAAATTTATTTGGCAGATAAATCATTGCTTACCAAATGCGTGTAGGGTCCAAGGTCACAGTTGGGGAAGAGGATAAAAATGAAATTATTGAGGCAGTGGGTCAGGCTGAGTGCTAACATTAATGCCCCCCAACCCTCCAAGCTGGTGCTTGAATATAGTTCAAACAAATTTGACACACACACCCTTTGCACTGGAAAAAATGCCCCTCCAAAATTAAGTTAAAAAGCAGCAAATACAAGACGTTTTTGCTTGAAATAAGCAAAAAATCTGCCAATGGAACTAGTGAAAATCGTCTTGTCAAGATTTCTTGAAATAAGATGTGATATTTAGGACTTTTGAGATAAAAGTGATCTTGAAATTAGCTTAAAAACCTCTTCAAATGTAAAAAAAAAAAGCTTGTTTCATATGATATGCGACTCAAAACGATTTGTTTTCAAGACTTTTTCATTTAACAAGATATTCAAGATGTATTGTCTTCAAACAAGTCCCTATATCTGGCTGAAATGGTACTTGTTAGGCAGTTGTGTCTTATATTAAGTGTAATGAGATACTCAATGAGACAAATATACTTGGTAAGACTTTGATTTTTTCCAGTGTGTATACATTTAACTAAACAAGGTGCACATTGAGCGTGTTTCCTCTTAGAATAAGAACATCAACCCCAATCTTCGTTTTAGTGCAGGAAAATATTTTGACTCAACAGATCTGGATGTTGGTGGAATAATCCTCTCATGGTTCCTGTCTTGTTTTATCAGTATTCTTTTGTTCCAAAGTAGCGCTTAATCATCACAGAAACTAATATGTGTGTTAACCCTCTGGCCCTTTTTTTTTTACACTACGTCTAAATGTGGCTGTAAATGTAAGCAGAAGTAATAAAATGTGAGCAACAGATACAGATGCGTTTAAATCTATAACTGCACTGATAATTAAGGTTGTATGCACAGTAATTATCATGCAGACCCTCTTAAAGTGTTTAATTCTCCTTGAAAAATAATGGCAGTGCTCCCAAACTGTGGTTCATATTCACCAAAGGCTAAATTCTTTCCAGCAATTTTATATTTCCGGAGCAGTCCTTTTGAAGAACTCTATGATTATGACACATTTGGTAGTAGTTGAGGGCTCGAGTACAGACTCAGGGGGTCAAAAAAAAAAAGAAAAAGGAGGCGTTCCTCTTTGGCTCCAGCCTGGACAGCCCTTCTCTTAAAAGAAATGCTCGTGTTATCCTGGCCTTCACCTCTTTATTAGCCTTCTTTCTTGGAAAGCACAAAATCCTCCCAGCTTTAGATGGATCAGAGATATTACACACTTTTTAAAAGGTGAAAAAATAAGAATATTTATATTCAATAAGGGACCCCTTCCTCGAATACTTTGACAGCTTGCAGGTGATGCTTAATAGAGCAAATAATGTTCCCTCTCATCATTTTAGCCTTGCCTCGTTTCTCTTAATAACTTTGAATATACTATTATAATATTCTTCATGTTGTATCTCCCAGGGTTAAGAGTGGTAAACTAATTGTGTGCGCTGTGCAAATACAACTGCAAGATCCGGACTTGAGGGATAAGGTGAAGGTTTGGGTGGGATGATCATGGGGGAAGCAATGGGAACCCTTTATGTAGACAGTTCTATGGTTTTGTGTATATTTTGCATGCTGCAGACAAGTTCTGTCAGGGTGTAATTAATGTGAAAAAGGAGGCAAGAAGAGGATGAAGTAGAATAAAAGAATGCATTAAACGCAGAGGTGGGTCGAGTAACCAAAAATTGTACTCAAGTAAAAGTACCGTTACTTCAGAATAATATCACTCAAGTAAAAGTAAAAAGTAGTCTTTTACTCTTACTTGAGTAATTATTTGAATAAGTGCTTGGTGAAAAAACTACTCAAGTACTGAGTAGCGTCTGATTTATTTGTTAACACAAGCATTCAATCAGACAGACAAAAATACTAAATAATCATCTTTAGGCCAATTAGAGTTCATGCAATTGATAAAATAAATTAAAATGAATTAATTAATTACAAAATAGCTTAAATTAAAATAATCCAGGTAAATTCAAGAACTTCAATAAAAAATAAAAGAGACTTAGGAAATGTTTAAAACATATGTAACCCATATGTAACCTAAAAAACAAACATTCACCTATCCATGGGGGGAAAAACGAGTTTAGGAAACTTACCGCTACATGTTTCCTCAAGTTAGATGTTGAGTTTCTGCTGAAATGTGCGTTTGTTTTGGTTGACACAGAAGACACATAATGTAGCTGCTGTTTCTCACTCTTTGTAAGGTAAACATGCTTTCAGTATGAGGCCTCGTCTGCGTCTTCATTTCCCACCGTTGGTTCTGACATTTTTCATCTGTTTCTTTGTTTGTTTGCTACGACTGCTAATGCTAAAGCTAACCCGTCCCGCCGCTGAGATTGAGTATGGTCACGTGACCAGACTGCACGGCTGCGTCTGATTGGTGGAACACAGTCAGGTGGTAGAGTCTTTGGCGGAAGTCTCTCTCTCTGTCAGAATAAAACATTAAAATGAGGCGTACGCGGGGGGATAAAAATAATGAGGCGTAGAATACCAAAGAGGTAAGAAGAAAAGTAACCAGCTCATTGTAGCCTAATGTAGCGGAGTAAGAGGACAGTTTCTGCTGCACACATCTACTCAAGGAAAAGTAAAAAGTATAGAGATTTAAAACTACTCTGAGAAGTATAATTTTTTTTTAAAACTTACTCAAGTAAATGTAACTCGTTACTACCCACCTCTGCTTAAACGCATGACACTAAATACTAAGATAACATAAAACAATATAAGACAAAGGAAACCAAGACTAAACCTAACAAAAACAGGGGGAAACCTAAGAAAAGGTAACATAACATAACATTCCTCACAGCTTCATTCATACATACCTACGACAGCCACAGACAAGAGGGAGCCTAATCATTTGATCAAATACCTGAAAGGATCTGAGTTTCCTCACAACATATTTTTATTATAAGATCATTGAACTATCTTCCATTAGGAACACAGCTGTCTTCCATGTGCTGCAAACTGGAGCTGAACATTTAAAATAAAACTAAATGCTAAAACCTCTACACTACTTTTGGATTTATTTTTGATTTTGCGTACAAATGCGATTAATCGTGATTAATCAGGGAAATCATGCGATTAATTAGATTAAACATTTTAATCGTTGCCCAGCCCTAGTTAGCATACACACAATAGCAAACAACAGGCCACTTAAATCATCTTCTGGGGCCGGACTGAGGTGAATAGTAATGCCTCGGGGTGCTTAACACACTGTACAGGTGGACAGCTTGAACATAAACTTCAATGTGATTTCTGAGCTGTAAGCCATGTTTTATACCTTCTCCTGAGTCGGAGAGATCAAATTCTACAAGGATGAGCGTTTATAATCCATCTCTTCATGGGTGGCGGTTTAAAAGGGGATCACCTGTGATTGTTAATTTGATTTGTCTGACCAGTCCCCCACCAGGGTGGCTTATCCGTGACCTCTGAACCTGCCAGTTTTCCAGTTGGCTGATCAGGACGAGAACCTTCACTTGACCCCCCTCAGCCTGTATGGTAATGTCATGTGTCAGGGGGGGGGTGGGGCGCTGATCAGACTGTGATGCTACAGAAGGAGCTCAAACTCAAAGCCACCCCCTCTGCGTCTCGTCATGTCCGAATGAAATCACGCCCAAGGAAACGCATTGATCAAAAATAGATGTGCATTAATTAAATTAAATCCACAGAGCAACAATTTATCAATGTACACGTTACTCGCCGTGCGTGGATGAATCCTTTGAAGGTGCTTTTACACTAAAGGGGGGGGGGGGCAGGTTGTGTTTCTGTGGGCCACAGATGCATATCTTACAGTTTATTTTGTCAACATTTTTGTTTCTTGAGACAAACTGGCAAAATGATTGAGTGTGAGCCTGAAGGTGCCTGTTGGATTTCAGCAAGACATGAACCTGATGAACGTGGCTATAACATCATGTTTTAATGTACTGTTTGTGAATTAGAATTAAATTAGGGCTAATTTAATCTAATTAATCACATGATTTCCCTGATTAATCACGATTAATCGCATTTGTACGCAAAATCCAAAAATGAATCCAAAAGTAGTGTATAGCTTTTAGCATTTAGCTTTATTTTAAATGTGCTGCCATATGAATAAAAGTGCCATAACATTTGTTGTGCAAACACACTTTTAACATCAGCATCTTTCTGTAGTTTTTATGTAGAAGCCTCGCTCCACTGTCTGTTTCCTTGAATGACTTGCTGCTATCAGTTGTGTGTTTTGCCTTTAAGTGATATTTTAGACTGGAACTACTACGCTGAGAAGACAATTCAACTTGGCAGTGTTTACAGATGACTTTGGTTCTGTCGACTCCGCCGTCTGGAAGAACTTTAAAATGAAAATGGCCGAGTAAAAGTTCCGTACCCTTCTCCATGTTTGGTGGATCCGCCGATTACTTTCTTTTCCGGTTCCACAGCAGACAGCAACAGACTTTTACAGAATAAAAGCCTGTGAGCAACAGACTTTTACAAAATAAAAGCCTGTGAGCAACAGACTTTTACAAAATAAAAGCCTGTGAGCGACAGACTTTTACAGAATAAAAGCCTGTGAGCAACAGGGGTGGTCCGTGGCGTAGTGGGTTGAGCAGGCGCCCCATGTACAAGACCTCTTGGATGTAGGAGACCTGTAACAAAATATAAGAAAGTTAACCTGGTATTACAGGGGGGTCCACTAAAAAAACAAAGAATGCAACAAGAAAACAGTATAAACATGTTTGCATTGGACCATATTCCAACCTTTTTGCTGCCTGGCTACCTTCCCAGGATTTGCGCTGCTTTTTGTCCGATGGGAGCTGGGATGAAATCCAGCCCCTGAATAGAATGAAATTGAATGAACAAATGAATGAATTCGTGTTTGGTATCTAAATAACAGTGCATCCCGAGTTATCAATTCTGAATTTTAGTTTTTAGTTTAAGTCCATTACTTATTAAGGCATTGGTAAGGGGTGCTGGAAAAGAGCTGATACACGGAGGCAAAGGCAGGCAATTACTGATAAGATTCATCAGTGGGTATCAACCAGAGATGGGACCAAGTCACACATGTGCAAGTCTCAAGTAAGTCTCAAGTCTTAGCTTTCAAGTCTCAAGTAAGTCCCAAGTCTTAGCTTTCAAGTCTCAAGTAATTTTTTCTTGGGCAAGTCAAAGTCAAGTCACCTTATTATTGCAATTTTACATGCAGAATCTGATCTTAATAAAGTGAAAACACAAAGATATAAGTAACTGTCAGTAAACATCATTGGCCAATGTGTCCAACCTGTCCACCCCGTATCATATCAAGCTAACGTTAGCTAACTACCGACTAGGCTAACAGGATAATATTAGCCAATTTTACAAGCACTTACTGGTCAGAATGGATCTTCAAATGACGGACAAAGTTCGAAGTTATGCTAGATGCTTAACACTCAAGTCATTCAAGTCCCGAGTCTTTAATTTCCAAGTCCGAGTCGAGTCTCAAGTCTTTTAATTTTTTGTCAAGTCAAGTCACAAGTCATCAAAATAGCGACTCGACTTGAGTCCAAGTCACAGTGACTCAAGTCCCCATCTCTGGTATCAACTCATACAGGTAAGCAAGTGGCAGCAAAGAGGTCAGGAGGGATTAGCACATTCAGTTTTCATTTTTGTGTTTATGAATCAGGAAACAAACCTGTGGTGATGCAACTAAAAAGTGAGAAACTGTCCCATCATTTGTTCATAAAGAAACATCTTAATCATGGCTGTCTAATCTACCTGAATTTAGATGCATGTGCAATTATCAAATTAAGTCAAATTTATTTGTAGCACATTTCATGTACAAAACAATTCAAAGTGCTTCACATAAAATAAAAGCATTGCAGCAGGGAGTGTAAGAAGCATTAAAAATACATAAAAGAATATAAAGAGAAACAAATAAAATAATTTAAATGAATTTAAAAACAAGCAACAGTCCAGATAAGTTCAAAGATATCGTGCAGATTTCATGCATAGACACATGAGAACAGAAATGTTTTTAACCTGGATTTAAAAATGTCTCCATTTGGTGAAAGTTTAATCTCCACTGGCAGTTTGTTCCACTTGTTTGCAGCATAACAGCTAAATGCTGCTTCTCCATGTTTAGTCTGGACTCTGGACTGGACCAGCTGGCCTGAGTCCTTGGATCTAAGAGCTCTGCTGGCTTTATATTCTCTGAACACATCACAGATGTGTTTTGGCCCTAAACCGTTCTGGGATTTGTCATTTATGTCAATTATCCTCATTATTTATTTCAGAAACTCCAAGAAGATCCCGTTTCACCTCAGCTGATGTTAAACGCTTTAATGACATTCAGCCTCTTCTCTTCTACATCAAAAGGCATAAACAGGCACGCTGTACATGTGCGGATGTGGATAATCCCCATGCCAGGTATCACTGAAGATAGCAGGTAGACAGTAAAAGGGATTTCCTGGTCAGACTCCAAAGCCCTGTGAAAGCATGCAGGGCTTTGGATGGAAGTGCAGCGATCAGAGCTCTGGAGCTCAATTAGCTACTGTTGTGGGTGGAGGCAGAGAGTGAGCAGAGGTCCAAATCCTCTCTTACAGGCCCAGCTGGGGGATTAAGAAGGGTTCCTGTCCCGTGGCTGACCTCTTCAAAGCCTGTACAGATGTCCTGATCCCCCCTCCACACACCCACCCCGTCACCACGCACACTCCAAAAAAAAAAAGCCCTCTCCTCGAACTCTCCTTCGACCTCCCAGCCGAAACAATGCACTCAGGTGACATCTGTTATCAGCAGAGCGCTAACTCCGCTATCTCATCTCCTCTGCCGTACATCGTCCTGTCTCTTTTCGGGTCTTCCTTCTGGTCCTCAGATGGCCGCCTCCTGGCGTAAGCTGTCCTTTGACACCACGCGTGATCGGATTTCTCAATGAAAAAGAATCCGTCGCTTTAAATTCTCCCCTAACCGAGGTCAAGACGCATCGTTAGAAACACAAACTGATCCGAAATACATTTTCAGTGAGGTGTAAATACAATATCAGGTTAATTTTTTAGATTATTTCATCTTGGCTACACTGAGTAAAGATTCATATTCATAGAAAATGTCTCCAAACGTCTTTCTGGCTTACTATAAAAGTGTTAGTCACGGCCCTTACTTTGGAATATTTGTACAATAATATAATAATAGGTGAAAGAAATGCTATAAAATGTGCAAATGTCGGATTATCATCATTTGACAAACATTGTCCCGTCAGGGTGAAGACCGACTTTACTCATCCAGAGCGAAGGTCTCAACCGGTGACTCATCGAGAACGGGGAAAACTGTAGAAAACTGTAAAAAAGCAAACATCCTACTTAAAGTTCTGCCCCCGGGGGCTTTTCTAATTACTAGCTATGGATGTGGCATGTGCCGGGAAGAATCTGTCGCTTTTAATTCTCCGCTAACCAAGGTCAAGACGCATCGTTAGAAACACAAACTGATCCGAAATACATTTTCAGTGAGGAGCAAATACAATATCAGCAAAATATGGGCCTTTGAAGTTGTGACCCTTCTTTTGGGGCTAATATTGGCCACCCATCTGGGGCCATAAATGCTGAACAATGAATGGATTAAATCATTCCCGGAGGCCTGATCCAAGATTACTTTTCATCAGTAGAAACCCCTTAAAAAAATTCAAAAGCATTGTTTTATTTGATGGTTTGAAATATCTCCGTGACCGTTACTTCACCAGATGTAAAGTTGTCTGAACATCCTCCACGTGGGACCTTTAAAACTACATGCAGAATGGTGAGGGTTAGCGTAAAAAAGTTGAGGGCTGTCGGACTGAAGTTGTGTTCATGTCAAAGTTTCCACTGAATTTCCAAGGTGTGCTTTAAAAAATAAAAGAAAAGTTGATTTAAAAACGTTAAAAATCCCTCAGTTTGGCCACAGAACGAACGAATAAGTCATCAACATAACTGACATGAAAGAATTATTGCACCACATTCAACTGGACAAAAAGAAAAAATCTTTAAAGGGATAGTTCGCCTCTTTTGACATGAAGCTGTATGACATCCCATATCAGCAACATCATTTATGAACATCTTCTTACCCCCTGCTGCGTCCTGTGAGCAGAGTTCCAGCCTCGTTTTGGTGTTGATGAAGGTAGTCCGGCTAGTTGGCTGGGGCTTAAAAAATAAAGCGTTTTGCTTCTCAAAACAATATGCGTTCAAAAGAGTAAAGGCTGATTTATGGTCGTCTACGGAGAGCGACCTGGAGACGCTCTCCGTTGTTTGAGACTCACAGAGACCGCAAGGGTTGTGATTGGTCGGCTAACAACATCATTTCCGGAGTCACTTTTCCGGTTTAGCTCCTTCCTCTCAGAACAACAACACCGCCATTTTTGAAAGTGAGTTTACTGTGTGCCGGTCAACATTTGGTCAAAATTATTTGCATTTCAATTAGGGCTGGGCAACGATTAAAATTTTTAATCTAATTAATCACATGATTTCCCTGATTAATCACGATTAATCGCATTTGTACGCAAATCCAAAAATGAATTCAAAAGTAGTGTATAGCTTTTAGGATTTAGTTTTATTTTAAATGTGCTGCCATATGAATGAAAGTGCCATAACATTTGTTGTGCAAACACACTTTTAACATCAGCATCTTTCTGTAGTTTATATGTAGAAGCCTCGCTCCACTGTCTGTTTCCTTGAATGACTTGCTGCTATCAGTTGTGTGTTTTGCCTTTAAGTGATATTTTAGACTGGAACTACTACGCTGAGAAGACAATTCAACTTGGCTGTAAATGCAGGAGTTTTTTTTAAATTTATTTTGAAATACGTGCTTTTATGTTGAAACGAGTAAAACAGGAAGTAGCGCCGGTTAGCTCCGTTAGCTTCACACCTGTAGCGGTGATGTTACCTGCTAGTTTATCTTTATTTTATCACTCCATGCTTCGTGGTGTTTGCTGTAACTGTGAATGTGATGCATTCAACAGACTTTTACAATAATAAAAACCTGCGTTAATGCGCGATAAAATATTTATTGGTGTTAAATAATTAGTTAGTTAACGCGATAATAACGAGTTAACTCGCCCAGCCCTAGTTTCAATGTCAACTAGCTCCAACTCCAACAACAGTCTTTCTCTCTCGGTCGTCATCGCTCACTGTGAGGAGTGGAACGAGCTGGAAGGTGAACAATCAATCAACGACTTTCACTATAGACGTCGCAAGATTGGGTCGTCTAGCGCAGCGACGCCTACTGATCGGGAGGTGAACTGCCTTGTGTATCCGACATCCCGACGGAGAACTTCGAAAGGTTTAATAGCCTCTCCGTGACCACGGAGTCAGATTGACGGATAGCGACGGAGAAGCATACCGAGGCCTCAATACATTTGCATCACAAAATTGATAGCCGCGCCTGTTTTACGGTGTCGGCAGGCGGCAGCAGGCAGTGATACGAAGGGAGAGAAAATAGCGCCAAGCGATTGTGAGGTCTGACTTTTTCCTGGAGAACGATTTTGTGATGCAAATGTATTACTCTTTTGAAGGCATATTGTTTTGAGAAGCAAAACGATTTATTTTTTAAACCCCAGCCAACTAGCCGGACTACCTTCATCAACACCAAAACGAGGCTGGAACTCTGCTCACAGGACGCAGCAGGGGGTAAGAAGATGTTCATAAATGATGTTGCTGATATGGGATGTCATACAGCTTCATGTCAAAAGAGGCAAACTATCCCTCTAAGGTCTTTCTGATAATCGCCATGGCGATTGGTGCTGTTTTTACTTCTTAAACTGTGATAATGCTGAATGCATTGGTGATATCAGCACAGCGCCATTAGCGTTCATATCTGCTCTTCGGGCACACTGAACTCACTGCAGGTTTCTTCCTAAACCGCCGGCATACCTGCTGAGAAAACGTAGCTTCATCACGGCAGGAAATGCTTTTAAATAAGCTGCAGAAGAGGCAGGACATGCACATCTAAACATAACTGCACAGTTCGAATGTCTCTGTTTCACGTTAAGGAGGTTTAATTTATTTCTAATATTTCCGATAATCGTACCTTCTTGAGTTGACGGGTCGAACAGATAACTGTAGAGACGGAACATCTCATAACGTCTTCCCTGCAGCTCTTCCTGTTTTTTCATGCCAGGCTCTCCGATCACCAGCCACAGTCACAGATTTGATACGTTCCACCGTTCAGAAGGGAGAGAACAGTAACCAAATATAAAACTCCATGCAGAATCACACAGAAAATGCTTTGACATTTGAAAAGGCTGCATCTCTCTGTGCTTGAGGTGTTGTTTCTTTTTTTAGAAAGAGTTGCCACGCACGAGGAGAGATGGAAACACCTTTAACCACTAAGTTACGAGTGTTTCGCTCACATGACCAAACTGATTAATGGTCCAATGTTTCTGCTTCTTTTGAAAAAATGTGGCCAAAGCATGCTGACATCTCTCTAATGGCGTGTTCCCACTATGCAGTCCGGTACGGGTCGGTTCAGAACGGTTCGCTTATTTCAGTGTTTCCACGACCACCAAAGCGTACCGGTCCCATGGAACCCGTTACCATGGAACCCGGTACCATGTCTGTAACCCTTCTGCTTGGGGTAGCGAGCACACAGGACCGGTTCCAGGTTCTGCTCTCCGGTGTAGGTGAGGAGGCTGTGCAGCGGGAGCTCGATGGCGCTGTGCCAAACCAAAAAGTTTTCCAGCTGATTGCCGCAAAGATGGCAGAGAGTGGTTTCAACCGGACCGCGAGCCGGTGTGGCATTAAGCTGAAGAAGCTTGGAGGTGGTTCCAAATTATGAATATTATTTGTTGTTTGCTGTTATTTGCTATTTACGCTTCGGCACACACTCCGCCCACCCCTGAGGGTCCCCTTTGTACAGTGGGGACGCAAGCTGACCCCAAAGCGAACCGACCCGTACCGGACTGCATAGTGGAAACAAAGCTTAAGAGCGGCTGCTTCAAGGTGCTTTAACATATCAGGATTTTTGTGTTTTGTTCTGTCAAATCAGCTGGTTTTCTTCAGGGTTAGTGACAGCAGCTCTGTTTGCTACGATCATACCAAACATAACCCGTACAACTACCTGCCGATGACTAATCTATTCTCTCCAAACCAGTTGGATGCCTCTGAGTTTCTTAGCAGGGTAGAAACAGGATGGACTTGTTTCACTACTGTCTGCCAGGGTTCTTTAATCCGAGATGGACGCCAACTATTGCTGGACACCCTTTAGGAAGAATAAAGCTTTTTGTTTGTTTGTTTGTCCTCAGCCAGCATGTCCATGTGGGGCCCATAAGGTTTAAAATTGGGTCCCATGTGGGTTTGTCCGCAGTCCACGGTGGCCCCACCTGTGCTTGCCCTTATGGGTTTAAAGTTGCTTTAGCTGGACTTTGCATTTAGCCAATTTGAATGTGAACATTCTTTTACTTTGTGTGATGTGTTTATCTGTATTGCCTTTGGAATAATTTAAGGCTTAGGGTAACCCCAACTCCTAACCCTTCAAGTTGCACTTTGAAACCCATATGGGCAAACACAGGTGAGGCCACCGTGGAAACTGCGGACAAACCCACATGGGACCCCAATTTTAAACCTTATGGGCCCCACATGGACATTCTGGCTGGGTCATAGTCATCAGAACAAAGCACCAAGACATGCTTGGTGGCTGCACAGTGGCCATTCTCTGAAACATCTGATCAGACATCAGCTCCATCTTCGCCTTCGATTGTCACGACTCCACTTATTCCCTCTGCTGCTCCATCCGTGTGTTCTTCCCCATTCCTTCCATCTCTCCCTCCCATCCCTCATTACCCCCCACCTCAACGCAATGCTGTCAGAGTTTTAGGGATCCGCTGAGCTGTGAAATCGCACAAATTGCTGTTGCTTTGCGTCTGTCCCAGCAACAGAGGGGGCAAACAGACAGAGAGAGAGGGTAGAGGCAGATTTTATGCTTCAACACTTCTGAACCTGAATCAAACCCCCCCACCACCCTTCTTCCTCTTAATCACTCAGACGTGGACAAGCACACGCACAGCTGCAAGAATGTGCACATGCGCCACCTCCTTACCACCACCACCTCTGAACATGTAACAGCCCCACAGCCTTTGCCACCCGCATGGTGAAGACACCTCCACCACTTTGCTTCACCGTGCGGGTCACTTGGCACAGCAATTCATCAAAAGCCTACAGCCCTCCAGAGGAATAAAACTCCTTTTCAGCCTGAGGAGAGCTGTTCCAGCCACCTCGCCCAAAAAGAGCAGAGTCCCCCCCCCCCCCGCGCTCTAAATGTGCCACACACTCACAAGCTAACACTGCCCAGAGGAACGCCCTCTCAGATATGACAAAAAAAACGGGAAAGGTCACCAACATACATGTTGGAACTGTTTTTGAACTCCTTGTGATTCGTATTTGTTCTGTTGGTCCTGAAAAACCAGCAGGTTGACAGTGATGACATCAGCCGTGACTTCTGCTGCATGGACGTTTTTCTGTGCCATCAGACGTTTGAAGACAAATTTCTAATATTGAATTTTTACAGCGTCAAAATCAGACTTTAAATTTGGAAAAAACCAACAGTGTAAAAAAAAAATCAATTTATAAAAACAAAAATCAGTGTAAAAAAATTCAACATCTAAAAAAAAATTAAACTTCAAAAAATGAAATTAAAAAAAATTCAGTGGAAAAAAAATCAACATCTAAAAATTCAATGGAATTCAACTTCAAAAAATTGAACGGAAAAAAATTAAACTTCAAAAAACTCAGTGGAAAAAGAACCAGACTCAACATCCGGGTAAACAGGGAGAAGCAATCGATCCCTGTTTCAATTCATCTGACGGCAGCCAATCAAGTTAAAAATTCAATATTAGAAATTCGTATTCAAACTCTGATGGCACAGAGAAACTTCCATACTGCTGCATTGTCCCATCAGGGTGAAGACCCACATTTTCCAAAGGTAAACCCGTTTGCCCCATGGATGTATTATGTTAACGGCTTGCCCACCCTCGTAGTGCACCAACATACAATGTGTTTTAAAGACTCTGTACCCTCTTTAGAATAATTCCATCCAGATTTGAGCAGTATAACTATTGTAGTTTCCATACAGGACCTAGTTTAGGGTGAAGAGAATACTAAAAAAAGCAGTAAAATGGCCTTGTTCTGCATTTTCACAAATCAGAAAAAGGTTTCACAAATCCCAAACAAGGTTTTAATGAATCTATAGCCTCTTTAGAATAATTCTATCCAGATTTGAGCAGTCTAACTATTGTAGTTTCCATACAGGACCTAGTTTAGGGCGATCAAAATGCAAAAATGCGGTGAAATGGCCCTTTATGCCCATCCATTTAATTCGCAAATCGGATGCCGACTTCAGCGTCGTGTCTATGGGCTCATGTGCCACCCCTGAAACACCCCCACATTTAAGTACACTGCTCCACCCCTGCAATAATATAATAATAGGTGAAAGAAATTCTGTAAAATGTGCAAATATCGGATTATCATCGTTTGACAAACAAAAAAAGCAAACATCCTACTTAAAGTTCTGCCCCCGGGAGTTTTTCTAATCACAAGCTATGGATGAGGCATGTGCCGGATGATTAAAAGGTCATGTTTGCACATCGTCCTGTCCTCGTGCACATTTCCACGCAAACTGCCTAAAACTGACTAAAGAGTCTTGACAAATATTCGCAGGCTTAAATAAATACTTAATCACTGAATTCAGCAGCAAAAAAAGAGCAAAAAAAGCAGCGCGGCGAAGCTCTCCGGAGATATAAAGTTGTCCGAAATCAGGACAAAATTAGCTTTTAACTTCGGTCGGAGTTGTTCCTTCGCACTGAAACTTTAGGTATAAGCAGAGGTGTGAGTGGTGGCTCATTAATAATAGATCACATGTCTACAAAGTACGTTTATTTATGTGGTAAATACAAAAATAGGCGGTTCAAACTGCTTTATGTCAACACAAAAATCTATTGCATCGCCCCTGAAAGCCTTTTTGTATGAGTATTAAAATGCTAATTACTAAAAAAAGTAAAGGAGAAAATTGATTGCAGCGTAAATGCAGTTTGGGCTGGTGTGAAATGTGATTTAAGAAGTCAATCAGATCATTTTAGAGTTAAAAGATAATTATGTTTTCACTGTATTTAAACCCTTAAGATGCACTTTAATGCATGATGATAAGGTGTGCTTCGTGAAGAAGTCTAAGAAAAGATTCACAAACACAGCAGTTCCATATAAACCGAATAGTTTGTCATATTTCCTGTAATCTGTATAAAGTTATTTATTTATTTTTGATACTGCCGTATGGTTTACGGCACTTACTCTGTCCTTAATCCGGCCAAAACAAACATATATTGTGATGCAGTTACGAACATTACACTTTTAAGTGTGCAGGAACTTTGTTTTTCTTCTTCTTCCTCTTTCTTGCAGTTTTGTTCTCTCCTTTAGTGCAACAGAAATCCTTCGAACGGCTCGAATTTACACGGTTTGGATCCCATTTTTTCCAGACTTAATTGACCTGTAATCTAAAATATTACGAATCAGAACTTCATTTAGTTTCTGGAGAAAATGCACATTTAGTAAAACGTCGTCTGGCCAAGTCATAAACTCTAAATCAAGTTTGTTAAATTTGTAGAGTTGTCTTAATTGAACCATAATTCTTAAACCTAACAGGGAAAATTCCTAAACCAGACTTTAATTCGGTGCTTATAACTCATATCTGCAGTCTTCTACAGATGAACGTAGAACTTGAAGTGAGTTGTTCGTTGTTATGAAACGTGTGCGAGCAGCAGATTGACTTGAATTAAACTGTTACTTTTCATGGAGTCTGCTGAAGAAATTCAAACTAAATGCTCGGCATCAAAAGCAAAACTCCACATAGGGAATTCTACGGTCATAAAGTTATTTATTATTCATTACGGGCTGCTGCCATTGAGCCGCCTCAGTTCTCTTCTTGGCCGCTTCCTTTCAGGTTAATCTCAACCATCGAGTCTAACGTTTATGATAAATTTGTTCTCTAAATTTTGTTTCTTCACGGACTTTGAGTCGGAGCAGAAAATCCAGGTGTGCTGGGATGTGAGTATTCGGCCGGTGCAACGATTCAAATGGACGCGGTATTGTTGTATTTCATTCTGATGCATCAAATAAGACGAAGATGCAGAATCTTTAAAACAATCACATCAACATTTGTAACTCTTTGTTAGGCTTTGATTCACATTTTAATTCTTGGATTAGTAGACGATAAGAGATGTTTTTTTGCATGTTTGTTTGCTTGTTTTGTGGAGTGATGAGCTGAATTCTTTCTTTTTTCCCTGTTACCGGGGAGTTTCCTCTTATCATCATCATCATTATCATCAACATTTAAACAGAAGCGGACCACAGCAGAGTGGGTTAAAGTCAGAAACCACTTCAAACCTGAATCTACGTTCAGAACAGGAGTGTTTGTAGCTGTTTTCTGAGTTTGATAAAAGCATGAAACCCTACTACAAGTTTAGATACAGAGAGAGTTTAGCATCGCGTCCAAAGTTATTTATACTGACCCCTGGTGGCGGTGCAGTTCCTCTGCAGTCAGATCTCACACATTTAATCTTTTGAAGATTGTGAAGCTGCAACGCAAATGAAAACATTTCCAGATTATGTTCTAGACTATTAGTTTTACTATTAGTTTCCTTCATTTTTCCTTCATTTTTAAGCATATTTCACACCTAAAAAGCAAATAAAAGTGCTTTACAGTAAGACGAGGGAAAAACTTTAAGATGAGGGAAGAAAAATAACGGCAGCATTATATTAAAAAAATTAACTTATTAACAGATCAGAGATGTTAAAGTGCAATAAATACAAAACAGACATGTTTTTATAAAAGCCTAAAACTAATTTATGAAATAAGTAAAGCTGTAGAAACTGTTGTAGGAAATGTAAAATTACAAAAACAGTTAATATATTCAGAGTTTTTTAATAAGATTTAGCAGAATTTCAGTGTTTGGTTTAATGCACTGACCTTTTGAGTGTTGAAGTTCACTGTACGGATAACTGTGGTTAAAATGAATGCAGCTTCGTTGTTTATTCCTTTCTGTTTCTGGTTCAAACCTGTCGGTTGTGGCTGAGAATCTAAATTAACAGCTTCAGCGTCACTTATAAGGCTTTAATTTATGCTTCGATTTACATATCCGAGTTGCACAAATGTCCATTTTCACCGGAGTTGTGCAGATTTCTCTCTGCAGCGTTGCTGCCTGCTGCGGGGGGTGAATTTGGGCCAAGTTTCAGTTTGTCACTCGCCTCCCTTTAAATGATTGGTGGAAATACTTTTTAAATTTTCCTCCTGAAGAAGACAGGAAAAAGGAAAAGCATCAAATTAAAAAAAACTACTTTTATAAACACAATGTAAGTAGGTGTGTGCACGTCAGTCTGTGTGAGCCGAGTGAAATAAATGTGAAAATGAAACGAGAGAAAGAAAACCGGACTTCCCCAGTGAGAACATGCCTGCATTTTCTGCTCATCAAATTCTATTTTAATATCATTTTAGGGGACATCTGTCAAACTCAAAAACTCCGAAAGATTCAACAAAATTAACGCCACAAAGTCACATTCCCCTAAAAAAACTCAGCAAATATTATGACTCATTGTCTTTTTTGTAATAATATAATTACAACATTTCTACCAAAATAAATTCAAGATTTCAACCTCCCATCCAGCTTTTTTTTAATTATTGTTTTCTGTCAAAACTTGTGAGGAAGTTTGCCAAATTCTAACCATCAAGATAAACTTTGCATGCTTTGACAATACCAGTTGTTAATATAGTAGGAGTGAAAGTAACGCTTGTATTTTAGCAGCTACCATAATCGCTTTCTAAGTGTACCGAGTTAGATTTTATCACTGACCTCAACCTGGTGATGATGTTGCTAAAAGCCAAGCAGGAAGCAACAGAGTTTTATGTTTGGTGATCATAAACATGTGACGATCCATGTGACAAAACGTATTACAGTCCCAAAAAAAGCGTAGTGAAATGGTTTTGTGGGACACATTTTTCACTCTAAGTGTGACACAGTAGCAGAGCAGCACATCTGCTCGCATGAATTTGTTGTTGAAGAGTAAAAAAAAAAAAAAGGAAGTGCAAAGGAGTTTCAGCTTTACATTTTCCACAGTGAAGGCAGCGGCCTCTGAAGATGTGGGTGGAGATAAAGATGGTGAAGGGAGATAGTTTTAGTCTGAGGTCTAAAACGACTCAGAATCACAGATTTGATTTATTCTTTTAGCATCTGAGACAATTTCTAGGACTGATTTTGATTTAAAAGAAACTAAAAGCTAAAAGGAGTGAGAACGGAGCTTTAATGCTTTAATCGGTCTGTGTTTAAGGTAATGGGGCCCCACTCATGGGGCTTCTCATGTGTCAGGGGTTGGACTGGAGAGGGGAGTTCTTAATTGGTCTGGATGGGGCTTAATGTATTATATTAAGGATTTACTGTAAACATCTTGATACATGTGGGCTATTTCAGAGCTCTGTGAATTCCCCGAGTAGTTTCTGCTGCACCAGATGTTTGCACTTCATCCTTGTTCTGTGTATCTGTGGAGAATGACTTTATTCTACCTGCTAAACGAGCAGTTTCACAATGTTTTAACGCATTAGGAATCAATTAAAACATTTGAACGATTTAAGTAAAACAGCAAAATGACTCAAAGAAAACAAAATGTCCCTTTTTAAATTGGGATTTTACCACAAATTGTGCTCCTAAATGCCAGTTAAAGTTCTGAATGCTCCCAAACTTCTGCTCACATTCAGCAGAAATACAGTAAATAGTGATAACTGAGGAGAAAATGGAACAAAGACAAAGACAGACACTTTCATCCCCTCAGTAGAACAGAACATTGTTTTCATGTGACTCTTACATGAGTTTTGTGGCTGTGCACAAAATATTTACTCTTATGTTATGCTGACGATGCCCAGCTCTATCTGTCATTCCCACCTGACGACCACAGCATCTGCATCCAAACTGAATCCCAATCTTTTGCTCCATCAAAGGTAGATAGAAACTTGGATGTCATGATTGATGACCAGCTGACCTTTAAAGATCACGTTGGCTCCGTTACTCGAGCGTGCCGCTTCGCATTGTTAAACATAAGAAAGATCAGGCCGTACCTAACCCAACACGCCACCCAGCTCCTGGTGCAGGCTGTGCTAACGGCCTGCTCACTGGGCTCTAAACGGGCTGTAAGACAGCTGCAGTACATCCAGAACGCTGCTGCTCGAGTCCTGACCAAAACCAGGAAATACGACCATATTAGTCCAGTGCTCAGGTCTCTGCACTGGCTTCCTGTCGCTCAGAGAATAGACTTTAAAACAGCTCTGCTCGGGTACAAGTCTCTTCATGGTCAAGCGCCAAAGTACATCTCTGACATGTTAGAGCCATATGAACCAACTCGGGCTCTGAGAACCTCAGGGAGGGGTCTCCTGCCCCAGGGAGGGGTCTCCTGCCTCAGGGAGGGGTCTCCTGCTGGTGCCCAGAGTCAGGACTAAACAAGGTGAGGCTGCGTTTCAGCTTGATGCTCCTAACATCTGGAACAGTCTTCCAGAAGATGTGAGACAGGCCTCAACTCTGACAATGTTTAAATCCAGGCTGAAAACAGTTCTATTTAGCTGTGCATATGACACCTGAAAGTGTTTGATCTGCACTCTTCAATTTTAAATTAATTAATTAATTAATGATTATTTTTTATGTATTTTTGGAATGATTTTATTGCCTGCTTGTGATTTTATGTAGCTGTAAAGCATGGTTGCCGCGTCTGCTAGCGCGAGCGGTGTTGATGACGTCACGATTTCGTGCCCGCCATGTATAGTGGTGCAAGTCGATGCACCAGTAGTTGCAATTTTCTCCGTCACAGAGGTGGCGCTGCTACGTGAAGGTTACCGCTACTGTTGAAAGAATTGATTGCAAAGCTGTTTTATTTGAGTACAAGATAAGCTCCTCACACTTTAAACACACCCATCACCTCATTTGTAAAGGATTTGGTTCCTTTTTAGATCAAAACTGTTGACTTTTAGTCATCTTGTGTCGGCGTCTAATACATCAGAATCTCTTCTGACTCTTGTTGAGACAGCAATGTGCCCATTGAGAACATATTTTCACATCATATCTGCAACATTTTGCATCATTTAATGTGATAAACTGGAATTTGGTTATGACTAAAACAGATACTGTGACATTTAGCAGGAGTCAACACACCTACATGGTGAACTAGATCCCCTCAAAGCCCACCTATTGCACAAAACACAAAGTCTGATGTTGTGCTGTTTGTTTGACAAGAAATATAGAAACAGAACAACTATTACCCAACTCCACATTTAGAACATTTACACCATATTAAGGGCTAATTTATTTCTTAAAAGAAGCCTCACAGCATGTTTGTTATGACTCACACAGCTTTTTTTCACCTTGTATGCTGCAGAAATCCACTGAAAGCCCCTAAAAAAAAACCTAAAGTAGGTGTAAAAGGAAGGCCTTTGATGTGAGATGGTGGCGCTGTTTCAGCAGTGAAACATTGGCTCTGTGTTTTGAAAAGATATTAGAACTAATAAGAGCAGAGACATTCTTCGCAGCTGGCTTTTCATGACGGTAAAATACTGATCATTCAGGGAAGATTTATTCGCTTAAACTTGAACGTCAGAGCATTTACAAAGTTTTCACAGCCGTGATATAATTTCTATAAGTGATTGTTGTTGAACAAAGATTGACACTATTTGACCAAAAGTACTGGGGATCACCTGATTGATAGCATCCCTACAGTCAAACACGGTGGTGGCAGCATCATTCTAAGGGGGTTGTTTTACAGTAATGTGATTTGTTGTACTTTTAAAAAAAGACAACAACAGGAAACACAAGGCGTAAAACTGAGTAACGCTTCACATCCAGCCTGTTGACCTCAAACGCTCTCATCACTTTTGTGTTTATGAACCAGTGAGATATGCAGTGTTGCACCCGCTGTTGGAGCCATTGATAGAGCCAATAAACTGCAGTATTACGCTGTATGGGGAAGCCATTGTAAAGCTTCTGGGCAAATGTGTAACGATGACGTTTATTCTGCTGACGGTGAAGAGAGAATGAAGTAAGATCCAAGTGCTTCATCGAATTCTGGACAATGAAAAAGAGACGCAAGGGAGAGTTTGATGTCTTTTAATTCGGGACCGAGCAGTGAAACTGCAAGGACCCTATTGTAACTCTAAGGTTTCTTATTATTCCGTCTCTTTCTTTGCAAAAGGTGCTCGAAAACTCTTGAAATTTTGCGAGCACCACCTGCCAGTCGACGACATGAAAGAATCTAAACTTTATATTTTTGAGAGTTGCTCATTGACTCTGTAGCGTCCCCTACAATACTTAAAAATGGTCCCCGCATTGGGGTTAGTTTCGTGTGGGACGACGAAATTCGGTACACTCATTCATCATGCCCAGACGCACAAAAAAGTCTCTTGCCTCCATGGTGCCACGTCCACAGGAAGGCGGCCATTTTGGATGGAAAGTACGTTTTTGTGCCATTTTTGACCGATTCCACCCCTTGCATATGATCGAACTCGTACTACAGATTTAATGCTACAGACTTCAAACTTGGCCAGGTTACTCTTAAGACATGGGAGGAAAAATTCATAGGGAAACTTTTTCAAAACTTAAAGGGCGTGGCCGTGGCGACGCCTCAAAGTTTGATGACTCGCATCACTCGCCACAAAAAATTAAGTTGCTTATAACTCCCACATACATTATCCAATCTGTCCCAAACTTCATACAGTGATTGCTGGACCCAGCCTGAATGCGCACATATAACATAGTGACATCCACCTATAGCGCCACCTGCTGGTGCTTGGAAACGTCTTTTTTTTTTCAACACCTCGCATATGATCAAACTCCTCCTACAGATTTAATGCTACAAGCTTCAAACTTGAGCAGGTTACTCTTAAGACATGGGGGGAAAAAATCGTGGAGAAAATTTCCCAAACTCTGAACGGTGGGGCCGTGGCCAGGGGGTGAAAATCGTGTGATGGCGTTTGTGATTTGAAAGCCTTATCATCATCGTAAAGTCATGAAACTTGGCACACACGTCCACCCTGATGACCTCGTACGTATGTAAAGGGAATCGTGTGTGGGCGGATCAAAATGGCTCAGTGGCGCCCCCTAGAAATTTTCAAAAACCCCTCCGCATTGGGGTTATTATGTGCTCGTACGTTCGCAGAGGGTATCGTGCGTGTGGGCAGAGCTGCGCGACTACGACGTCCAGTGCATGCCCCAACGTGCGCACATCTCGGTCCGGCATACAGCTGCTTGCAGCTTTCTAATGTCTAATTGTGTTGTTTGCAGGCTGCGTAATCTGATAAGAAAGGAAATCTATCTGAAACCAGCTGTGGAAAACTTAAAACCAACCTATAACCCAACGCCCAATAAAAAAAAATCTATTTTTGTCTTTCTTTTTTGGTAAAAGTAGGTGAGGCAGACACCATGACTGCATCATTTTGTGTGCAGCGCTTTTAGCTTCCTGTTGACTTTTTCTAAGTTTGGTTATCTGCTGCATATTCACAGCAGTAATTTGGATGTGGTGGGTAGGCACCACATCACACTGCATGCAAACCACATCCTTAGTCACGGTACTGCCAGTGACGCTCTCAGTGAGTATTCTTCCACTCGGTGCTCAGACGGCAGTTCATCAGTGACACCGTTGACTTCTTCACACACTGAGCTGTAGAATTCTTCATTCAAAAAAGGTAAGATTGCTGGGTTTTTTAACTACGAGAACAGAAAATGTTCCTTTTTAAGGGTTTAAATACCTTTTAATTCTGTGTATTAATGTAATACGATGCTAATTATGATTTAATTATTGCTGATGAGGTTCACTGGAAAAAATGCCCCTCCAAAAATAATTTATAAAACAACAAATACAAGACGTTTTTTCTTGAAATAAGCAAAAAATCTGCCATTGGAACTAGTGAAAATCGGCTTGTCAAGATTTCTTGAAATAAAATGTGATATTTAGGACTTTTGAGTTAAAAGTGATCTTGAAATTAGCTTAAAAACCTCTTCAAATAAAAAAAAAAGCTTGTTTCATGTGAAACATGAAGTTTCTGACTCAAAACAAGATGTTTTTAAGACTTTTTCACTTAACAAGATATTCAAGATGTATTGTATTAAAACAAGTCCCTATATCTGGCTGAAATGGTGCTTGTTAGGCAGTTGTGTCTTATATCAAGTGTAATGAGATACTCAATGAGAAAAATATACTTGGTAAGATTTAGATTTTTTACAGTGTTGAGGTCGTTAGCCACTTCTGGGATTGTTCAAAACTTTTGAAGCTGTCTGGTTTTAAATGCTAACCTTTGTCCCAGTGTTAGCCACAACATATAAAGGCTATTTTTCTTTTTTTTTTTGGTTTTTCCACGTAATTAAGGTGTAACAGCTGTACGTTTTTATTCACTTCCAGCTTCTGCGTTTCGCTGTGTCTGGCAGGTGGCTGATACTAGTGAGTCACCCCCATGGCTCCCACACCAGTGTCCTTATTGTTGCTGTGGGGCCTCACTCTTGCTCATGGCGGTAAGTTGGCTTATTAGCTTAGTGAGTGTTTCTCTTTTGTTTTAATATACATCTATGAAGATCATTTTCAACGACAATTCCAGATCAAATGCATTTTTAAAGCACGAAAGTGTAATTTAATCTTTAAAGCACCTTCTGTATCTGACCTCGTCCTTCTTTCCAGCAGCATTTGCATCTTTCTGCGCTGTGACCTGCTCAACTGACTACATTAAGACACTGAACTGTTCCTGCTCAGGCTCAGCGCCGACACATCCTGTCCTTCTGAACGTCAGCTGCAGGTAAAAGTTGTCGCGTCAGTGTTTATGAAGAGGAAGATGGGGTTTTTTTTAACACTCATTTCTGCAGCACCAGCTTTAACCAACAGTTGGGTCCTTTATATGGACATGAAACAGTGATGTGCTCTCTTATTTAAGGAGGCAAAACAAGTCCACATCTGTGACTCCGACTCCCATCCAGAGCAGTTCTTTTCAAGTTTAATTTCGTGTTACACCTCTTTTATTTTCACTTAGTCGAGTACTTATACCTGTGCGCGTGAACCACCCAATCGAGGCCAGGGGCCTGGCTACGGCGGGGCTTGGGGGGGGCACTGCCCCCCCAGGAACAAGTCCTGCCCCCCTGAGAAATGCCCTGTCCATCCAAAGAAAACTGGCCAGAAAAAAGGCCATGATTTATTATCTCTGTTTGTTTCTTGTATTGATAGAATAAATGCAGGTGGTGATTTTAAAAAAGCATATATCTGCAAAGTTTATAGCTTTATTTATTTTTTTGCTATCGTGTTTCCCCCCCTCCGTAACCTTAACCCCTTGCTGCTGAAAAAAAAAGGCGATTTTCACATTTTCGGATGTTTTTGTTGTATATAATGATCTGAAATGTAGACTTAATGAAGGTAATAAAAAGCTGGAGTTGGCTGGATGTCTTGCCCCAAGTATCTACTTGAATTTAAACCCTCAATGGAGAATGTGGAGCATGTTAAACAAAAGCTATTGCATCCTAAAGTCCTGGTCTAAAAACCCTCCAAAATAGGACATATTTGCAACATGCCGAAGGGGTTAAGGGGCAGAACAATCGTCAAAACTGCTTTCCAGTTGGTTCCTTTGAATAGGGGGCGTGTCTGTCAGTCCTCCTCCATTCAAATACCACAACGCTATGCGGGAGTTTACTTTAAGCTGCTAACAAAAGTGACGGTCATGATTTATGCTAGTGTGACCATATTTTCATTACCAAATTGAAATATTACTATCATTATTATTATTATTATGCTTGAAGATATAGTAGTGGTTTTCCACCGATTTTCTTTTTTTTTTTTTTTTTTTTTCAGGTATTGTTAACTGCCCACCCACAGATTACACTCTGGTCACACCTCTGATCGAGGCGTTAAATACCAATTTTCTTGAAGTTTCCATTTGCTAACTTCCGGGCGTTCGTGCAGGTGTTAAAAAGACGCCTTCCGCCGTGTTGGATGTAACAAAAACATGAATTATTTGCTTCGATCTGCACTAACGAAGTAGTTTTCCACCTGTTTTCTAACTCTGTGACATCATCAGTTCTTATTTCCCAGCGGATGAACCTTTTGTATCCCATTTGCTGTAACTGGTGTACTTTTGTTTTGTTGTTTTTTTTTATTATTAATTAATCCAAACAGGCCACTTTATGTTATATTTGGTTAATTGTTTTTAGATGTAAACGTGTGGCATGAAATCTGTACATGTTTAGTGTGAAGAAAGTATGGTGATAATTACAATTTTGCTAACAATTTTGCTAACAAATCAAACATGTTTTTGGTTTTGTATCTGAAATAACTTCTATCTCTGTGAGCTTTTAGGCGGTTTTGAGACAAACGCACTTAAAAGCTTCATTTTAAGCGATTTATTCGTTGTTTGCTGAAGGAATTTGATGCCTTTGCCTCTCTCTGAACCCACTAAGATGTCCGACAGACACCATTGCACATCTCAACTCACAGTTTGTTTGTTACAGCGACTACGAGCTTGTGGTTAGTGGCGGCTGCGCCATCAAACCGCCTCGTTCCTGGTGCACGATCCTCCAGGAGGAGCTGGACGACGTTGCCTCTGTGGGAACATCCTGCGTGGCAACAGCTTACCTGCAAGACAGTCGAGCAATGACGCAGGCCAGTGAGTCATCAAGCTGGGTTCTGGCTGATATAGGTAGGTTCAACTCATAATAACAACTCAAGCAGACATCTCGTTATTAGTAATTTCTGCTGAAGTGACGACTCTGATATATAAAAGGTGATAGAACCCAGAACTTAGTCAGAAGTTTAACCCTAATCCCTGATAGGGGACATTTTTGGCCACTTGGGGTGTACTTTCTCCTCTAATCTCACACTGGAAATAGTGATACTCATCATATTTGGTCCAGTTGTGCATTTTTGAGTATTTTTTCGAATTTCGAACACACATCATATACAATGCAATTTTTCATTGTGTAGAAAAAAAACTCCCCTTTTAAAATGACCTAAAAACATCATATATTAATATTTTTTTCCACTTTTTTTTTCATGAATCTTTTATTCCACTTCAGTTCTGATCATAAACACAAAGTTTTCAATTATTTAAAAAAAATTAACCCTTTAGATGCCAATTTGAACTTTTTAGCCCAAATTTTAAGCCTTTAGGTGCCAGTATTTTCAAAATATGGAATCCAAAGTGGAATTATTGAGTAGGGATAATTATGGTCTGGGATATGTCAATGATTAGCAACAACATTGATGGGATTTAGGGATTTTTCATTTTTTTGTTATGCCTGATTTAAAAGATAAATAAATAAAAAAACCTCTGAAAAGGGACATTTTTGTCTATAAAAGCCAGAAAAAGTGGAAAAAAATATTAACATATTGTATTTTGGGGATCATTTTAGAAGGGGACAAAAATGTCCCTTTTCAGAAATTAAGGAGTTTTTTTTAAAATCAGGAATGAATCATTGAAAACTTGGTAGCTTTGATCAGAACTGAAGTGGAATAAAAGATTTATAGAAAAAAAAGCAGAAAACAATATTAACATATGATGTTTTTAAGTTGTTTTAAAAGGAGACAAAAATGTCCCCTTTCAGAAATTAAGTTGTGTTTTAAATCAGCTATGAGGGCTAATCCATTTCTCTTTCTTTGATTATCACCAATTTATCACCAACAGTGTTAATAAAAGAAGGCTCTTTTCTTTTCATGTCACTGTTATGTTTGAAAGTATAGACCTATAAACACTTTGGGCAACTTCCTCAAAACCTCCACCCACCTGTTTTACCCTCCTCCGTCACACATGACCTAAAAACAATATCCAACTGCCACTTGTGGCATAGAGCATTGCTGTCATATGTATACTTTCATTTTCACCTTGTGTTCTTTCCCCCCCCTTCCCTGGGCCTGTTTTCACAGTGAAACCTGAGCCCCCTTTTAATGTGAGAGTGGCAAACACCGATAAGCTGTACAACGTCACCTGGAACAACAACACCACACACTGTCTCACCTACAGGGTCCGCGTGAGGACAGCTGGAGACCTGCTGCAGGTACACAAAGAGTCCTTTATTTTAAAACTCCTCTTAAAACCCGTTTTTATTCCCTGGCTTTTAATCCAGCATGAGACTCTGTTTCTGTTATTGTTTTTATTGTTTTTACATTGTTCTTATTTTTTATGCCTTCTACTTCGTGTTGTTATTCACACTCTCAGAAAATAAAGTACAGAATTGTACCTTTAGGGGTACGATGGCTTGTCACTGGGGCAGTACCCTCAGAAGGTATAGTTTTGTCCCCTTGTAGTTTGTAGCTTACAGAGACCAATCTTGTACCTCTGGTGGCAATTTTGTACCCTTATTCTGAAGTAGCCCAACACAGGCTGTCTATTATACCCCAGCATGTAGAAAAAAAAGTACATATAGGTACCTTTTGGACCCTCAAAAGGGTACCTATAGGTACTTTTTACCACTTGAGTACCTATATGTACCTTTTGGACCCTCAAAAAGGTACATTTATGTACCTTTTGGACCCTCAAAAGAGTACATATAGGTACTTTTTACCACTTGAGTACATATATGTACCTTTTGCACCCTCAAAAAGGTACATATATGTACCTTTTACCACTTGAGTACATATATGTACCTTTTGAACCCTCAAAAAAGTACATATATGTACCTCTTACCACTTGAGTACATATATTGAGTACCTTTTAGACCCTCAAAAAGGTACATATAGGTACTTTTTACCACTTGAGTACATATATGTACCTTTTGGACCCTCACAAAGGTACATACATGTACTTTTTACCACTTGAGTACATACATACATACATATATATGTACCATTAGGTCCAATAATTAACCCTTGGGGGTACATTAGTATAGATTGTACCTCAGGGGACATAAAAGGACTCGTACTGTAGCCCTATTTCTGAGAGTGTATGTACAGCGCTTTGTTTCAGCCACGGCTGTTTTTAAAGGGCTCTATAAATAAAGTTGAGTTGAGTAAAGTCCCCCTCATGGTGATTTCCACCCTCACAGAAAGCTACTCGTATGCTTCAAGTGGAAAAAGAATATCTTCTGTTGGACCGGAAAACACTGCAGCCACATGTGAACTTCGTGGTGGATGTTCAGGCCCGAATGTGTCCGGAGTATTTCCTGCAGGGTCCGTGGAGCGAGTGGACCTCCAGTGCAGAACAGAGAAGCTCAGGAGCCGCTGCGCTCGTTGAAGGTAGAGGAGCAGATTTTCAACTTGAATTACAGAATGTCTTCAAAACCAAAACAAGGCTGGAACTCAGCTCAGAAAATGTTCATAAAGGATGTTGCAAATATGGGATGTCATACAGCTTCATGTCAAAAGAGGCTAACTGTCCCTTTAACCCTCCTGTTGTCTTGCGGGTCAAAAGTGACCCACTACCATGTTTAGCTGTAGAAAAAATACCTCAAACCGCTCAAAAGGTTAAATATCCTGAAACAAGTGAATGTTTGAGTCACACCAAAAGGTTTTAATAGAATCCTTTCTGTGTTCCAGGAATGAATATATTTTGGGTGTACATCTCGCTGCCCATCATTTTTCTCCTGGGCCTCCTGTTGCTGGGATACCTACAAAAACCGTGAGTACTTTGGATAAACTTTGAGTTTCCTGCAGCCTCAACAGTGCTGCGTCAGCACTGAACAAAGCTTCTCCTTTGAGTTTCACCATATCCATCCAACATAGCCGGATTAAATGCAGCCTAGATCAGGCTTAAGGTCACCTTCATGTTGTCTTCCAGTAAACGATTAGCAAAGCGTTTCACTGCATCGATCTACACTTTCCTGGCATCACCTCCCACATGTAGAGAAACCACGGCGGCGCTGTTCGTGCAGCACAGCGTTGCACCGAAGCAGCTCAGCAGACATAGGAAGTCATGCAGAAGTGTCAGCTGTATGCTGCTGTTTGCTCTCCTATTCTTTTAGAATCTGCTGTGAGAGACACTGGCTCACGTTTTTAATTCTTATTTAAAAGCACGGCTGACATGAGAACTCCACAGTTAGTCTTATCTGTGGTGGCAGCACATGCATTCTGCCTGGTTGCTCAGTCATTTGTGAGTTTAGTTGGTTGATGTAGCTCAAAGTAAAGCAGAGAGGTGCTATACGGTGTTCAATCATGCATTCATACCGTGATGCTTCCTGTCAATTTTCGAGCTGGCTTTAGAATTCAATGTTAGTTTTAGTGCTGGGCAACGATTAAAATGTTTAATCTAATTAATCGCGATTAATCGCATTTGTACGCAAAATCCAAAAATGAATCCAAAAGTAGTGTATAACTTTTAGCATTTAGCTTTATTTTAAATGTGCTGCCATATGAATGAAAGTGCCATAACATTTGTTGTGCAAACACACTTTTAACATCAGCATCTTTCTGTAGTTTTTATGTAGAAGCCTCGCTCCACTGTCTGTTTCCTTGAATGACTTGCTGCTATCAGTTGTGTGTTTTGCCTTTAAGTGATATTTTAGACTGGAACTACTACGTTGAGAAGACAATTCAACTTGGCAGAGTTTACAGATGACTTTGGTTCTGTCGACTCCGCCGTCTGGAAGAACTTTAAAATGAAAATGGCCGAGTAAAAGTTCCGTACCCTTCTCCATGTTTGGTGGATCCGCCGATTACTTTCTTTTCCTGTTCCACAGCAGACAGCAACAGACTTATACAAAATAAAAGCCTGTGAGCAACAGACTTTTACAATAATAACATAAATAATAACTTTCCTATCCATTAAAGGCACAAAAGCCCCCAAAAATAATTACTTTTTTTTTTTTTTTTTTTAAACTGCGTTAATGCTCAATAAAATATATGTCGGCGTTAAATAATCAACGCGTTAACTCACCCAGCCCTAGTTAGTTTATAAGGTACAGTGTGATCCCACATCGGAGTACGACCTGTGAAGCCTCCATTTTATGAGCCTTTGCTGCCTGGTGGAGATGTCAAACTGCCCGAGGATGGGTGGTAGCTCCCCACTTTGTGCCAAACTGCCGGAGAATCATCAATTTGTTTCAAAAATTATATTTTTAATTTCAAAGACTGCAAAGAATTGGGATCTTTCAGCATCTGCAGAGCATATTTTTATGAAAAAGTTCAGTAGCGGGAGGAAATCTCCCTCAGGCAGCACGGCATGCATCCAGAAATGTGACCTCTCAGTTCTGTGGACACCAGCTGGTCTCAGATGGACAGAAAGACAGTGGACACGTGTTCTGTGGGCAGATGAGTCCACGTTTCAGCTGCTGCTGGGACAAACTGCTGAGAAAGAGCATCCAGGCTGTGATCAGAGAAAGGTTTAAAGCCAGCGTCTGTGATGGTGTGGGGGGGGCATCAGGGTCCATGGCAGGGAGGGCTTCATCTGGTGTGGGGGGGCATCAGGGTGCATGGCAGGGAGGGCTTCATCTGTGTGAAGGTGTGGGGGGGCATCAGGATCCATGGCAGGGAGGGCTTCATCTGTGTGACGGTGTGGGGGGGCATCAGGATCCATGGCAGGGAGGGCTTCATCTGTGTGACGGTGTGGGGGGGCATCAGGGTCCATGGCAGGGAGGGCTTCATCTGTGTGAAGGTGTGGGGGGGGCATCAGGGTCCATGGCAGGGAGGGCTTCATCTGTGTGATGGTGTGGGGGGGCATCAGGGTCCATGGCAGGGAGGGCTTCATCTGTGTGAAGGTGTGGGGGGGCATCAGGGTCCATGGCAGGGAGGGCTTCATCTGTGTGAAGGTGTGGGGGGGCATCAGGGTCCATGGCAGGGAGGGCTTCATCTGTGTGACGGTGTGGGGGGGCATCAGGGTCCATGGCAGGGAGGGCTTCATCTGTGTGAAGGTGTGGGGGGGCATCAGGGTCCATGGCAGGGAGGGCTTCATCTGTGTGAAGGTGCCACTGATGCAGAGCTGGATGTTGGAGTTCTGCAGAGACAGATGCTGCCATCCAGGTGACGTCTTTTCCCGGGAGCTCGGTGGTTATTTCAGCAGGACGACGCCAGAGCCCCTCAGAAAAGTCGTTAAAGCCGAATAAACACGTCTAAAACAACTTCAGCTTGCCTTGACAGCGTAAACGTAACTAATTTAGATCTATTGTAGGCGTAAAGATCATATTTTATGAGAGTTCAGGATACAGTTTAACAAACAGTTTTTTACCACCTCAGAAACATCAGCAGAATTAAAGGTTTCCTCTCCCAAACAGACCAGGAGAAACTCATCCATGCATTCATCTCCAGCAGACTCCATCACTGTAACGCTCTTTTAACTGGACTTCCCAAAAAGAGCATTAAACATCTGCAGCTCATCCAGAACGCTGCTGCTGGAGTTTTAACCCGGACTAAGAGATCTGAACACATCACAGCAGCTTTAAAATCTTTACTCTGGCTTCCAGTCAGTCACAGAATAGATTTTAAAAGCCTGCTGATGGTTTAAAATCTGTGATATGTTCAGAGAATATAAAGCCAGCAGAGCTCTTAGATCCAAGGACTCAGGTCAGCTGGTCCAGTCCAGAGTCCAGACTAAACATGGAGAAGCAGCATTTAGCTGTTATGCTGCAAACAAGTGGAACAAACTGCCAGTGGAGATTAAACTTTCACCAAATGGAGACATTTTTAAATCCAGGTTAAAGACATTTCTGTTCTCATGTGTCTATGCATGAAATCTGCACGATATCTTTGAACTTATCTGGACTGTTGCTTGTTTTTAAATTCATTTAAATTATTTTATTTGTTTCTCTTTATACTCTGGAAAAAATCAAAGTCTTACCAAGTATATTTGTCTCATTTCTAGTCAAAATATCTCATTACACTTAATATAAGACACAACTGCCTAACAAGTACTATTTCAGACAGATATAGGGACTTGTTTGAAGACAATACATCTGGAATATCTTGTTAAATGAAAAAGTCTTGAAAACAAATTGTTTTGAGTCACATATCATATGAAACAAGCTTTTTTTGACATTTGAAGAGGTTTTTAAGCTAATTTGAAGATCACTTTTATCTCAAAAGTCCTAAATATCACATCTTATTTCAAGAAATCTTGACAAGCCGATTTTACATGAAATGTGCTACAAATAAACTTGATTTGATTTTGATTTGATACGAGCAGCATTTCCACAGTCATGCGTAACCTGGAGAAGGAAGCGGACTTCACGAAATGATGTAAAAGGGTTTAAAACTTTGGGAAAGTCTTCGTACTTTATGAGGACATGGCTGCGTATACACAGCTCACTGTCACATATGATAAGGTTAGTTAGAAGATAACCTCTGTGTGTGTTTGGTCACTGAAGATCACTTTATTTTCAGCCACCCCCCTTTAAAACATCAAAGCAAGATGAACTTTAGTTTAACGTGGAAACCAAAGGCTGCGCTTGATGATGGAACTCTTGATGATAATGTACAGTAAAGCGGTTTTGTTGACGTTTTACTTGATAAAGAACTGTGTGGGCTGATTTATTATCAAACTCTTAAGATCTGGCTGTGACTCATGAATTCGCCGTAATCGTTCACACGAAAGCTGTTTTATGCCATCAGCATTACTGCAGTGGAAAAAATTTAAGTCTTACCAAGTATATTTGTCTCATTTCTAGTTAAAATATCTCATCACACTTAATATAAGACACAACTGCCTAACAAGTACTATTTCAGCCAGATATAGGGACTTGTTTTAATACAATACATCTGGAATATCTTGTTAAATGAAAAAGTCTTGAAAATAAATAGTTTTGAGTCACATATCATTTGAAACAAGCTTTTTTTTACATTTGAAGAGGTTTTTAAGCTAATTTCAAGATCACTTTTATCTCAAAAGTCCTTAACACATTGAATACCGGCAGTTTTTACAGAATTATGTCGTAGACTCCCAGTGTTCTAAACCATTTTTTGACGTTTTTTGTACAGTCATAGCATATTATCTGATAGGGCCACTGAAACGTGTGATGGCTCGTTTGAAAGCTGAGACTTTAAGCTCTATGTGGGTCAAAACTGCGTGTCTCTAGGTGCCGCCATTAGCGAGCTATCCTTAGCTAAACCAAGGCGGGTATCCACCAAAATCAACAACAAACTGAGATATCGGGGCTTTTGTGAAACGTGCGCTCTTTCAGCCTGTCGCACTTTAGATACTTACATATCCGGGTCAGAGGATTTGCGTCGTGTCGCATGTTGCAAAGCTAACCTGTTCATAAGACCGCCTCCTTAGACTTAGATTTTTCCATTAAAAAAAAACGTAAAAACGTATTTTTACCATGTGGGAGCCAACGCATGGGCAGTAAAAACATAGTTTTATGTGACTTGGGAGTCAATGTGTTCATATCACATCTTATTTCAAGAAATCTTGACAAGCCGATTTTTTACTAGTTCCATTGGCAGATTTTTTTGCTTATTTCAAGCAAAAACATCTTGTGTTTGTTGTTTTTCTTACTTATTTTTGGAGGGGCATTTTTTCCAGTGTAACAAGCCATGCACTGGAAAAAAATCAAAGTCTTACCAAGTATATTTGTCTCATTTCTAGTCAAAATATCTCATTACACTTAATATAAGACACAACTGCCTAACAAGTACTATTTCAGCCAGATATAGGGACTTGTTTGAAGACAATACATCTGGAATATCTTGTTAAATGAAAAAGTCTTGAAAACAAATTGTTTTGAGTCGCATATCATATGAAACAAGCTTTTTTTGACATTTGAAGAGGTTTTTAAGCTAATTTCAAGATCACTTTTATCTCATAAGTCCTAAATATCACATCTTATTTCAAGAAATCTTGACAAGCCGATTTTCACTAGTTTCATTGGCAGATTTTTTTGCTTATTTCAAGCAAAAACGTCTTGTATTTGTTGTTTTTTTTACTTATTTTTGGAGGGGCATTTTTTCCAGTGCGGTTATGATTAAGAGTTCTTCTGCTTCTGGTCTCAGCTAAGTTAAAATCAACACGGCTCCTACGTATAAGTGATATTTGTCCTTTCTTTTGTTGCAGGTGTTGGCAGAAGAAACTTAGAAGGATCACATCCTACCCCAGGCCGAATGAGTTTTTCAAGCCCCTGTACAAAAACCACGGCGGGAACTTCACGGTAAGGGAAAGCAAAATCAGCCCGTCGCACTTCCAAATCTGCCCAGCAGGTGTTGCCCAAGATGGGACTTTCAGTGCATCTGGAGTGTGTTTGCTGGGTTTTTCCCTTGACTTCACATTTAAGGGACTCCGTGATACGAATGACTCATTGTGCAGGGGCTTCAAGAGGCCTTTCATTATCCGTCTGACATGCTGTGGGCAGATATTTGTGTATGACAGTCAGACCTGTTCCACCACGGTGGAAAATACCCCCAGAATGTGTGTTTCAGCTCTTTGATTTGCCCTTGTCTCACACTAAAAACAGCCTGTTTTTTACCTGACGGGGACACAGGGAGAAAATGTTGTGGTTTCAGTTTTTTTTTTAATGTCTCACTAATGTTTTATGATTATCTTATTCTTCATCTTCCATCACCTTTTGTACTTTCCCCAAACTCTTACCCTTCAAAAGACACCTTTGACATATATGTTGCCTGAAATAGCTACAGAATAGTTAGACTTTTATCCTGTATCTTATTGTATCAGGATTATTAAAAGATTAGAAATGTAGATGTAGACTTTTTTAGAGATTCCTACTTGTGGAAAAAAGAACACAGTTATATCAACTGTTCGCACCATCCGTTGATTCTTTATATATTTCCAGAAAAACAGGAACATAACTCAGCAAAACATGTGCAAAAAGGCAAAAATAGTGTTTGTCTCCTATGTACAATTCTAATAAGCTTAAACGTGTTTTTTCTTTGTTAAGCCACTTAACTCTTACTTATGAAAACAGGAAACGGCTGCAGGGATTCACTGAAACATGTTCAAACATGGATATAAACCCAGAATCTGAGGCAGAATCAGAGTTAGTTCAGTTCTGAGCAGCGTTAAAGTGAATATCTGCAGCTGTTTCCATGGAAACATGTTCAAACATGGATATAAACCCAGAATCTGAGGCAGAATCAGAGTTAGTTCAGTTCTGAGCAGCTTTAAAGTGAATATCTGCAACTGTTTCCATGGAAACATCTTCAAACATGGATATAAACCCAGAATCTGAGGCAGAATCAGAGTTAGTTCAGTTCTGAGCAGCTTTAAAGTGAATATCTGCAGCTGTTTCCATGGAAACATCTTCAAACATGGATATAAACCCAGAATCTGAGGCAGAATCAGAGTTAGTTCAGTTCTGAGCAGCTTTAAAGTGAATATCTGCAACTGTTTCCATGGAAACATCTTCAAACATGGATATAAACCCAGAATCTGAGGCAGAATCAGAGTTAGTTCAGTTCTGAGCAGCTTTAAAGTGAATATCTGCAGCTGTTTCCATGGAAACATGTTCAAACGTGGATATAAACCCAGAATCTGAGGCAGAATCAGAGTTAGTTCAGTTCTGAGCAGCTTTAAAGTGAATATCTGCAGCTGTTTCCATGGAAACATGTTCAAACATGGATATAAACCCAGAATCTGAGGCAGAACCAGAGTTAGTTCAGTTCTGAGCAGCTTTAAAATGAATATCTGCTCTGAGCTCCTTTCTCCTCCAGCACAGCCTGAACCCTCTCAGACGAGCTTTCTGTCCTTTCTTTAAGGAGTCTTCAGGAATAGTTCTCCAGGCTTCTTGAAGGACATCCCAAAGCTCTTCTTTGGATGTGGATCTTCCTTAAGAACGGCTTCTTGACAGCCACCCTTCCATGGAGCCCATTCTATAGACATATATGTATATATATATTTATATATGTGTGTGTGTGTGTGTGTGTGTATCTTTGAGAAAGACTACAAGTATCAAAGTGCTTAAAGATAGAATTTGAAATCAGTTCATTTCTCTCTGATACGTGTAGACACAACATTGGTTCATCCCTGGTGTTGGGTGGCTCATTTATACATTTGAATTATATTTAGATAGATAGATAGATAGATAGATAGATAGATAGATAGATAGATAGATAGATAGACAGACGACTTTATTAATCCCTTTGGGAGGTTCCGTCAGGGAAATTAAAATCTCCATCTTACTTGCACAGTGGAAAACACCAGCACCCGTATAAAGATAATAATAATGATAATAATAATAATAATAATAATAATAATAATAGTAATGTTATAATATTAGTATACTAGTAATAGTAATGAAAATAATAATAATAGTAATAATGGTGATAATAATAAATAATAATATGTATATAAATTTAAGTATAAAGTAAGATTAAAATTAAAAAAGGAAGATTATTGCACTGTTGGTTAGACAATTTCAGTTATTTTTGGCTTTAAAAAAAACTAAAAACACAGGTGATCAGGTATAAGATGAAGAGGAGGGAGACATCAAGACTTTTACACTGTAAAATATTGTATCAAAGTTATAACAATAACAAAATTGCTTTCATTAGTAATACATGTGAGTTAATCGGGAGATGCGTGCACTTACACACACCATGCAGCAGGGGGTGCTGCTGCAGCAAATATCAGCTGCAGCCTGCAGTCAGAGTGGGAGGGACCGATGTGCAGTATCTCAAAACTGAAAGAAGAGGTCTTATTTTTTATTTCCACCACTGTATTTGTGTGTTTCCTAAATCTATCAGTCAAGTTTGAAGTATTGTGTTTCGGATTCAATACTCTCAGAACTTCTTAGGGCTGTTTAACTTGTAGATTTGTGATAAAAACGTAATATCACATATACATGTACTTATAAATGTGTATAAAAAACTTGGGTTGACGGAAAGTTTCCTTTGGAAAGTGACTGTACTTTCCTGTACTCTCTGTAGTGCACAATGCAGACGTCTGTGATAAAGAGATTTAGTGATATCTATGAGCTCTTTGTGTCAGGATGTGGTGGCCGTGGCGTCAAGACTGATTCATGATTATGTGGGTACTGAAATACAGAAGAATGTGCACGTGCTGCTGTTTGTGCCTTTTATTTCAGTGCATGAGTTTTACCACACTTATTCTATAACTTCTTCTTTATTTTGTGGAAGTTATCCTGCAGTTATTTTATATTTGCATTCTTAGAAGAGTGTTTTATTCAGAAGGATTCGTGAGAAAGGAACGACAATTAAAGGTCAGCGCAGTAAGAAACCCTGGTGCAAACATTAAGTTCTACATGTATTCATCAGGGTAAAGCATAGAACAAGTTCAGAGTAAGTAAGTAAGCTTTATTTGTACAGCGCCTTTCACAGACCAGGGTCACAAAGCGCTTCACAAACAAACTATTACAATAGTCTAAACGTGAAGACACAAATGCAGGAATGATCGGCTCCAAATCATTTTGTGTCACCGTTTTCCTGAGTTTGGAGATTTTCCTCAGTTGATAAAAGCAGTTTTTGGTCAGCTGTTTGACGTGTCTTTGTCAAACACAACACCCAGGTTTCTTAGGCTCGGTTTAACAGACCGGCCCAAGTCACCCAAGTACTGGTTAATCCCTGGAATGGAGTCATCAGGGGCAACAACCAGTTTTTCTGTTTTGTCCACATTTAGCTGCGAAGTGTTATCATTTAGCCATCGTTTTATCTCCACCAAATTCTATATATAAACACAAGAAACTTGTGCTAAAGAAAATAAAAAATAAAATAAAATAAAATAAAGGACCAGACTCAGTGAATAATTCCCTACACTCCGTATTATATAGATCAATGAGCAGTGCTGACCAACATATCATTGGGGTCATCAGGTGGGAACCTCCTTTCATCAGTGTACGCTGCTCAAGATCTGAATATGTATTTCTTAGATCCTCTTCCACCTCTAACTTTGTTGCCTTAAGCTGCCCTCCCTTTTCCTGGTAAAACAACCCTTTAACAAACTTGAACGGGTCCCTATAAAATGCCGTCCTTACATATTCTTTCTTCTTTCTCTTTTTCCTAAGACATTCAGCCCTTCTAAGTATTGCTAGCCTGCCTCTCAGTTCTTCCTGCAAAACATTAATTCCCTCACTCTCTTCTTCTGTAGCTTTTTTCCACCGCTTTCTTAAATTTCTTCTTTCCTTAACCAATTTCTCCATCTCTTTTTGCCGTCTAGACTTACCTAAATGTACTGTTTCAACCCTCTTTCTATCTTGCACCCCAAATCTCTCTACACCATAGGAATAAATTATATCTCCCATCTTCTCTAGCCTATCGCTTGCATTTCCTCCTAACCTACCCAATATTATTGACAAATCTTTATTGACTGCCTCCCATTCTTTGTAACTATTTGCCCTAGGCCACTTAACTCTATCTTTCTGCTCCATATTTCTCTCTCTAACTGGCCTGTTCACCTCAGTATCAGCTACATCCCTTCTTAGAACCTCCTCATCCACCTCCATAGCTGTGTTATTGATATCCTTCGGAAACAATGAACTGAGGAATTTAGCCTCTGGAGCTCAGTTGGCTTGAAAGAGCAGTAAAGCTGGATATCATCAGCAAATATGTGGTACGAGACATCAGAAAATCTCTGGTTGATTTTTCCCAAAGGGATCAAATACAGCAAAAAATAATACAGGACCCAAGACAGAACCTTGAGGCACTCCACACAACAGATCTGCTGACTCAGACCTTATTTGGTTAGCTGTGACACTTAAACTACGCCCAGAAAGGTACGACGAGAACCAGTGTAGAACTGAACCTGACAGACATCAAAGGCTGAGGACAGATCTAAGAGAACTGCCGAATCAGCAGACATCAGAATGTCACTGGACACTTTGAGCAAGGCTGACTCCGTAGAGAGACCATGGAAGTGTTACAGTAGTTACAGTTGACGCGTCGCTCACGGCGGTGGCGGACCGTGACGTCAAAATGGCGTTTCAGGCCTGGCCTTTGCCCTGAAAAGGCGGCGCAGCGCGTGGTCGTGCACCAGTCGATTTTTGTAACTTGGCTGCGCCAAGAACGACGAACCGGATGGACAAATTTGAGACCAGGCTCAGTCAGATACATTTACTCTGGCTTCCAGTCAGTCACAGAAAAGATTTTAAAAGCCTGCTGATGGTTTACAATCTGTGATGTGTTCAGAGAATATAAAGCCAGCAGAGCTCTTAGATCCAAGGACTCAGGTCAGCTGGTCCAGTCCAGAGTCCAGACTAAACATGGAGAAGCAGCATTTAGCTGTTATGCTGCAAACAAGTGGAACAAACTGCCAGTGGAGATTAAACTTTCACCAAATGGAGACATTTTTAAATCCAGGTTAAAGACATTTCTTTTCTCATGTGTCTATGCATGAAATCTGCACGATATCTTTGAACTTATCTGGACTGTTGCTGGTTTTTAATCATTTTAATTATTTTATTTGTTGTTATGTATTTTTAATGCTTCTTCCACTCCCTGCTGCAATACTTTTATTTTATGTGAAGCACTTTGAATTGTTTTGTACATGAAATGTGCTACAAATAAATTTGATTTGATTTGACGAAGCGTTCAGCTAACCTTATAACTCATAAAATAAAAATGTTTTCCATTTGCTCTGTTGTAGGAGTGGGTGAAGCCCGTATTCAACGAGTACGATTACCTGAGCATCAACGCAAGCGTTAAGATGGTGAGTGAGAAGCACGACATCCTTCACTGGAGCAGCGAGAAGCAAAGCTACGGTCAGGACGTCGAAACCAGGGAGGATGGTCAGTTCCTCTGCATGCCTCAGCATCCCAGCAGCCTGCAGCTGCACCTCCAGGACAGCGGCAGCTCCCAGGGGACCGGCCACTCCATCGGCCACATCTCCATTCACACCGTGACCCTTTCTGGAGAAGAGTTTGAGGAGGGAGTCGGGTCGCAGAGCTCCCTCAGAAGCTACCAGGATGGAGAAAGCTTCGGCTCGTTCGGAGATGCCAACAGACAGCACGCTGGATACAATCTGGAGGACTCACAGGTGGTCCGACAAAGTGGGATTCCACCTCATCACCACAACCAGATAGCTGATGACTTATTTGTGGAAAACATACATTTCCAGCCACAGGCCCAGTTTAATGAACCAGAGAGGGTGTCGCTCAACTCATTTGTGTCTAATGAGCAGTCGGAGGACGGCTACCCTAACGTGGACTTGGACACCATCGACAGCGGTTTTGGAGAGTGCGGCAGCCCCGGAGTTTCAGACTCCAACCAGGCAGAGCAGATGGACTCATTTCAGGAGCACAAAAACTCAAACTCCAACTATGTCAAGCAGTGGATGATATGTAGCCCAATCCAGGAAGACGCTGTGAGCAACGAGCTCCACGAGACGTAGTTGTTGGAGCCTCCTGCATGTATGTGGGACACGAGGTTAAAGCACGGACATCCCTGTTGATGCTTTCATAAAAAAATGCATGTGTTAAAGTTCTATGTATGTAGTCTGATTCTTTTCTTTTTAGGGCTGGGCAACGATTAAAATGTTTAATCTAATTAATCACATGATTTCCCTGATTAATTGCGATTAATCGAATTTTTACGCAAAATCCAAAAATGAATCCAAAAGTAGTGTATAGCTTTTAGCATTTAGCTTTATTTTAAATGTGCTGCCATATGAATGAAAGTGCCATAACATTTGTTGTGCAAACACACTTTTAACATCAGCATCTTTCTGTAGTTTTTATGTAGAAGCCTCGCTCCACTGTCTGTTTCCTTGAATGACTTGCTGCTATCAGTTGTGTGTTTTGCCTTTAAGTGATATTTTAGACTGGAACTACTACGCTGAGAAGACAATTCAACTTGGCAGAGTTTACAGATGACTTTGGTTCTGTCGACTCCGCCGTCTGGAAGAACTTTCAAATGAAAATGGCCGAGTAAAAGTTCCGTACACTTCTCCATGTTTGGTGGATCCGCCGATTACTTTCTTTTCCGGTTCCGCAGCAGACAGCAACAGACTTTTACAAAATAAAAGCCTGTGAGCAACAGACTTTTACAAAATAAAAGCCTGTGAGCAACAGACTTTAAATAACTTTTAATAACTAAATAAAATAAATAATAAAACCTGCGTTAATGCACGATAAAATATTTATCGGCGTTAAATAATTACTGAGCGATAATAACGAGTTAACTCACCCAGCCCTATTTCTTTTAAATGTTTTCACTGTATTCTTTAAGAACAGCTGACGGAAGCAAGTTCTTAAACCTGCAAATGTCTGTTATTTACATTTCTTCATGAATGAAGAAATGTAAATAACATCCCTGCAAATAAAACACTTAGAAAGTCTGATTATCTACATGAAGCATGTTAGTGTTGGCGAATATGAAGTGATTGCATGTGGCTTTGATTTTTAGCTCTTTTTCTGCATGCTTCAACGGCTCGAACAGCATGCTCACCTTCTTATCAAGATATGCGATGTCTGTTTCTCAGCACATGTAGTTTATCTATAAAACCACCAGTCATCCTGTTTTGTGAGTAAGTAAAAAAAAAAGAAAAATATTATCTTTTAATGTAAAAATGATCATTTCTCATGTGTATGCAGAAAGTAGATGAAGAGAAAAATGCAACAACAGCTTTTTTTTTTTTTGAGCTTCTTGCACCTCTCTGCTGGTAGTTTCCGCCACTGCAGCTTGTCTTCAAACTCTTTCAATCCCGCCAATTTTTGCAATTTCAGCTCATTTCAATGGTTTTCAATCGGTTTTAGGTCAGGATTCATTGCTTGTCAGTTTAAAACACTGTATCTGTTGGGATTTGGCACTATATTTTCTTTCCTTTCCAGCCATTTGTTTGCATTGATGAATAAAAGACTATAAAACATGGTGTTTATAGAACTTTTCTTCACAAATCTGCTTTGTTTAACATGCACAGTAACATAACAGCTGCTGCCTGTTCTGAATGCAGTGTTTGCATGAGTATAGCTTTCTTTTTTCATAGTTGGATTAATGATTCAGGTTCACATTATGTTCCCCTGTGCTACTGTGAAGTTTGTGCCGATCCAAAGCCTTTAATCCATTTCCCTTAAAACACGGAGCATTACTCAGGTTTCGTCCTCACCCCACAAAGTACGTCAAACTACGACTAAAAGCGGTGCATTAGTCAGACCAAAATCATCCAAAACGGACTGACACACCCAGATAATGTGGTCAGGGACTGAATAACTCCTGCATGTATATGCTCAGTTAGACTAAAACAAGCCTTGGTTTCATTTCAAACTTAATTCTTGAAGAATCTGAACTGTTTTATGATGATTAAACTTCTCGAAAACGCAGTAAAACAATTGAAACAGGGAATCTGAATTGCTTTTCTTTAACTGAACATTGAATGTGAAGCACAGGTGAGTCATTTATCTATTTATTTTATCCTGAGGAACTAATCCAAATGCATTAAATGGAGGCCAATGAATGTGCTCAGCTTACAATACACAGTAAATCTATGTTTTAAGGGTGAATTGTGAAAGGGCTTCTTATGTTGGCTAAGTCTAGCTTTACAACTTTAAATCACCCAACATTTACTTTACCCATGAAAATTAAATCACCAACCAGGTGTCCTCTGTAAGTACAGTGTGATGCTTTTCTTATCAGCGACTTGGTCGACTTCAGTTGTGTTTACTGTTCCTGTGGTGCATCAGCAGGCTTCTTTTTTTTCTCCAAAGCAGCAAAAGCAAACAGCTTCGGATTAACCAAGAGATAAAGAGTGGATGCAGCTTTGCTGCCATTGCACATTTTTTTGCAATCTGATGTCTGTCTGCTTCTCCTTTGTCACAACCTCCAGCTTCTTATTTAGTGCAATAAAAAGCAAATAATGTGAAAACAGTTCTGGATGCATAAACGATCACTATTGATATATATATATATTATATATATCTATATATTCTATTGTTTTTAAAGAAAAATTGTGCTAAAGGCCTGTAGTTGTGTGATATTATTTGTCCATCTTGCATGCACAGCTCACCCTTTAGGCCAGCGATCTCAAACTCCTGCTGTCGGCAGGCGGCAGCAGGCAGTGATACGAAGGGAGAGAAAATAGGGCCAAGCGATTGTGAGGTCTGACTTTTTCCTGGAGAACCATTTTGTGATGCAAATGTATTACTCTTTTGAACGCGTATTGTTTTGAGAAGCAAAACGCTTTATTTTTTAAACCCCAGCCAACTAGCCGGACTACCTTCGTCAACACCAAAACGAGGCTGGAACTCTGCTCACAGGACGCAGCAGGGGGTAAGAAGATGTTCAGAAATGATGTTGCTGATATGGGATGTCATACAGCTTCATGTCAAAAGAGGCGAACTATCCCTTTAAGGTTATGTTGGTGATTCTGTAAATGCTGAGCGAAACAACGAAAAGCTAACGGGGGATGCTTGAGGAGTTCTCCCTGCGTATTCGTGGGTTCTCTCCGGCTTCATGTTGGGTTAACTGGTGACTGACCCTAGGAGGGAGTGTGAGTTAGATCAGATGCTTTTTTTCGTCTCTGTGGCCGTGTGACGGACCTGGCGTCCAGGGTGCACCCCGCCTCTGGCCCAATGACAGCTGGGACGGGCTCCAGGCCCCCCGCCACCCTGAGCTGGATTAAGGAGATCCAGAAAATGGATGGTTGGACGGATCGGGGTTCGAGTTAACAGCAGCACTCTAGTAGCAGGTTCCTTTGTTTTCAGAGCAAACTGCAAAAAGAGATGGTTTGTGCCTGAGAATATCTTCAGAAACTACTCCCACATTTCTGCAATTGTTTTAACATTCTGGCTGAGAAAAATATAAAGAAAGGAGTTTTTTAACGTTGCACATTTTGGAAGAATTGTTTATTTTGCTTGTCAGGGAGAAGATTTCGCACTTTTTTGTATTTTTATTTTTAAATTTTGTCTTTATTTAGGATCGCTACATGTCAATCATACTATTATCACAGGTTACAGTCTGATCCTTTTACTTTTTTTATAATTAGAACAGAACATGAGGTGATATATAAAAATAAAACCACAAAGGAAAAAACAAACAAAAAAAACCCAAACAAACACTAACACATACAAGCAAGATGCTAATATGCTTCTTTCTTGTTAAACAAAGGTTGGGCGTCTCGGGAGAATATACATTTTCCATTTCTTCCAAATTTCCTCAAATTTCCAGTCCTGGAGCCTCACAGAGAAAGTGATTCTCTCCATTCGATAGATTTCATATACAATATCATACCATTCCCTAATAGATGGGGTATCTGGTTTAAGCCATTTCCTTGTAATTGCTTTCCTAGCAGCTGCACTCAGCATTCCAAACAGTTTCTTCGTTGTAATGTTTGTGTTTGTTGAAATTTGGAGTCCAAAAAAAAAAAGGTCGTCCAAGTTGAAAGTTATTTTTGTTCCGAATATGATTTCTAATTCGGAATGAATCTTACGCCAGAAAGAGTGTAGGCTACCTTTGGACAGTCCCAAAACACATGAAAGTGATTAGCATCCTGAGAACCACAATTCCTCCAGCAGCTGGAGGAACCTGAATAGTGAAATGATTGAGCAGGAGTGATTTCCCACTTTCGACTCGATCAGAAAGCATTTTTGTGTGTGAGATCAGCTGTCGTCATCATGGTCCAACAAAAGAAAAGCGAGAATAAAAGCATGTGTCTCTGTTTTGATGCAACCTTTGAAGCCCTGTGAGTCATAAAAGACTCGAGAAGCAAATGTTTGAGGTTCGAGTTTAACAGAGAGAAAACGTTTCCACGTCAACGTTAGAAAAAGTGACGCCACGCCACACAAAGACTGACTTCCTGTGATGCAACTGGTGATAAGTCGAACCTGAGCGCGGCGACTCATTCACAGTCTGAGGCATCAGCAGCACTGCAGCTCTGAGGTAATGACACTTTTCCATCATCACAGAACCATTAAAAACTGCTCGTTTCTGGTAAGTTAAGTAAACTCTGAGAGGTTTTTTTATTCTTTAGAAAAGGATAAAGTAACTGGAACTGCTACTGTGTCAGGAACGGTAACTGTAGATGCTTATTACACTAAAAAAAGACTAAGATGAGATGTTTTTATGTGTGTCCACAGAGGGAAACCTTTCATCCGGTGAGACATGAGGAGAGGGCAGCTGCTGTTTGTGCTCTGGTGCTCCGGCATCGTCTCTGTGACGGGCAGCATTGGAGGTACTGTTCAAATGTGTGGCTATAAAGACGTTAACCCCCTCGACTTTACTTGGAAATGCCATTATAAGGCAACTCGTGCTTATCTTATCTCTTGGGTTTGCATGAGTCACTGCTTTTTTTTTTTTTTATAAAACTCTTCAATGACAATTATTCCAGTCACCGATCACAGCGGGAGGTTGGAGGGGAAATCTATAACTGTTGAAATGTCAAGTTTCTCAAATTATCTCATTTCTACGTCTGTTATCTTCAATTTCCATTTGAGTAAGACTTCGTCTTGGTTTAACTGAGGTGCTTTTTGCTCGTGCAAGTGCAGTTTTACTCCTCGAAGAGAAACAGCCGTGTTCACCAGCTGTAATTACATTAAAAATAAGTCTAAACAGCGTTTAGAAGGAGCTTCTTTTCAAGTCAAAGGTGTCTGTGTGTGTGGTTTGTGGTTTTCAGAGAGGTTTACTCCTCTGTTCCTGTTTTAAAGTCTATTCAAAGTTTAAGGCACAACTGTTTTAATCACTCACCACTGATTTACTCAGATGTCCAGTTCTTCAAAGCGTGCAAATAGTCGGTATGAGACATCATGATGACGGTTTATTTGTCTTCTCTCTCCTCCTGTTCTTCTCAAGCAGATGTCAGATGTGTGAGTGACTTTGGGCAAAATATCAGCTGTGTTTTGAACCTCAGCGACGATCTCAAGTCCAACACCTACAGCCTGAAGTTCGATGAGATCAAAGATACCGAAGGGTAACTCATGCAAACTGAAACAAAGTTTGGTTTGTTTGTTTTTATTCATTCACACAGTAAACAACAAATGTGTTCAGTACACAGCTTTTTCTTAGTGTCTGAAAAGGCCTACAGGCTGAAGCGTAATGCTTATATTTAAGCCTGTCCTGCTGAACAAAATGAAGCTACCCATCAACCTATATTTTTACAAATACTGAAGTAAGAAGAAAGGTAATAGTAAAAAGAGAAAATGTCAGGTTTGGGTGGTGAGGCAGGACACGTACTCAAAGGCGTAAAAAGAAAAACTTGGTTTATTTCACAAAAAACAGGGATTAACAAAAAGAGCAGCTGAGCAAAAAACAAACAAAAAACCTAAACTGTGGAATAAATACTTGAGACAAAACAAAGAACTTGACATGAAATACTTAACTTTACTGGAAAAAATCAAAGTCTTACCAAGTATATTTGTCTCATTTCTAGTCAAAATATCTCATTACACTTAATATAAGACACAACTGCCTAACAAGTACTATTTCAGCCAGATATAGGGACTTGTTTGAAGACAATACATCTGGAATATCTTGTTAAATGAAAAAGTCTTGAAAACAAATAGTTTTGAGTCACATATCATATGAAACAAGCTTTTTTTTTAACATTTGAAGAGGTTTTTAAGCTAATTTCAAGATCACTTTTATCTCAAAAGTCCTAAATATCACATCTTATTTCAAGAAATCTTGACAAGCCGATTTTCACTACTTCCATTGGCAGATTTTTTTGCTTATTTCAAGCAAAAACGTCTTGTATTTGTTGTTTTTCTTACCTATTTTTGGAGGGGCATTTTTTTCCAGTGTTGGCATGGCATGAGGGATATTGACGGGTAGGATCTGGCAAACACTTATTTGCATTATTTTGTAATATACCAGATCATTGAACTTCATAACATATGATTTCATAAACCGTAGGGGGGATATGTGCACAGTAATCAACCTTATTAATAATCCGTAGGGCTCGTGTCAGTTATTTTTGAGTAAATGAACGTTTAAGCCACTGACATGTTGTGTTCTCGCTGCTTTTAGGGGCGTTTTCTGTCCACTCGTGATGGTGAATCAGAGTCACAGTCAGTGTGACTGTAACGTTCTGGAGACTGACGACTTCTTTACCTCGGACTATAAATATGACATTCAGCTTTGTGGTGACACTGGCTGCCATGTTGTCATGACGGGTTTTCGTCCCAAAGAAAACAGTAAGGATCAATCGTTTGTTTTTCATCCTGCTTGTACAGAACTGTGCACCCTTCATTTCTTTATATTTTCCTTCCAAGCAGCCAGACCTTCTTCTAATCTTTTAAAGTTGTCCAGGCTTTCTGAAGGTGTCTAAATTACTCTCTTTTGACATTGGCTGCTTTTTTTTTTTACTCATTTTCTGTCCTATCCTTGTCTAAGAGGGTTCAGGCTGTCAAATATTGACATTCAAGCGCCTTTAGAATTGAACAAAGTCTGTTTTTGCCTCATATTCTGCATTTCCTAATTGGTTCGCACAGGTTCCAATAAAGCACTGCACCTATTTCCAGGCTTTCTCCATCAGTGAAGGGTGGCGAAACTCTTGCCACTACAGTGCTGTATGTGTGACGATTTTTGGGATTACTTCAACTCAACTCAACTTTATTTATAGAGCCCTTTAAACCATTAAATCTGTAGGAGGAGTTCAATCAAATGCGAGGTGTGAAAAAAAAAAGACGTTTCCAACCACCAGTAGGTGGCGCTAAAGGTGGATGTCACTGTTATATGTGCGCGTTCAGGCTGGGTCCAGCATTCACCATATGGAGTTTGGGACAGATTGTATGATGTATGTGGGAGTTATAAGCGACTTAATTTTTTGTGGCGAGTGATGCGAGTCGTCGAACTTTGAGGCGTCGCCACGGCCACGCCCTTTAAGTTTTGAAAAAGTTGCCCAATTAATTCCCCCCCCCCCCATGTCTTAAAAGTAACCCGCCAAGTTTGAAGCCTGTAGCATTAAATCTGTAGGAGGAATTCGATCAAATGCAAGGCGTGGAATAAACAACAATATTAAAACAATAAAACAATAACAGAAACAGAGTCTAATGCTGGGTTAAAAGCAGGGAATAAAAAATCGGTTTTAAGACGTGTTTTAAAAACTTCATGGATGCAGCTGTGTTTGACGTTTCAAAGCACCTTTTATTTTCAAGAAAATGCGTTAAAAACTAACATATTTCTGCTGAATGTATGGGATGCATCATGAAACGTGGAAATATTTGTTTGTCCAACAGTTCAGCTGACTCCACCACCTGAACTCAATGTCCAACAAACAGAAGAGGGCGTCAACATTTCATGTAGAAGTGAAAAGTACGACGATCATTATTACCTCTGCGACGCCCTCATCTACCAACTCAACCTTCAAGAAACACAAAGCAGCGAGAAAAAGGTGAGTTTTTATTACTCTGACGACCTTTCAGAGCTGAGATGAATTGTTCGCTTGACTGTTTTCTGTTTTCGTCTTTTCCCCAGATCATGGACAACATCTCACCAGATAAACCAACGTGGATTGGAGGGTCACATCTCAAACCACGAGCTGAATACTGTATTAAAGCCAGATTTAAGGCTGACGAGAGCAAACACTACGGTGGAATCTGGAGTGAATGGTCCAAACCGATGTGTTGGATAAACCCAGCAGAAGAAGGTAAAGCGGCTCTAACTGTCAGCGCGTGTCTGTTGCAATCAAAAAGCAGCGAAAAGCTTGTTTTTGCATCGTGTGCTTTGGGCTTTTCAAATGTTTTTACAGGCAGCTGTGTGTGTAAAGTGTCATTCCATGTAAAAGAAGAACTATTCTTTCTGTAGTACGGCTAAAGCAAAAAAAAAAAAGAAGATAATGAAGTATTATTTCACATAAAAAGACTTGAAATACATTGAGTTGTGACTTTTATTGTCGTTCCGGTCGACACAAAGACTCTCAGGGGCGTTTTAAAACCAAAATTGTTCATTTGTGATGTTTTTCACGGTTTGAATGGCTGAAAAGAGTTAAATTCCCCGTTAATATTTAACACTAAACCAGCGGGATTAGAGCTGTAGTGGCCATTTGTCCATAAAAACAAATTAAACTTAAAGCAAACAAAATCAAAAGATCACTGATGCACCATGGGGGATGTGGTTTAACGCAGGCAAAAGAAGATGAATGTCCAAAAATGAATTCTTGCGTTTTCTGATGATTTATTTCCAAACAATAAAACAAACAAAAGAACAAAGAAAACCTGCTGCTCTCTCCTTTTTTCCCTGGTAAAAAAAACCATCGGCCCACCCAGGTGCATGCTGGGACTCCAGGTGCCCAGTGTGACCCAATTAGCAAAATATTCTAAACAAATAACAAGGAATATTAGCAAAAAATCTAATCTAAATAAAGCACTGAATTTAATCAAATAAAGTTATTCATAATTATAATAATTAATTAATAAATAATTAAATTTACAACTAGAACCAAACAACAAAAACTAACTTCACAAATAGCTCCTACAAGAGCTAAAGGAATTATAAGGCAGCTGCACTACGTGACTGACAGTTGTTTGTCCCTGTAAACTTGACTTGTAGTAATATGGGTACCTAATAAACTCACTTACTGTATGTCTGTCGAATGATTCAATAACTCTGAATTTCTTTCAGACACGGAACATGAAGGTTTGTTCATCCTTTTGGCCAAATCTCTGGTCCCAGCGTGCCTGTCTGTTGGAGTCCTTCTGCTGGTGTTGTACAGTCCTGCAGCGAGGTAACGCCTCTGTGACTCTCGGTCATGACTAAGTCGTCTGAGCGGTCTGAGTGAGCTGATCTTTCTGATTACAGTATTTCTGATTATGTCTGATCTGTGAGGCAGAATGAAGATAAAAACTTTGTCCTACACACCGTCACCGGCCCCGTTCTTTCAGCCCATGTTTCAACAGCGTGAAGGAAATCTGCAGGTGAGACGGACGTCTTGTTTCCTCCTTTTTTTTTTTTTTAAAGCTTTGCAATGCTGGCTTAATACAGAATGTGAAAGTAAGCAGATGCTCCTTTAGATATGACGTTTGCTAACAAAACAACAGAGAGAGTTAGTTTTACTCTCAACTTTGTGATCCCATTTCCAACATATCCCATATAAAGTAAAGTATATAAAGTATCCCACACTAAAGAATTTCCCTGTAAAATAACAGCAGCAGGGACGCCAGTTATTTTACTGTTATTTTACAGTGCAACTACTGTTATTTATCAAACAGTATTATACTTTTTGGATTACGGTACATGACGGTAGGATAACTGTGTTTTAGTCATTTTACAGCGCATCTACCGTAATTTATTTAACAGTTATAATAACGTATTTTGGATTTGGACATCAATTCATTACAAATACTGTTTTATGCTGTTAAATTACAGTTATCTACTGGTGTTGTTAAATGACTGATTTAACTGTTAATTTACATTAACAGTTACAGAAACCACTCCTTAGGCTCAGGAACACTTCTGAATATAATTCAGTTTTCTGCAGAAGTTAAAGGGATAGTTCGCCTCTTTCGACATGAAGCTGTATGACATCCCATACAAGCAACATCATTTATGAACATCTTCTTACCCCCTGCTGCGTCCTGTGAGCAGAGTTCCAGCCTCGTTTTGGTGTTGATGAAGGTAGTCCGGCTAGTTGGCTGGGGTTTAAAAAATAAAGCGTTTTGCTTCTCAAAACAATATGCGTTCAACAGAGTAATACATTTGCATCACAAAATCGTTCTCCAGGAAAAAGTCAGACCTCACAATCGCTTGGAGGTATTTCTCTCTACCTTCGTATCAAATTTAATAAATGATGTTGCTAATATGGGATGTCATACAGCTTCATGTCAAAAGAGGCGAACTATCCCTTTAAAGCCTTGAACTCATCAGCAGTCGGTTGGAACTGAAGGAGAGTTAAGGATCAGAGGTGAAAAACACAAGAATTGCTGTTGCCTTCTGATTAACATGCTGCTGTATCTCCCTCTGAATGTGCAGGAGTGGCTGGCACCCGGAGGGAAGTTCTTACTGACGTACAAAGCTGAGGAGGACTTGATAACCGACATAGTGACTGTCGTGCCAGCAACCACAAAGGATCCAGAGGAGAGCCCAGTCTTCCACAACCCTGCAGGGCTGCAGCTGACATTCCCTCAGACACACCCGACCTCCTACGTGGGCCTACCTGGGATGCACGAGGCCTCCCACCCCAGAACTGTGCTCTGTGCGGGGAACACTTCTTACACCCAGCTGCCTTGTTCCGTGTGGGAGTTTGATATGTCACAAGTCGAAGCGGCCTCCTCCCCACCTCCAGATTTCTTAGAGATCAGCCGGGCTGACTCTGGCTGCAGCTGCAAGGATCTGACCCAAAGCCCAGAGTGCAGTTTACCCAGCAGCCCTGTGGAGGAGAACCCGCCGCCGCGCTACTGCAACGACTACTGCATCCTCAACAAAACGGCCAACGGCGTCGTTCCCGTTTTAGTGTCCAAAGAAAACAAAGGAAAAGATCCGTCTCGTTCACAGCAGTCAGAGGAACTGAGTGCAGTAGCTTTAGGACGCGTTTCAGATGAGAATCTCACAAACATACCAGCTGTGTTCTCAATTTAAGTTTTTATTCATCCCTAATTCAACCGAGAAATAAAAACAGTTTTCCAAGAGTCAGTGGGGTCACATGGCACTGAAAGGATCGGATTATTGGCTCAATTACAATCAGACTGAGTTATTAAGTGCATGTAGACACCTTAATCTGACTAAGAATCGGATCGGATCGGATTCAGTCCCCGAGATAACTGGATTGAAAGTCACTCTAAACCTGCTTGTAGACGCTGAAGCACGTGGTGAATCAGACTTTGCGTTCTGCGCACGCTCCAGATGTTTTCCCGGGGTCATGACCCGGAAGTCAAAGGAGACGATATTCCTGTTGTTGTCGCCGTCAGAAAGAAACAAACAACGCGATGGAGAATGCTCCGTTGGGCATCGAGTTTGTGCAACAAGCAGCTCATCACAGACCAAATGTAGAGGGACGTAGCTACATCTGGCTCTGCGTTCTCCATCTTTCTCCAATGCCTGAGTTTGTTGTTGTTGTTGGTGGTGAAGAGGTCAACAGGAAGTGGCTCTATTAGCAACAGCTGGAATGGGTACAGCGCCACCTATCATACCGGGGTATGACACGCTTTGTGCCTCTGATCCCATTCATTCACCGCCACATATCCAAGGAGAATTACCCTTGCTCAACTCAGTCTTATTGTAATTTAGCCAATAATCTGATCCTTTCAGTGCCATGTGAGTGTCTTGACCAAGATAGGCTGCAGAGCAATCATAAAAGACACCATAAGTTAAGAGATTAAAAGCTTAATAAACCAAAATCTTAGAATCTTTAATCATCCCAGACCAACTAGAGGTAGAATGGTAAATCATAGCATTCACAACCAGACAAGTCTGCCGAATCATTCCACACGATATTTGAATTTGCATTTTTTTTTTTGCTTTTTCTGGGGCACAGACCTGACAAACACGGCACATCGTGTTTGACTGAAACTCACATCCGTAATGATAGAAACGTTTGACATCTGAGCGTGAGAATGTGTCAGACTTTCTCACCAAACTGTTTCATATATGTAAATGTAAATGTACTTTATTTCTGCAGCCCTTTACAGACAATCATTACGGTGTACCAAAGTGCTTTACTGCAGGTAATATATAAAGAGAAGAATAAGTAAAAACAAATAAAAACAATAAAAGAACAGTGAAAGCAATAAAATACAACAAAATTGAATAAGATAAGATAAAAGTGTCATCATACTACTGGGTATTAAAGCCATCCTAAATAAGCAGGTTTTTAGCCCAGATGTGAAGAGGCCCAGGTCAGAAATAAGACGCAGCTGGACGGGGGGCTTATTCCAGAGCCTGGGGGCAGCTTTGGGAAAAGGCTCGCTCACCCCAGGGTTTGTATTCTGACCTGGGCACTTCCAGCAGAAACTGATCTGCTGACCTCAGAGCTCTACCAGGACTGTTAAAAGCTCAGATAAATACGACGGGGCGAGGCCGTTAAGAGCTTTAAAAAACCAACATTAAAAGTTTAAAATCAGTTCTATAAAGGACAGGAAGCCGATGGAGGGAGTTAAGAACAGGAGTGATGTGCACACGTCTGTTGGTGTTGGTTAAAGACGGGCAGCAGCGTTCTGCACCAGCTGAAGGCGGCTGAGAGAAGACTGGGAGACGCCCACATAAAGAGCATTAAAACAGTCTGACCTTGAACTTATTAGGGCATGGATGGCTTTCTCAAGGTCATGACCACTTAAAAACATTTTAACTTTGGCCAGCAGACGCAGCTGGAAAAAACTAGTCCTGACGACATTGTTAATCTGTTTGTCCGACCTCAGATCAAAGGTCACTCCCAGATTTCTGACAGTTGAACTAAGCTTTGAATGTATGCAGGATTTAAGATTGTTTTATTTGTTTATTTTTGTTTGCAATATACTTTGTCTGAACCGACTGGAAAAAAAGAGAACGATAAAGATGTCGGAAGTTGTTTTATTCCCATAAGATTTGCACGTGGAACTCGAGACGCTTGGTTGTTTATATCCCCGTGTTCATGGCCAATTCAACCACGTGTTCAGATTACATTACGATCCAGGTTTCTATCGCAGTGTGGAACCCTACAAATTATCCAAAACGGCTGCGTTTCTGGTGTTTTATCAGCCGAATAGGACACATAGCTCCACTATCATTGACCTGCACAGGCAGCCCAAATAAAATGACTTCTGGGTCTGCAAACAGCCATCTGAACTCTGCCATGTCAGGGCTTGCTCCTTTTTCTCCTTTTGCTTGCTGCTTTCCTCTCAGGATGCCAATTTCTTGACTAATTTCTTCAGATAACACTCCTCTAACAACCCAACACATCTAACCTGCATTTATTTTGCACATCTGAACTTGTTCAACTTGCTCTCTTTAGATTAAATAGATTTAATTCAAATGGGCGCTTGATGTACAGGCCGGGGTTTCTTATTGTATTACCATTTGAATGTTGTTCCTTATACGCAAGTCGCTTTGAATAAAGACATCCAGAGAATGACAAGATTTTAATTCTTTAAAGTTTTGTCTCCTCTTCATCATTCAGGCCACCGCAATCTTTAGAAGAAGAATGTGTTCAAAAACACGGAGAAACCTTTCTTATCTTCCTCCACAGCCAACAGGCCAGCACCAAAGTTCAACTTCTGGTTGAGTTTTTCCTTCTACATTTATAAATAGATCCTTGCCGCCCTCTGCTTTGGAGACTTATGTCCCCTTACGCAGGTGTAGAGCTTAGCTGGCAGCTGGATGTGGTCTTTGTGGTGTGACCGAGTGCCTCTTGTTTGCTCAGGCATTCACAACGTCAGGAGACTCAGGAGGCCCTTTCATCACCGGAAGGCTCATTCAAAGTTCTGAGCCGAGTGAAATGACTCAGAGACACGTCACTTCTTTCAGAATGAGAGAAAGTTTCATGGATGCTCTACATTAGAATAATATTACAGAAGATCAGATACATTTCTGCCCTCATATTTATGATTCATGGTATAACTGTGTGGAAATAATCTAACATTGTTTTGAGCGTCGCAGCCTCCAGTATTTGTGGGACAGAATTACCTCCTCTCCTTTTCTAAAGGTTGGAGATCTTTTTTTCATGAGGAAACGACCCAGATAAATGACCCAGCCGGCTGAATTCTGTAAATACTAAAGACTTCATTGCTTCCTTTTAGGGCTGGGCGAGTTAACTCGTTATTATCGCGTTAACTTATACTCAGGTATAGCAAAAAGCTAATTCATTCTTAGAGAGTATAACAAATCTGAAAAATCAACTATTTGGACAAAATACTTAAAATTCCCCCAAAATGTAAAGAAGTTCATTTAAAAAATATAAACAACATCTATCCCTCAAATGAATTTTAAAAAAGAAGATTTAAATTTGTTGTAGAAAACTGTTATAATCGCAAAACAAATCTGGAAACAACAGAACACCTATGTTATGAATGTGAAACTGTCCAAAATTTGTGGAAATCTCTCCATGACTTATTATCGTCCAGTTCCATGAACACGGATTTCTGGTCCTTTCAAAACATCCAAGTAGGTGTAATCCTCAAAGATTAAAAAAACTGAGTTCTTGGTAAATAACCTCATCATCATTACTGAATATTATATTCACAAGTGTCGATATGCCAAATCCCCACCTTCATGGCTTGCTTTAAAAAATTGCATATTCTTGTTACAAAAATGTCTGAAACATATAAATAATCCCCATGCAGATAAATTATACACACTCATAGCATCTTAACCTGTCCTGACCCCTTGTAACTGTTTCTTTTCTCCTTGTTTTTTTATTATTTATTATCCCTTTTTTTATCTTGTGCATCTAAGATCTTTCAATATTTATTTTTCTATAAGAGATAGCCCACACTACAATAATTTATGTTCTTTCATTTTGTACTATATGAGGAGGTGTGAATATGTGAAGTAAAAAAAAAAAAAAAAAACTGTTTACCTTTGAGTATGTCATTGTTCTGTCAATGTGACATGTTTAAATAAGAAATTTAAAAATAAATTTAAAAAAACATATCGGAAATGGACCCACAGTTCTTCCTGTCTAACAAAGAAACAAAAAAAGAAACAAATATTAACCTACAAATAAACTCTGTAAATAACCCCCCAAAATATAAAGTAAACTAAGAATAAATTTGAACAAAATTCAAAGTAATGGGGAATACACAGCTCCAACAATGTCTATGTTCACAGCCATAGACATTATAAAGAGATAAATAAATAAATAAATAAATCTTTATATGTCTATGGGGTTCACAGCCACTCACTGGCACCAAAACCTGCAGTTCCACAGAGCGTCCAGCAGGTGTCGCCATAACCCGTAAACACGCACACATGCCGAAGAAGAAGCCCCAGCTTGTTTCAGTCAGCTGTAAATACTGTGACTGCAGACTGTAACTGTGGTTTATTTTCTCTCTGAGGCTCTCTGAGTCACTGTTTCCCACCTTTACGGCGCCCCCTCACTGGATGAGTAACAATGAGCGCAGATAATAACCACAGCCTGCACACCGCGGAGGCTGCGGCCATAGAAGAAGCCATCAGGGAGCACCAGAGGACGGTGGCCGACAGGGACCAAGAGATCCGGAGGCTGGAACGCAGGCTGGAGGAGAGTGAAGGCGAGCTGAGGATGCTGCGTGTGCGGGTGATGGAGAGGAACTTTCCTGTCTGCTCACACAGGAAATCAACTCTGGTGACGCAACAAAGCAGCGATGACAATCAGCTGGGAAACGAGTCTCAAGTCAAATTCTGTGGTAAGTTGAGTCAAATCAGAGAAAAAGCTTTTTTTTTTTTTTTTAAAGCGAAGTGGTTATTTTCTGTGTCGTTTTATCAGGTGTCGGTGCCACAGCACCCACGCAACGTGTTCCCAAACTCAGTGGAACTATGGAAGCTTTCCCCCTCCGACATGAATACGGTGCAAACCGGGATGCGTTTGGGGTTATAATAATAATAATAATTTTATATATATACCACCTTTCATACACAAAATGTAGCTCAAAGTGCTTTACAAATAAGATCAATATACAAAGTAAATAAAGTTAAAAAAAAAAAAAAACTACAAGAATAACAAAATAGAGTACAATAGAACATGTTGGGGAGGGGGGGGTATAGTGAGGAGGAAATAGATATAAATTAAAGATAAAGTACTGAAAATAGAAAAATGAATTTACCAATAAAATAGAGAAACAATAAATGTAATATATAAATAGTAATAATAATAATAATAGAATTTATAAAACTAGTAGACTAGTAAACACACATCTAGAGTTGTGTGTTTAGCTGCTTTTTAAAGTTTGTAATATCTGTTGACTGACGATATTGACAACTGACGGGTTGTTGGGCAGAAAAGTGGTCCAACTTCCCTCCAACAGGGGTCCAGCTTTTAGTCACATGGCTGGTAAAGTGGTAAACACGCCCGGTTGTGTTCAGACACGGGAGAAATGGTGAAGTCCTGAGTGTTTATAACTCAGAGCAGAGCATCTCGAGCTCTTCCTTTTACGACTTCAGACTCCAGAGATGTTGTTGTTGTCATGACGACATGAAACAAGCAGCATGGTGATGCATCCGGGTGATGACTCCCCGCCCCGCTTATGAAAGTGACCGCTCGGAAGAGGTTTAAACTGCATATTTGTTGTGATGTGGTGGATAAGACGTGCCCACAGCATCAGGTGAAAAGTGTGCTTAAAAAAAGTTGATTGTTCAAATGTAAATGTAAATGTAAACATAAATTAACTGAAAATTAACTGTAAATGACATAAATTAACTGTAAATAACATAAATTAACTAAAAATTAACTGTAAATGACATAAATTAACTGTAAATTAACTGTAAATGACATCAATTTCATCCAAGCAAAACACTGTAAAACAACTTTTGTCTTTCCAGGGTGTAAAGCTGTCGCAGGTTTTCAGATCTGCTGACATATTTATTCTTATATAAGTAGAGATATACACACATTCAGGCGATAATGACTGAATTATTTGGTGAAAGAAACTGATGTATTTATTATGACTGAGCCCGACGTCAGTAAAAGTGAATGAAGCTTAAAGCTAATTTATTAAGGCCAGAGCAGTTTTTCCAACACTGAGGGTCAGGATTTCATCAGGGAAACTGATTTTTATCACTTTTATCTTCTTAATAAAAGAGGAAAAGGAAACACGAGATGTGTAAATATCAATGTAAATGTATTTTATTTAAACAGCCCTTTACAGACAATCCTTACGGTGTACCAAAGTGCTTTACAGCAGGTAATAAATAAAGAGAAGAAGAAGTAAAAACAAATAAAAACAATAAAAGAACAGTGAGAGCAATAAAATACAACAAAATCAAATAAGATAAAAGTGTCATCATACTACTGGGTATTAAAAGCCATCCTAAATAGGTAGGTTTTTAGTCCTTCTGAAGTGAATGGCGAACAAAGAGAGGAATATCCACACAGTAATAACACGAAAGAAGCACCCAAAGCTTTAATCAGAAGGCTTTCGTATCAGGACACATTTAAAGAATCATTTAATCCTCACCAAGTCTCAAATTAGGTAAATACAATCCCAGATAAACTAAGTGAACCCCTGATCCAGCAGCTGGTAGCAGCAGTGAGTGAGAAACTAAGTGAACCCCTGATCCAGCAGCTGGTAGCAGCAGCAGTGAGAAACTAAGTGAACCCCTGATCCAGCAGCTGGTAGCAGCAGTGAGTGAGAAACTAAGTGAACCCCTGATCCAGCAGCCGGTAGCAGCAGTGAGTGAGAAACTAAGTGAACCCCTGATCCAGCAGCCGGTAGCAGCAGTGTGTGAGAAACTAAGTGAACCCCTGATCCAGCAGCCGGTAGCAGCAGTGAGTGAGAAACTAAGTGAACCCCTGATCCAGCAGCTGGTAGCAGCAGTGAGGGAGAAACTAAGTGAACCCCTGATCCAGCAGCTGGTAGCAGCAGTGTGTGAGAAACTAAGTGAACCCCTGATCCAGCAGCTGGTAGCAGCAGTGTGTGAGAAACTAAGTGAACCCCTGATCCAGCAGCTGGTAGCAGCAGTGTGTGAGAAACTAAGTGAACCCCTGATCCAGCAGCTGGTAGCAGCAGTGTGTGAGAAACTAAGTGAACCCCTGATCCAGCAGCCGGTAGCAGCAGTGTGTGAGAAACTAAGTGAACCCCTGATCCAGCAGCTGGTAGCAGCAGTGTGTGAGAAACTAAGTGAACCCCTGATCCAGCAGCTGGTAGCAGCAGTGAGTGAGAAACTAAGTGAACCCCTGATCCAGCAGCCGGTAGCAGCAGTGTGTGAGAAACTAAGTGAACCCCTGATCCAGCAGCTGGTAGCAGCAGTGAGTGAGAAACTAAGTGAACCCCTGATCCAGCAGCTGGTTTCCTGTGGGACGTCCTCAGTCTCTCTCCTGGTTGAGGAGGAATCTCGGCCCACTCTTCTCTCCGGCTGCTTCGGCTCATTGAGGTTTGCAGCTCTGGTTTCTGCAGCTCTCTGAAGGTCCCACCACAGCATCTCAGTCAGGCTGAGCTCTGGACTCTGACTGGATCGTTGAACACCTTGATTCTTCTCTTCTTCACACATTCTGCTGCAGATCTGCTGCTGTGTTTGGGATCATTGTCCTGCTGATGATGTAAACCAGCCACAGTTGGTCAGTCTTTTCCCGCTGTGCTCTCACCTGGTCGACACATAGATGTTTTATCTGATTCCTGGAGCTGATGCAGCCAGCACACGTTGCAGCGCACATGGGCCTGATCGGATCTGATAATCAAGATGAAAATGATCCGAAAGGTTTTTGTGGGCCACGTTTTTCTGAGAAGTGAAGGGCTGTGCTTTGCTTTTTTCTCTGAACTGTAACCTGATAAACCTGATAAACCTGATAAACCTGTTCCCTGTTGTGCTGACCCACAAAACTATCTCACTGATACTCTAATGTAGAGTTACAGAAACAATTCATGGCTTTATGATATTTAGACACTCATTTATTTTGACTTCATTAATGTCTTATGGACATCTATTTTTTTTTAAAAAGGCTTTCCACACGTGAAAATCCAGATTTTCTTTAGTTTAGGCTGTAGTAGCTACATTCCTGCGTATGGATAAGTGGAAACAACTCCCCTTTTAATTTTAGCTAGTTTTAACTCCCCTTTTAGCGTAAACTGAGAGAAAGTTTAAATATCTTTCTTGGAAAGATGAGTCAAAGCAGCGATTTCAGCAATCAGACCTAAACCAAAGGCTGTAGTTGTTAGTTTTAATTTGTTGTTTTTATCCATAACTTCAAAATGTAGAGAAGAAGAAGAGATATTCCTTTGTTTCTTACATTCCAACGCTCCTTTAACCTCTGACCTCGTGCTGAATGTGGTCCGAGGTTAAAGAGATCCACAGGATTTAATTCATGTAAAGTCAAAGTAAATTACTTATCCAACATAAAAGTAAAGATAACACACAGACAGTCGTTGTTTGGCTCTCCCAGCATCATGACACTATGATTAAACTCATTGATACGAGCACAGCTCCCCCTGGTGGTGAGAGGCCCAACATGTTGGAGCTGTTAAATACCGCTGGAGACATGATGGATGATGTCCTGGATCAATCATGAAGCATTTGATGATGGAGCTCTTAGACTTATTTGTCGCCCTATCTGCTAATTTGTGCTAATTTATTTAATCTTTAATATTTCAGACTCACGGGCTGAAAATGGGGCGAATCCTCAGCTGACTGCAGCGGGACGAGAACACGAGCCTCCAGCTCATCTGAAAAGGAAAGGAGGGTAAAGATTTGTACAGTTTCTGAGGATAATAGTTGCTGTTTGATTATCGAAACCCAGAATGTGTCTTTGAATGGGGGAAAAATGAAGTTTTCTTACATTAAATCCAGAGAACGGAACGGATGCTACCAGCCAGAGTGTGAAGAGGAGGAGGGCGTGGGGAAGAAAGCCTGCCTCACCCATCCACCAGCAGCTGAAGTAACTACGGCAACAGACAGTCTGGGTTCCTTCAGCTCACAGGAGCCACTGAGGCGGACTTCGAATGACTTGGTGTCATCAAACCAGCAGCAGGAGTTCCTCTCCGTGTCGGCTCCTCGGCCCACATGCGACCGTAAGAATCAAACATCAGATAAATGACACCAGGAAGTTATTCTGCTGCCACCTCGCTGTGTCAGCTGTTGTCCTCATGACCCCTTTATTTTCTACTTTTTAATCCATTCTTCTTGACGTTCTTGTTTCCCTGGAGACCATCAAACAGCAAAACGCCTCGGTTCTTAAAATGCTGCAGTCGGGAGGCTCGCTGCAGCGCTGCATTGCGATGCTCCGGATGTCGGGGCGCTTCCTCTTCCTCTGCAGGCCGTGCAGGACCTCAGAGCTCTGGAGCTCAGGCTCCAAGCGATTGTGAGGTCTGACTTTTTCCTGGAGAACGATTTTGTGATGCAAATGTATTACTCTTTTGAACGCATATTGTTTTGAGAAGCAAAACGCTTTATTTTTTAAACCCCAGCCAACTAGCCGGACTACCTTCATCAACACCAAAACGAGGCTGGAACTCTGCTCACAGGACGCAGCAGGGGGTAAGAAGATGTTCATAAATGATGTCGCTAATATGGGATGTTACACAGCTTCATGTCAAAAGAGGCGAACTATCCCTTTAACAGCAGAGAGAAGAGGAAAGCCATTTACCAAAGGTTTATAAAGTCTTTTGCACCCATCAGGCCACCATAGACTGTGCAGGGAATGTAAATCAAATCAAATTTATTTGTAGCACATTTCATGTACAGAACAGTTCAAAGTGCTTCATATAAAATAAAAGCATTGCAGCAGGGAGTGGAAGAAGCATTAAAAATACATAAAAGAATATAAAGAGAAACAAATAAAATCATTTAAATGAATTTAAAAACAAGCAACAGTCCAGATAAATTCAAAGATATCGTGCAGATTTCATGCATAGACACATGAGAACAGAAATGTTTTTAACCTGGATTTAAAAATGTCTCCATTTGGTGAAAGTTTAATCTCCACTGGCAGTTTGTTCCACTTGTTTGCAGCATAACAGCTAAATGCTGCTTCTCCATGTTTAGTCTGGACTCTGGACTGGACCAGCTGACCTGAGTCCTTGGATCTAAGAGCTCTGCTGGCTTTATATTCTCTGAACAGATCACAGATGCATTCTGGGCCTAAACCCAAAATACACATCCCATGTGTGTACATGAAGATTTGCTATAATCTTGGATACATGTAGTCAGCATTTCACATTTAAAGTGGCTAATCCTACACTGAGTGTAGAAAAACACTGTCTGGTGTTATTTGCATACAACTGCCCGCCTCGGGACAAAGGGGGAACATAATGTGGCATCAACTCCACAAGCTCCATCTGTGGTGGAGCTGAAATGAACAGTTTAGGAATTTAAATCCACAGTTTTATGTGTAAAAATTGGAATTTGTCATTTTTTTAACCCATTGAGGGCGGGAAAGCGTTGCCGCATTTCTACCTTTGAAGCCGGGGGCGCTGTTGCGTTATTCTACCTTTAAGGCCTGGAAAGCGTACATGTCTTTTTTCATGTATAAGGTTGTTTTGCACCAATTATTGACCTCTGCGCCAATTAAATGCATTATAATAGACACGTGAGAGTGTCGTCATGTTCCTCGTGTCATTGTTTTGAAGTTAAGTTATATCGAACAAGCATGGAGGACTTTCACTGGGAAGACATTTCAGACGGGAGCGATTGTGAGGAGTTTTCTTGGCTTTGATGATGCTGATGAACGTGCTGACCAATTGATGGAGATTTATGGCTAGCACATATGTTTGAGGATGATTTTGAAGGGTTTGAATGTGAGTGGAAGACTGACAATTACCACCGTAATCGACGGAGAGATTTCAACCGCACACCAGCGGTGAAAGTCGGTTTACCTGCAGATGCCACACCGTTGCAGGCATTTAATCATATTGAAAATAGTGCTGTTCCTGCACTTTACTTTTTACATTTTCTATTTTCGTGAAGGTGTATGTAAATCAACTCAATTTCCAAACAAAGCCACAGGTGTAAGCTCTCAAATACTTTTTGAATTTTCTTTCTATCTGCTACAGAGGCTGAGAAATTAATCCTTTAGTAGGCGTTGACACAATTGCTGAATTTCCAGAAAAACTTCAGGTTTTAGGGGGTCTTTCTGAAATCGCCCATAGGTTTTACAGGCATTCTTTTCCAGGCGTTTTAGGCCTAAATGGGTTAAATAAAAAGCCTTCGATAATGTTGGTGAAATGCTGCATTTAGATGAAAGTACGCTGTTCCTCTGTGCAGATCTCATACCTCGACCTGTCAGGAGGCATGACGACCAAAGAGAGCGTCTGGAGGATCGTGGCCAAGCTTTTTACCAACACCCTGGCCAAAAACGTGAACTGGAGGGGAAGAAATAACAAGCAGAAGATCGAGAGCCTCACTATCAAGAGAGTTGTCCTCAGTGAGTGTAATTAAGAACTCACTCTGAGCATACTTACCAGGTCTGTGGGACTCTTTACTCCTCTTTACGCCTTCCCTCCCCTCCTACAGATGCCGTGAGGCAGAATTCATTCTGCAAAGATGCAGCGGATGAGGAGATTGAGAGATACATGAAGCGCCGGCTGCAGCAGGCTGGAGACCGAGATGGAGGAAGCAAAAGAAGACAAGAGAAGGGCAAGGATGCGATGGGGAGCATGAGGAATTACTGCGTGGGCGAGATGTTTGCTGATGTGATCGAGTGAATGGGTTTCATCCTGTGGGCCACGTTGTGGAGACGCTATCCCTGAAATAATGGTTTATCCTTCCAGGGATGGAGCAGTGATTTTAAATGTGGGGGTGTCCCAGGGATGGCACATGAGCCCATAGACACGACGCTGAAGTTGGTATACGATTCGCGAATTAAATGGATGGGCATAAAGGGCCATTTCACTGCATTTTTGCATTTTGATCGCCCTAAACTAGGTCCTGTATGGAAGCTACAATAGTTAGACTGCTCAAATCTGGATAGAATTATTCTAAAGAGGGTGTAGATTCATTAAAACCTTGTTTGGGATTTATGAAACCTTTTTCTGATTTGTGAAAATACAGAACAGGGCCATTTTACTGCTTTTTTTGTATTCTCATCACCCTAAACTAGGTCCTGTATGGAAACTACAATAGTTAGACTGCTCAAATCTGGATGGAATTATTCTAAAGAGGGTACAGAGTCTTTAAAACACATTGTTGGTGCACTACGAGGGTGGGCAAACCGTTAATATAATACATCCATGGGGCAAACGGGTTTACCTTTGGAAAATGTGGGGGGGTGAAATCATCTTGCTGTAAAAGTGGGGGTGTCGAAACACCCACATCCCCCACGGGTGCGACGCCCATGTATCCTTCTGTTTCAGTAACATAAAGAGTTATCAGGAAAAAGACACTTTTTGACCTTTTTCCTGAGGTTTCTTGTGCTGTAATAGTAGCTCCATTTCTCCTTTTTTTTTGTTTTGAATTTATTATTGTTTTGATATCAGTTAGTAATCATATTTATTTCCACAACAGGAAATGTTTTCATTGTCTTTAGGTTTTGTAATCAGCTTTGTGAAAACATTTGTACGATGAATACTGTTTGAAAGGATCTCAAATATCTTTCTGTTGCATTTAACTTCCTGTTAATACCAATAAAACTCCATCTAAGAGTTTAGGTTCAACCACTTTAACCAGACAGCTGAACTGCGTGTTCCTGGAAGCAATCAGAACTAATATCAGCAGCACAGAGATCGTTTTTCCAACAACAATCAGGACATAAGGAGTAAAGAAGCCGTAATTTGATCATAAAGATGGATCATGATGAATGATTACATTTAGATAAAGGATCTGGTCCTGTTTGAAAATACAACAAGTGAAACACGGTAATAAACCATTTAGACTCCTTTTAGATTATTAATCGAGTACAACTGAGTTGGGATGATTTGCTCAAAATATACTAACATCTGATCAGAATCATGGTTTTTATAGAATAGAATAGAATAGAAGTACTTTATTCATCCCAGCAGGGAAATTACTTCACAGTTGCAGCATACAGACAAGTAAGAATAAGAGGGAGAGGGTGCTGTTTGTTGTCCATGATAGAGAACAGCTTCTTCCATGTCCTCCTCTCCACCACGGTTTCCAGGTACTCTAGCTTTTGTCCTAGTACAGAGCCGGCTTTCCTGATGATTTTATCCAGATTTTATCCATATTATAGATTTGACAATCAATTTAATTTAGTCAAACCAGAGTGAGCAAGTGAAAACCTAATAGCACGTCTGTGCTCAGCAATTAGAGTCTTATTTAGTACTCTGGCTTAACCACAGGAGAGTTTTACAACAAGGACAGGTATTTTCTTAAAGATCAGACGTATTTTGACAATTCCATTCAATTTAAATAGCGCCGAACCACAACAAATGTCATCTTAAGGCAGTTCAGTTTAATTGATAGTCTCCTTTAAGACAATTTTCACATGATTTAAAAAAAAAAAAAAAGATTTTTTTCAGGTCCCTCATGTTGCTTTTTCTTCATTTACACCAACCCGCCACCAGGGGGCGCCGTCGCTACCAAACCAACAAGCTCCGTTTAAACGAATAAGAAACCCTCTTAGCTGTGTTGAACGGACGGTGTCCAAACAAGCCTGTTCCAAGGTACGCTTTTAGCGATGAATTCGGTAGAAAACAAAACTCTTGACTCGTACCTGCGCGACGACGAGGCTCTGGTGGTGGAAAACGCCATCCGGTTAGCGATAGACTCCATATTAAACGTGCTGTACGCTGTAAACAGCGCGAAGACTGACGAGTACCAACGTATGGTGGCCGAGAGGGACAAAGAGATCCAGCGGCTGGAGGGCAGGGTGACGGAGATCGAGCTGCAGGCACTGAAATGCACATGTGAGCTGTTTGGATCCGAGCCCGACGGAGCCCGGATCTCCGGTGACCCACGGAGAGGCGAGCAGAGCGGGCTTGAACCTGAGATTCCGGCCGGGCCGCAGGAGCCTGAAGTGGGGCTATCCTGTGAGTAAATATGGGCTCCCACAGCTGAGCGGTTTACCCGGATTTCACAGCTTAAAGTCTGAAGTATTAACCAAGTTAATGTCATTTTATATCTTTACCAGTTCGAGTGTCTGTGGACTATATAAAATAATGTTGGGCTCCAGGAATACAAACAAGATCTCGTAGAAAATGTCCAGAAAATTACCTCGAAATGAGGCTCAGAGTCGCTGGAGACGATTAACATGAAACATTTATTCTTGCAGCAAGGAGACAAGTCTGCGGCGCAACATATCAGGAAGCTGGCCCAGAGTTGTCTGAGTTCAAAAAATGATGTTATTTATGTTCCTCACCAGCCACACAATGTTATGAGAACTAAAAGATAGGAGACATAGCCCAGTACAGCTTTTTCTCATAGTATAACTTCATGTTTTTTTAAAAGATTTGTGCAGACATGTCCAAGTTTCAAAGCTTCCCTGCATGAATGTGGCATATTTTCGCTGTTTGCCCCCCCCCCCCCAAGAGCTGTGGGATGTTTCCATCTGAACCCTGCACACGCACAGCTGTGCACTTTGATTCGTTGTCATGCTGATGCTGCTCACAAAGTGGGGTAATATTACAGGACTTAGCTGTCTTTTTCAGATTTTTGGAGGGATCTGAATGTGGCGTTGGCACATTTTATTTATCACATTTCCATGTGTTGCAAGATTGCAGAAAACACTTTGAAAGTATGCCAAATGTCAAGATTTTGGTGTGAAATTAGCTAAAAACGACTTTTACACGTTAGTCTGAAGCAGAACTGAGGAGCTAACTGAGGCTTATTTTGTGAGACAGAGGTGATAACAATAAGGTTAAAACTTATGTTCAATCTCTGATAAATATCATAACAGGGACGGACAAACTGCTGTTGAAATATTGTGCGTTTCGTGTTAATCATGATGTGAAACATTCAGCTTCGGTCTCCTGATTTACAGCAGACGGAGAAATGATCATCACGGTCGTGTTCTTTTCATCAGTTTAAGTCAGTGATACTCTATTTTTTTCACCAGAGCCACATTGGCAGCAAAATCAAGGGAAGAGCCACTTTTACGACAACATACTAAGTTCCCCTTTTGCAAATATGCATTTCTACATATAAAACGTCCCACAAAAAAGAAACAACACAGCCAATACATTTTAAATTCAGACCACATTTACCTTAATACTGGGATGAGCGGAAGCTGGCGTGCATGTCCTTGACTTTCTTCATGTTGTATTTGTAGTTTGTTGTTGTAATCATAGTGACACATTCAGGATGAGTATGGTTTTTGTGCTGGTTTTTGTCCTTTTTTAATTAAAAACTGATCCATTGTGCCTGCATCTCGCGCTGGCTAAAGGAGCTAGCTGCTCTGCGGTCAAGTGTGAGGTGGTTTAAGCGGGCTGTGTTGCCAGGTTTAACAGTTCCCCCTTTAGGAAACACCATTAAGCCTTAATTAATACTTAATGAAAATACTTAAGACTACAAAAACACAAAATTAATAAAAATACTTAATACTGTGCAGTATTCGCTGTATGTTATTTGAGAAAATGTATCGTTATTGTTACCATATTGTTATAAGCTACTATGCGAGTGCGAGCCGCCAATTAAAGCTTGAGGAGCCGCGCAATGAGTATCTCTGTTTTAACAGTATATTTAAGTGTAATTAAAATGTAGTTACCCAAACAGTAACGAAGGCTTTCCTTTTTTCTCCACAGTGGGTATTTTTGTACAACCTTCGTCTCATTTCTCCTCCGAAAGCCACGTTTCAGCTCTTCTATCTGCGCCCAGCGGACGGGGCTCAGAGGCTTCGGAGGAGGCCGGAAATCTACCGGCGTCTCCCTGCAACCTCGTTGTCAAAGAGGAGCCCTGTGACATCGAGACTTTCTCAATAAAGTTGGAGTTGAGTGAGGAAGGGTTTACAGAGCATGAGGAGAAGGAAGGCAACCCGAGTCGGGATGAAGAGAGTCCGAGTGCGGAAAGTAAGCCGGAATCATGCTTCTAAATACCTAAAGTATCAAAGCTTCATTCCTTTGGACTCTTTATTTAATATCAGAAGCATTCCTTCTTGGTTCTGCTGAGGCAGTGTTGTTTTTATGTGGAAATAATGTAGTGTGTGATACAGAAGAAAATGTTCATTCTCTCCAGATTCTGTGGAAAACCCGGAAATCAGGGAGGAACCTGAAGAAGAGCCAGACGGACCTCGGATCACCGAGGAGCTCCAGAGGTGAGTTATGGACACAGAAAACTAAAGAAATCATTAAAAAAGTAAATAAACTAAAGGCCCGGTCACACATCCCTCCACGGGCATATCGCGGCCGAATCACGGCCAAAAATTTCTGCCCGTGAAGCAGACGCTGTGGAAAATGTGCAAAATTGGCTTACCCGCGGTTTACCTGTGGTATGCCCGCGGAACAGACGCCGGCGACTGTTCCGCGTCCTTATCGCGGGTGAAGCGCGGCGGTACCGCGGCCTACCACGGGTATAATAAAGCAGCCGAACCGGGCTGTAGAAATCATAACCGCTCAAGACACAGTCCCGTGAAGATGGCACCGAAGAAGAAGCAGCGTGCGAGCAAGAAGCCTTTGGCGAAGGCAGCAAATGAAGGCAGCCCAGTGCCAGTGGAGGCCGCCAAGAAGCCCAAGGCAGGAGTCACAGTGGAGGTGCAAGCTGTCGTCCACTCTGCTGCCGAAGTTCCGAGTGTTCGTGGCGAGGTCGAGGCCAGTCCTGCTGTGAGTCCAACAGCTGCCAGTCTAGAAGAGGAGGAAGAATCTCTTGATGGTGAGTACAATTTATGTTATAATTTTTTACATTTTTAAATCTTCGTCAATGAATGGTGGACCACTGTTCGTTCAAAATTCATTCATTTAAAGAAAAAAGTTGTTATGCATTATAGAAGATAGCAGTAGGAAATATTTTTTTAAAATTATTTTGCGTACACTATTAATTTTGAGTAACGTGCAATGCATACTGCGATTAGAAACAATTTAATGGGAGGATATTTTATCTCGTGTGCCAAATTTGGAATGAAAAGCATGTCGCTGAAGAAATGATCCCCCCCAAAAAAATTATTATTTGTATGTATATTTTTTATAAACGAATATTGTTCATTAAAAAATACTTTTATTATTCTGCCTTTTCAGGTGTTACATCTGCTGCCACCACCACTGCTGCCACCACCACCCCTGTGACCACACCCGCTGCCAACACTGGGGAGGGCGCCATGCGAGTGGAGGAGGAGGATCCTGTGTCGGAAGAGCCTGGTTCTCCGAAATCCCCGGAACCCACCCCACGTCAAGAAGAGGAGGAGGAAGAGGAGGAGCAAGAGCCGGGTCGCAAAAAGCAGAAGGGCAAGGGCAAGGGCAAGAGGAAGGCTGATGGTGCTCCCAAGCAAGCTTGGAGTCTCCCAGACGAGGTACAGCAGGATCTGGTTGAGTGGCTTCAGGCCAACTCTTACCTTTGGCTCCGGAGCAGCAAGGATTACCATAAGAAGAAGTCAGCGTGGGAGATGAAGGCACAAGAGATCGGGGTCACGTTCAAGCATCTGCAGAACTGGTGGAAGAACGTTAAAGATTGGTACGTAAAGCTATCCAAGAAGACGAGTGGCCAGGCAACAAAGCTGTTGACGGATAGGGACAAGTGGGTGCTGAAGAACATTGCCTTCTACAAAAGTAAGTACATGTCATTACATTTATTTGAAAAATTTTGAAATTTCAATAAAATAGTTCAATATAGTAATTTTATTGTATACATTTTTGACAAATTTTGCCTTAATTTGTTTATTTTTGTAAAGACATTTAATATATTTCTTCGCTTCTTGCGCCCTCTAGTGTTACAACAAAAACACTGCAATATCATTCATCCTGAGGACACACAGTATATTTCTCATATATATTTTAACATAAAGTTTATTAAACTTCATTTAACTTTATTCAAAAACTACATTTCAAAACTATATTCCAAAAGTATATTCCAAAAAATTGTTGAAGTGATTAAATGTATACAATGCTTTAACATGTTTTAATGCAAACTGTCAATGCCATCATATTAAACAAACGTTTAACTTGTTTCAGGTTCCATCCCCACTGAGGCTCCAGACACCCTCGTCAGTCTGCCACGTGCCCTCTCTGCTAATGCTACTGCCTCGTCTGCTGCATCTGCTGCTGCCTCGACCTTCCATGCACTGCCCTCGCTGGAAACTCATGACTCTGTGGAAAGCCAGTTTAACATCCTGGAAGAGATGGAATTGGCAGCAGCGGAGCAGGGCTCGACCACGTCTAGTCGCCGGTGCAAGAGGAGGAGGAGGGATGAGGAGAGCCTAGAGGAGGAGAGCTGGATGCAGGAACTGCGTTCTACCATGAAGGCCAACCAGGCACTGCTGGAGAAGCTGCTGGAGGAGAGGTCTAAGGCTCAGTCAGACCGAGAGGCCTTCACCCGCTATGTGTCTGATACGCTCCGCACTGCTCCCCAGGAGCAGTACTCTGTCATGAAGGAGCTCATCACGGATATTATGCGTGAGGGAGGACAGGGTCAACGTGACAGCAGCCGTGACACTCAAGGGCCTTCTTCATCATGGGCCAGACCGGGCCCCTCAGCGTCTGCACCAGCAGCATGCACAGCCTCCTCACAACCCTACTGCAGTCAGACCTACTACAAGCAGCAGCAGTACTACCAGCCCCAGCCCAACTACGACCAGTGGAGCAACTGGCAGTATGGTGGTGGTCAGCAGCAGGTTCTCCAGCAGCAGCACCAGCAGGTTACCCAGCAACCACTACAGACTCTCAACACCCCGAACCTTTCCACAACTTCACCTGGCCAAGCAAGACCTTACGTTGCCTCATGGGACCAAGCCAGTCAGGTCCGTCAGGCTGATGAGACCTCCTCGGATGCTACGGAGTAGTGTGTGCTTTGTGACTGATTTGTGATTTTGTGACTGATTTGTGATATCTTTATATTACTGTGTTTTTATGCTGTGGTTGATTGGCTATATTTATGCCTTACTGTTAACTTCACTGTTTTTGATAACTTTGATATAATAATAAAGTTGTACTGTTGTTAAATTGTTAGCATTTGTTTGTGTTTCCTAGGTAAATAAAATAAAGTGTGTGAATTGTGTGTAATAAAAATGAAAAACTATTACAATAATAAAATATTAGTAAATTTCAAATGGCAAGAAATAAAAATTAGATTAAGACATTTATCTTCTACAAAGTACAGACGATAATAATTTTAATCCAATTTTTTTTTATTGTTTTCTTATATTTCCACCACCCCCAACACAAACAATCAAAGAAATACAGCAATTCGACAGCACCACTCCATGATGAGGTTCCTCTGAGCCTTGGCTCTCCTGAAATCTCTATTGTTTCCTGGTACTCGGTCAGGTCTCGTGTCGTCAAGGTTCCTGCCTGCACGCCAGGCACCAGGCACCAGGGCTCCATTTGGACGCTCGAAATCCACCAGTCTGTTCTGCATCACCGGGTAACGTGTTCTCATCAGGTTGTGGAGGAGTACACACGCCTTGACCAGGAGCCTCACAGTGTCAGCTTCATGCATCATGTTAGTCAGGAGAATTTGAAATCGGTTGGCAAGGATGCCAAACGAATTCTCAACTACCCTTCTGGCTCGCGACAGTCTATAGTTGAATATCCTCTGCTTCCTGGTCATGTCCTTGCTTCCATGCGGCTTCATCATGTAGGTCCGGAGTGCGAAAGCATCATCTCCCACCAGAAAGTAAGGTATATCCTCAGTGTCACCTGGGAGAGGATCAGGCTGTGGGAACCCAATAATGTCATTGTTCTGGAGACCCTCTCTGAAATCACTTGCATTGTAGATGTCGGCATCAGACGAAGACCCCTTGCCGCTTACGTCTATCCAGAGGAACTTGTAGTCAGATGTGACGACTGCCAGGAGGATGACACTGAAGAAGCCCTTGTAGTTGAAGTAGTCGGACCCAGTGTTGGCAGGAGATTTACAGGCAATGTGCTTGCCGTCTATTGCACCAATGACATGCGGAAAGTTCCAACTGTTCATCCAATTGTCACTAATCTGACGCCACTCTGCAGCAGTCTGTGGTGGCGCGAGCAGCTCATCACGGAACTCCTCGACGATGGCCGCACACACTTCGCGCAACACCAGACTGATGGTGTTGTGAGGGACCCTCCAGGCGTACTGCATCTCACGGTACTTGGCGCCAGAAGCAAGGTGCCTCAGGGTGAGGGCAACCTTCAGGCCTGGATCAAGGGGTGCTCGCCACTTTGTGGTCTTCTTGGTAAGGGCTGGTGTCAGTCTCTGCACAATTTCATCGAACATGGCAGGTGGCATTCTCATGAAATTATGGAAGGCCCTTGGATCTTCATTACGGAGCTCCACCATGAGACGATCATACAGCCCCTGCTCAGGTCTCCTGCCAATCCAGTCGCGCACCCAGATGTTCCGGACCACCATCCTCCTCCTCCTTCGTCTTCTTCGGTCAATGAGGAGCTGATGGATCTGTAACACTTGGTTCTGATGCTGCTGGAGCAGCAAGACGAGGTCATTACTGTGACGGGGATCCATGTTCACCCCTTGACGTCTGGAGCACAACTGACGAATGCTCGGCAAATCGCGGAGAAAGGCATTTTGTCCGTGCTTACACGCGGTACACACGCTAATGCACGTGATAACAACGCGGTACAGACGCGGAACAAACGTGTTATGACCGTGCTCCACCCGCGATTACCCACTGATCCTACCGCGTGTAACCACGTCTTAACCGCGGCCGTAGCACGTCCCAGCACGTTCGTTCCGCGTCTGTACCGCGTCTTTACCGCGTGTGTACAACGTGTACCGCCCGCGATAACCCGCGGTCTAAAGTTTTGGGCAGCCCAAAACTTTTTCGCGCGGCCAACCGCGTGTGAATTTCTTACCGCGTGTAACGACGGGTGAAGTACGGCTGTATCGCGTCTCAATCGCGACCTCAAAACGTCCAACAGCGTCTGCTTCACGGGCAGACAGTTTTGGCCGTGATTCGGCCGCGAAATGCCCGTGGAGGACATGTGTGACCGGGCCTTAAGTGAGAATTAGATGTTTATTAAAGAAGAAACTGCTCAGACACACTGGCTTGTGTTTAGCTCGTTTATTTTTCCTGATATTGTTTAGTTTCACATCCACTTCTAACCTTTTCTTACCCGTCGTTCTCCGCAGAAACAAGAGAAGGAATGTGCCGATGTCCCAGCTGCCGGAGGAGGCTCGGACGCTGAAGAGGGCCGCCTGGAGAGCCGCCTCCCGGCGGTATTACGCCCGGAAAATAGCCCGCCAGCAGACGCACTCCTCGCGCTCCGGCCCCTTTTTCCTGATCACAAACTCCCGGAAGTCTCAGCCCAACTGTTTTACGGACAAGAGAAGAAGAACTCTGATGTCATTGTTAACGGAGGAGTCTCAGCCCAGCTGTCTTATGGACAAAAGAAGAAGAACAACTCCAGTGTTACCTAAGGAGTCTCAGCCCAACTGTTTTACGGACAAAAGAAGAAGAAGAACTCCAGAGTTACCTGAGGAGTCTCAGCCCAGCTGTCTTATGGACAAAAGAAGAAGAAGAACTCCAGTGTTACCTGAGGAGTCTCAGCCCAGCTGTCTTATGGACAAAAGAAGAAGAAGAACTCCAGTGTTACCTGAGGAGTCTCAGCCCAGCTGTCTTATGGACAAAAGAAGAAGAAGAACTCCAGTGTTACCTGAGGAGTCTCAGCCCAGCTGTCTTATGGACAAAAGAAGAAGAAGAACTCCAGTGTTACCTGAGGAGTCTCAGCCCAACTGTTTTACAGACAAAAGAAGAAGAAGAACTCCAGTGTTACCTGAGGAGTCTCAGCCCAGCTGTCTTAAGGACAAAAGAAGAAGAAGAACTCCAGTGTTACCTGAGGAGTCTCAGCCCAGCTGTCTTATGGACAAAAGAAGAAGAAGAACTCCAGTGTTACCTGAGGAGTCTCAGCCCAGCTGTCTTATGGACAAAAGAAGAAGAACTCCAGTGTTACCTGAGGAGTCTCAGCCCAGCTGTCTTATGGACAAAAGAAGAAGCAGAACTCTGGAATCATTGTTAACGGAGGAGTCTCAGCCCAACTGTTTTGCGGACAAAAGAAGAAGAAGAAGTACTCTGATATCGGAGTTACCTGAGGAGTCTCAGACGTTACGGAGGGAGGCGTGGAGAGCCGCGTCCAGGAGGTACTACGCTCGCAAAGTTGCTCGCCAGACCGAGAGCATGCAATTTGGATTCCTGTTCGAGAACTTAAACTCATCTGGGGCCATGCGGGGGCCGAACGGGGAAGGACCCCACACTAACGGCGGAGGAATCATGTGCAGCTGATGGAATAACTGCAACTTTCTATATTTTGGGTGTCTTTGAACTGATTATGTTAATATTTCTTTCTCTACTGCTCGAACTAAAACAATAATGTGTGTTTCCTTAGAGTTTTTTTATGCAAACGGCCTCCCGGATCCCTTTGAATAAACCAAAAAAGTGAATAAAAGTGCAGTTTACCTGGCAGCTGCTGTACAGTAGTACTACAGCGCCCCCGGTGTCCAACACCTGCAACTGCAACAGTGAAACTATTTGCTTAATATCTTTGTGATGATGATGAGTATATAATAAACTGCTTATTAAATATTATTCTGGGATACATTTATCTGTGCATTTGGCTCTTTTCCAGTGTGTGAAATAAAAATATTAAATGCAGCTGTGGTATTGTCTGTTTCTGTTCAGATCCAGTGTTGTTTGGTTGGAGCTATTTTCTTTATATTAGAAGGTGTTTATATATCAAATCAAAATCAAATCAAATGTATTTATATAGCACATTTCATGTACAAAACAGTTCAAAGTGCTTCACATAAAATAAAAGCATTGCAGCAGGGAGTGTAAGAAGCATTAAAAATACATAAAAGAATATAAAGAGAAACAAATAAAATCATTTAAATGAATTTAAAAACAAGCAACAGTCTAGATAAGTTCAAAGATATCGTGCAGATTTCATGCATAGACACATGAGAACAGAAATGTTTTTAACCTTGATTTAAAAATGTCTCCATTTGGTGAAAGTTTAATCTCCACTGGCAGTTTGTTCCACTTGTTTGCAGCATAACAGCTAAATGCTGCTTCTCCATGTTTAGTCTGGACTCTGGACTGGACCAGCTGACCTGAGTCCTTGGATCTAAGAGCTCTGCTGGCTTTATATTCTCTGAACACATCACAGATGTAAACCATCAGCAGGCTTTTAAAATCTATTCTGTGACTGACTGGAAGCCAGAGTAAAGATTTCAGAACTGGTGTGATAAAACAATCATATATATATGATATATAACCACAACCGTCCAAAAACCGTTATGTGGAAATGCTTTAAAAAAAATAGAAATGTTAAGCCCAATAAAAAGACGACACAATAAATGGGTTATTTCCATTTTTCCTTTTTATTTTATAATAAAACATTGTCGGCAGTCGTACATCATGAGGTTGTGGGTCACATGCAACACAGCGAGGAACTGTATGTACATATGTAGAAAATTAGCATTTCTGGATTGGTTTCTACCCGGTTGTGGACCTGACCCACCTGACCCTTGGTTGTGGCTCTCATCAACAACGCGCCGCACCAGCTTAAGAGAAAAACAAGCACGCCTTGCCACATAGGTTGTTTGTCACCCTGAAACCTGCACATTACGCACTCTGACCGCGGGACAACTCACAGCTGATCTTGCACAAGTGTGGTCTTTACTACTGTATCATATATGACTGAGTATTCATCCCACAACGACTCCAGTGTGAAATCTGAGCCGCTCGAACAGCTGCTGCGACAAATGCACAAAGAGAACAGGCGTGCGCCCGGATGCAGCTCCGGCTGTGCTTTGGTGCTAAATAAAGGCTTTATGTGGGGCCGTGTGCGCCACAGATTTGGATCTGAGCGTTGCTGCGTTACTCGCCTTCTTCTCTGGACAGATAAGGAAGGCTTTGTCATTTCACACAGAGAATCTCCATTTTATATTTGGATGCAGCGCAAAGCGCAGGGAGGACAGCGGCGCTGTTGTGATGCTGCAGCCTGAGGCTGGGGGTTTCAGAGCGGGGATGCGGGGGTCTGTAACCTGCTGTAGGCTTACACACTGAGACGCAGACGCCATCATTATTGCCTCTATTCGCTGTTATAACTACGCAAACAGCAGCCAGGCTGAGCAGGTTGGTCCTTTAACGCCTCGCTGGAAGCCGCCATCATCATTTGCATGAGGTTTGTTTTGGGGGAAACAAGTTCAACCGTCGGCGCTGGTATTCTACTAACCCAGGATTTGAGTGTGTGCTGAAGGACTGAATTTATTTTATTTTATTTATTTCAAGCCTGAACCAGAGGACCAGCCTGTGTTTCTCTGCCGGACTTTGGCGCACTGACTGGTGAGTCTACAGCTCAGGGTTTGGTTCGCTCCTGTTGGTCAGGTAGACACAGTTTTAATCTGTAATCAGTCATACATCTTTGCTTGTATAAATAAATTAATATTTAAGACAATAATATTCTTAAATGCTAAATTAATAAACCACATTGTAAATAGTGCCGCTGCGTCTGTTGGGAGATTTTTCTGGTTCCACTTAGCTTTGTTTGGGACTTCAAATTTGACATTATTAGAGTGCATCTTGAATTTTTTTTGTATAAATGATAAAGTTCAGACAAAGTTACTATTTTTACCTTATAAAGCAAGATGGAATCTTTCTTTTTATATATCCTGGAGCTGTTGGAGAGTTCCCTGTGCCTTTGGATACACCTGCGCACTTTTGGAGAGCTCTATTTCATTCGCGGTTCTCTTTTTGGCGTCGTTGGATTTTCCTTCAATAAAATATTTCCCTTCCCGTTTTATCGTTCGAGTCCTCAAGAAAAGGGTCTTTTTTACCCTTAAATCTCCACACCAAAGCGTCTGCAGCCTCCCAGAGATGCTCCAGGGCTTGGAAACGCACAGAAGGCGGCTGAAAGTGGCTGGAAGTTCAGCTGCGCACTCGCTGACAATTGCCCTTCAGTGTCTACTGTATGACTATTGGATGGAGCAGAATAAGTTTAAATTGTAGGGGGTAAGATGGAGTATTTCTGAGGAGGGGGTTTTCCTATTTTAGTTTAATTAAATGCCATTTTATAATGCCATATTGGGTATTATGTATTTTTAAGGCCCAAATGACATTTTGTGGACTTGGGGGGCCAATTGGGCTCTTTAGAAATGGTTTTGTCCAATTTGGTCACCCCTACATATTCAACATACATGGAAGTGTCCTTTTTGCAGGGATTGCTGGGAAGAAGAAGAAGGCTGTCGAGGTTGGGACTTTGGAGAGGGAGTTATAGGCAGAGCTACTCTCAAAAGGTAAGAAATCCTCTCTTCTGCTGAGGCCAATGGTTCCCAATGTTGGCTGGGAGGCACATAGAGACTCTTTCCTCAGCATTTAGATAGAAAAATTGAGGTTTTCAGATGTATTTTAAGTGCCTTTACTTTGTTAAATTCTAGGGAGGGTCAGAGCTTATGGTGTGCACTAACAAGGAAATATGGAGCGGTGGCTAGGGGGAGCCATAGCTGGGCAGGAAGGCAGCTTTGCCGGCCTGTGCTGGAAGAAGAGGGGGATGTGCTGCTTGTTATAGCACCCACAAACAATGAAGAACTCCGGATGCAACTTCATTGTTGTGTCTTAGTTTTCATTAACAGAGTTTATGTTTAAACAGTGTTAGCCTCTGGGGTGTACTTCCTGAGAAAAGTCTCCCAACACACACACACACACACACAGCAGCTGATCTGTGTGTAGGCAACATAAACAGTCAGGAAACATCAAGAAGCACCGAGAAATGATTCAAATAAGGCTTAAAAGTGTCATCTGTGTACCTTTTTATTTAATTCAATTTAATTTGGATTAGCTTAGCATTGCTATGACCACTGAAAACATTCAAGATGGCTTCTCCCCTGCCTGGAAACAGGTGAGAGCAGCCTGGCACTTCCTGATCAGACAGACAGGGCCGCTTTAATACAGAGTTTTAAGGTTTCTGCACAGTTCTGACACACATTTTCATTCTCCTGTGAGATGCACAGTAATGCAGAGTCACTGAGACGCAGCTTCAGACTTTCTGAGGCCTGGGAGTGTTGTGCTGTCAGTCTGTAAAAGGCCATGCTGTCACAGAGTGCTGATTGGTTCACCCACAACACGCCTGAGCTGGAATTTACCCCATTATTTCCTGCTCCTTTCTATTTTTTTCATTATATTTTCATCTAATCCAATTACTGTACACTTTTAAATCTATTAGCATTTATTTATTACATTTTTAAAAGTACAACCAATCGTCAAGTTCACTCATTTAAGAATATTTTAAAGCCTCAAGTTGATTTAAGGATGATTTAATTAGCAGAAAGGGTTAATTCACTAACGCGGATGTGAATTCAGCCGCCACAGGCTGTTAGATTGGGCCCAAATCACCCAATTTGTGACAAATACTCCTCATATTATTAGTATTACATAAGAATTCTAAAAATCTGTAGAAGTTATGTTTCAGTGGAACATTTTTTGGCATAAATTTGTGATTAACCCTTTAATTACCTGCATCGCCTCCTGAAATGTGTTTGTTTTATGCTGACGGATGAAGTTTCTCCTCCTGCTGATGATCCTCTGTGAAAACAATGACACACAATAAAGAAATAAAAGACAACAAATAGCATCTTTAGTTGATTTACTCGCTATCAAACAACATTTATCAAGCAAATTTGCCCTTTTATCATCTGAATAATTGTAAAAAGGCAAAAAAAAAGAGCAAAACATCAGAATTAATGGCTCTCAGCACCAAAGCTGAACAGATTTTAGTCAAATAATGTCTACATTTCACAAATGAGACGTTAGAAAACACATCAGATGTAGATTTAGTTTCATTCTGTAAGATTTTGTTGAAATAAGTGAAGTGTTTCCTCGTGTTTTAGTGGATTAAATTCAAGGAAATGCATCGTTTAAAGTTAGCCTGAAGCTAAAGGGTTAACTTGTGCTGGAGTGCGTCAGTCCACAGATGTGGTGCTGAAATCTGATGGCGGATGTTACGGCGTCTGTGTCATTGTGGGTAAACTGCTGCCCCCTCTGGTGGTCACAGGGAGTTAAAAAAGCAAAGAAAGCAAAACAAAAAGCGGACATGGTGAGGTTTATTTGGGTGCGTGTTGGGCTCAGGGGGCTCAGGGGCCTCAGCTGTGTGGCCACCGGCTGTGTGGGTTCCCAGCGCCGTCACAGCGCCGGTGGCATGATCATCTGAGCGCCTGTACTCTGAGTGGTTTGTGTCTGGAGCTCCAGTGCACGCATGCCAAGCCCATAACTGACAGCTGCAGGAGTGCAAGAAGATAAGATTTTAAACACACACACACTTTGTTTTCCATTTCTGTGGAGGAGCTGCAGCTCCTGGCTGAAGCCACTGTCCTGTTTTAAGCTAGAAAAACACCCGTTTTTAATCTTGTTTTAATGAAAACAAGTTTTGGATGTCAACAGAGCCTTTAGTGCTCCCTTTATTCAACTTAAAACATTCACAGTTCTCTTCTAAATTAGCCTGAAGTTACTCTGCACTCTGAGGAGCAGCTCCTGTTGTCTTATAAACAGGTTTTTCAGCTCAGCCAGCTCAGCTGTGGCATGTTTGCTCCTCCACTGTCCCGTGGCTTTAAGCCTTCGTCCTTTAGCTCGCCGCCGCCGCTCAGGAGCTATCTGCTGGGTCCATAGAAACACACAGAGAGCAGCCTGGTGCTGAAAGGCTGAAGTGCTCAGTGCAGAAAGCTGTTAACTCCTTCACTGCTGCTAACTGCACCCACAGAAAGTCTGTTTACTTCCTGGTTCTCAGAGAAAAAGGAATAGAAATGTAAAAAAACTCTTTCTTTTCTTTCAGGGATCAGAGTCGGTCTCCATTCAGCCAGAGTTCCAGAGGAAATTTGATGTAAGTGATGTGTCAGCAGACTCTGAATGTTACTGTTGGATCCGTCCTGCTTGTCGTCCTTCAGCTGATTCATTGAACTAAAAACCAGAGTCAGCCGAACTTTCTCCAGTCACTAATTTATGTCACATTTAGGGCTCGCTATCTATCATGAGGCATAATTTACTGCTACTTTCCTCTGCTTATTATGTCTCTGAACACATCCAAATAGATTATTTTTCCAAGTCAAAAGGAACGTTTTAGGGCACAACTGGTTACTTAATCTTAGAGATTTAATGAGAAAATGTTAATAACATGTAATCAGTCAAATAAAGATGAGAAACTATATAGTGGAAATGATGCTAAAGTGTAATAAAAGTGAGGGGAATACGATCAGTTACCTTAACTCTTACATTTACCTGTTAAAGCAGGGGTTAGATATGAGGTGCGCGGTCAACTTTGACCCCCGTATGATGGTGACTGCGTCAGAGCGCCTCCAGAACAGGCCGTACGAGATGTTTCCAGCTGGTTCCCCCCAAACGTGATCTAAAGAAGGACAAGCAGGGAATATACAAAGGATCATGGGTACCAAAAAATTAATGTGGGGGGGTGTAAAGGTTGGTCATTGTTGCACAAACTGTTGTTTTACAGTTATACATAAATGTATATAAATGTCAGCCAGTCTGACCCGTCCACCTTTTGAAAGTGAGTTAGATGGTCTAATCCTGTTAATCTCATTCAGTCGTACTCAGATTTTTAACCGACCGTGTCCCATTACACCACTAACAGTGTTATGGAGTCAATATTTGTTGTTTTTTTTCCTCTAAATTACAGTTGGATCCTTCTTTGTTGCCGTGAAGCTGCTATAGTGAACAATCAGCTCCCTCTAGTGGCCAGAATAAGCACAGCATGACTGAAACATGAACCAGCAAATATCACTTAAATGTCCTCAAAGAGTTGAATGAGGATGCTGCGGTGAAGATTATAGAGGCTTTTCTTTAGTTCCATCTGTGAAAAAAGCGAGGCGAGGCTTCTCATCTTAAAGGGACAGTTCGCCTCTTTTGACATGAAGCTGTATGACATCCCATATCAGCAACATCATTTCTGAACATCTTCTTCCCCCTGCTGCGTCCTGTGAGCAGAGTTCCAGCCTCGTTTTGGTGTTGATGAAGGTAGTCCGGCTAGTTGGCTGGGGTTTAAAAAATAAAGCGTTTTGCTTCTCAAAACAATATGCGTTCAACAGAGTAATACATTTGCATCACAAAATGGTTCTCCAGGAAAAAGTCAGACCTCACAATCGCTTGGCGCTATTTTCTCTCCCTTCGTATCACTGCCTGCTGTGCAGACCGAGCAGCAAACACCGTAACAGGTAAAAAGTAGTCATCCAAATAATTACTTGTGTAAGAGTAAAAAAGTGCTTGGTGAAAAAACTACTCAAGTACTGAGTAACTGTTGAGTAACGTCTGATTTATTTGTTAACACAAGCATTCAATCAGACAGACAAAAATACTAAATAATCATCTTTAGGCAAATTAGAGTTCATCCAATTGATAAAATAAATTAAAATAATCCAGGTAAATTCAGCAGGCAGTGATATGAAGGGAGAGAAAGTAGCGCCAAGCGATTGTGAGGTCTGACTTTTTCCTGGAGAACGATTTTGTGATGCAAATGTATTACTCTGTTGAACGCATATTGTTCTGAGAAGCAAAACGCTTTATTTTTTAAACCCCAGCCAACTAGCCGGACTACCTTCATCAACACCAAAACGAGGCTGGAACTCTGCTCACAGGACGCAGCAGGGGGTAAGAAGATGTTCATAAACATAAATAAATATTTCTGACCTGGGCCTCTTCACATCTAGGCTAAAAACTTACTTATTTAGGATGGCTTTTAATACTCAGTAGTATGATGACACTTTTATCTTATTTTATCTTATTTGATTTTGTTACATTTTATTGCTTTTATTTGTATTTACTTCTTCTTCTCTTTATTTATTACCTGCTGTAAAGCACTTTGGTACACCGTAAGGATTGTCTGTAAATGGCTGCAGAAATAAAATACATTTACATTTACATAAACGATAGTATGGGATGTCATACAGCTTCATGTCAAAAGAGGCGGACTATCCCTTTAACTGAGCCCATAAACTGGTTTGTTTGACCTCTCTCTTCCCCTCTCTGTTACAGATCACTTCACAACATGATGGAAGAGGAGATCAACGAGGACCGAACCAAGCTGAAGCAGGGCCTGGTCAAAGTGCTGCAGTGCGTGGCCACCATCTCCTCCGCAGCAGCCGTGGTCAACCCCATCTTCGGCGTGGCCGGCTCCCTGATCCGGGTGGTGCTGCACCACGTGGACGACGAAGACATCCGCACCCTGAAGCGGGAGTTTGGCTCGGTGAACCGGGCGCTGGACGAGCTCTCCAAGCAGAACCGCAACATGCTGGTGCAGATCAAGAAGGAGACGCTGGATGGCCAGTACTGCTCCGTGGAGGAGAACCTGAAGAACCAGTTCAGGAAGTTCATGGAGATGGTGGAGGCGCGGCCGGAGCACCGCCAGCGCAAGAAGGACGACTTCGAGGAGAGCTACGGCAATGACTTGGGCGACCAGAACCTGCACACGCTGTACGACGGCGTGGTGGGCAAGCGGAAGCTGTTCAGCCGCCCCATCCTGGAGGTGTACCTGAAGCACTCGCAGGGCGACCGCCACACCATGGAGCGCCTCTGCACGCGCCTCACCTACCTGTTCTGCATCGGCCTCATCGCTCTCATGGGCTACGCCGCCGTCATCGGGGACGACGAGGAGGGCCTGAGCGAAGAGTGGGCGGAGAAGATGGAGCAGGTGCAGGAGAAGATGCAGGAAGCCCTGCGCCGCTGCACCTGAACACTTTCCTTCACCTTTACTCCAGCTCTCTGTCTGCCCGCCTCTCCTTTCACCACTTCAAAGTCGCCGTGACGACGACTCCTCGCTCCGCTTTCTTTTCCCAGCTCTCTGCGGACGGCGGCGCTCTTATTCTGTCGGTTTCACGTCACGATTCGCTCCTAAATTCAGGTTATGATGGATGTTTAAACTCTACATAATCCTTTCAAAGCACTTAAAGGGACAGTTCGCCTCTTTTGACATGAAGCTGTATGACATCCCATATCAGCAGCATCATTTATGAACATGTTCTTACCCCCTGCTGCGTCCTGTGAGCAGAGTTCCAGCCTCGTTTTGGTGTTGACGAAGGTAGTCCGGCTAGTTGGCTGGGGTTTAAAAAATAAAGCGTTTTGCTTCTCAGAACAATATGCGTTCAACAGAGTAATACATTTGCATCACAAAATGGTTCAACAGGAAAAAGTCAGACCTCACAATCGCTTGGTGCTATTTTCTCTCCCTTCGTATCACTGCCTGCTGTGCAGACCGAGCAGCAAACACCGTAACAGGCGCGGCAGGCGCAGCAGGCAGTGATATAAAGGGAGAGAAAATAGTGCCAAGCGATTGTGAGGTCTGACTTTTTCCTGGAGAACGATTTTGTGATGCAAATGTATTACTCTTTTGAACGCATATTGTTTTGAGAAGCAAAACGCTTTATTTTTTAAACCCCAGCCAACTAGCCGGACTACCTTCATCAACACCAAAACGAGGCTGGAACTCTGCTCACAGGACGCAGCAGGGGGTAAGAAGATGTTCAGAAATGATGTTGCTGATATGGGATGTCATACAGCTTCATGTCAAAAGAGGCGAACTATCCCTTTAAAGCTGGAGTTAATGTCGGTTTTGTGAACAGAGGAAGTTTCTGACATGATTTCTGAGTGAGTTTAGTCCAGCTTTACTGTGGAACTTTGCCATATTTTACCATCTTTATGCACTTTCTGAAAATATTTGCCATTTATTGCACCTTTCTCTCTAAATATTACACTACATAAGAACAGGCATGTTGGGTTGGGTAACTACAGATATATAAAACAGCTATGAAAACAGTTAAAAAGTATCCCAAAGTATGCAGAACTATGAATGTAACCATGATATAAACATGTACTCCATGCAATCATACTGACGTGTGCATATTAGACAATGCGCGCTGCATACAGTATATTCAGTTTCTGCACTAATATTTCAGATGCTGCTGAGCTGAATCCTTTATTTTCTTTATTTTCTACACTAAAATCTCATTTTTCGTCAGTTTAACATCACATGAAGTGTGGTGTTTGAGTTAAATAGTGGTGATAAAGACAGTTTTTCTCTCTGATTCTGTCACATTTTGCACGGCAGCTTTTTATTACTGTCGGATGCCTGAAATGATCTGTTGGATCTGTTGGTTTATTTCCTCTGAGGCTTTAAAAGTTTGTGGCGCTCCTCGTATGACCAACGGTGCCTGAATGTGCCAATAGTTTTCTAACATTATTCACTTCCACTACTACGATGCCGGCTGACTTATTACGTTCGCCTGTACACTACAGCTCAGATGGAAACCTGAAAGTAAATGTTGTTGTGTTTGGTTTTAGTAAACTGGGTTTGATTCTCCGCTTCAGATCCCCGTTTTTACACTTCCCGCCCAAACCGCTCACCACCTCTCAGTATATGACGGTTTTAAACTGGTTTAAACTGGTTTGTGGTTCTGTGGCAGTGTGTCAGATCTCTTGTTACTACACTAAACTGTCAAAAATGCTCTTAATATGGGGGATATATAAGTATACATATATATATATGTGGACCTCTGAAGGCTTTTTGAAATGTCATGTGAATATTTTTTGCCTTTTTTGTTATGGATGTTTGATGCTTGGTTATATGCACCATACATCATAAATAAACAAGAATAATACTGAGTCTGAGTGGTGTTTTTTTTTACTGATCTTCATTCTTTCAAAACAATAATATACATTTAAAAGTAATAATAAGATACAGTTCTGTTCCCTTAAATTCAGTTTCAGGGAACAGAGACAAACTACTGTCGACGGTTTAGAAATACGATGTTCGTCATTCACATATTACGTTAATGATGCTCATGTTACTTGTCCAAAATCTACATGTTTTCCACCTGTTTTGTTCCAAGTTCGTCTTTTTAAAAGCATAAAGCATCCGACCGGAAGCAAGGAACATGCTGGATTACAGGGACTACTTTCTCAGAGGAGGGATACAAGTGATCGTTACCCAGTGTCAAAGCAAAACGTGTAACAGCTACGTTGGTCCACGAGGGAAAACGTAGTATTGTTCCAATTCGGCCCCCAACATTGTGACGATACTACGTTTTATTTGGCCCATTCATTAAAGGGGAACTCCGGGGCATTTGAAGCGTGTTTCCATTGCTAGAGGTTGTCAAATAATGATAGTAGGACACAGAGAGGTGCAAATCTGCGCTCCCTGTGTGGAGATCGCTCTGTCCGCACAGCATGTCATGCGAGGCTAATACGTGGTGGCTAAGGGGCAACTGCTAACCCTTCCACGTAAAACAACAACTTGCACACTGCAGAAACGTCACACCACTTTATAAACCATCCGACAATAAAGTCACAAGCCTTACCATCAAAACCATATGCATGGTTCTCACATTACTGGCATGGGGACGTTACAAAACAACTTTATAAACAGCATGTAACTCACCGGCTGGTTGTAGGCTCGCGCATGTGAAAGCCCAAAAGAGTCGATGGAGAATAATCCCATATACAAAACAATTATATTCTCTAGAAAAACTGCGTTCAAGTATTTAAAACATTACAACAATATTACTGGACATGTATTGTTGTAATGTTTTAAATACTTGAACGCAGTTTTTCTAGAGAATATAATTGTTTTGTATATGGGATTATTCTCCATCGACTCTTCTGGGCTTTCACATGCGCGAGCCTACAACCAGCCGGTGAGTTACATGCTGTTTATAAAGTTGTTTTGTAACGTCCCCATGCCAGTAATGTGAGAACCATGCATATGGTTTTGATGGTAAGGCTTGTGACTTTATTGTCGGATGGGTTATAAAGTGGTGTGACGTTTCTGCAGTGTGCAAGTTGTTGTTTTACGTAGAACGGTTAGCGCTTGCCCCTTAGCCACCACGTATTAGCCTCGCATGACACGCTGTGCGGACAGAGCGATCTTCACACAGGGAGCGCAGATCTGGACCTCTCTGTGTCCTACTATCAGTATTTGACAACCTCTAGCAATGGAAACACGCTTCAAATGCCCCGGAGTTCCCCTTTAAATAGCCTTGCAACCAGGTCACGTGACTATCAAGTTTCCCTCAGCGTAAAAAAGAAAATGGCCGACTGTCGGCCTATTTTCTGTGAAAAACACAACATTTTAAGAAATCATCTGCATTTGTATGCATTTTGATGGCATTTCTAGCGAGAACTATGCATAATATTTTCATAATCTTCGTTCAGGGAATGTAGACGATCTTTCGTTTTATCAGTTTCGCCGAAGATTTTAGTATCTCCTAAAAAAAAACAAGAATAAAACGTTTTCTACTGTTGTTAAGGTGGTTGCTATGGACGCTGCAGTCTACGTCACAGACCTGCGCCGACATTCCCCGTACTTTCTGTTTAATATATATATATATATATATATATATATATATATATATATATATATATATATAAATATACATCATTAAAAAAAAATATATATATATATAAATATATATATTTTTTTAGCCATGTGCGTGGCGCTATTACACGTTTTGCTGTGAGACTGGGTTGCCAACCGGCAGTACGAGTCAGGAGCAAGCAAAAGAAAGAAAAGGTCTGAAGAAGACGAGGCTGGTGCTTCACCTGAAGGTGGGTATGTTGTTGAAATAAAAAAGAAAAACACCTCAGCTGCCAGCCTGCTAATCATGAGACAGCAGAGAGGGTCATTTTCCAGAGATTAAATTTTCAAGCGGCCCTGATCATCATTTATTGAATGTCTTGTTAACTACATTCACTTCTGTTGAAAAAGGAGTGGTTAATTGACCAGTTGGTGGTCATATGTTGGCTCAGGTTTATTGCCTATTTTCAAACTATGCTATAAATAGAAGTTTTGGGCTATTTTTATGGAGGGAAAACTCTCCCTGTTGCAGTTTCCTCTGCTGAGCAAAGCTTCTCGAAACTGAAGCTCATCGAAGGTGCAAGAACACTTGAGTGGCCTGAGTATCACAAGCATCAACTCAGAAGTGCCACAGCAGTCATATGATGACCTCATTGATGACTTTGCATCCAGAAATGCAGATGTGTGCATCTGTAAAAGGCTTGTTCCATCGTTGAAAGAGACTGTTCATTAGATTTGTTCCTACTAATAAAAGGTTTTAAACCTAAATGGCATTTTGTGATACATCACTTGGTGATCAAAGAAAGAGCTAAACTTTTCAAGAAAGTATGGGATAATAGTTTAAACCTAAAAAAAAAGGGGGTTTAATGTTTTTATTTAAATCTTGTGGGGATTTTCATCTGTAAAATCTGAGCAAATGGCACAGTAAAAAAGCACCTTAATCTAGAAAAACAGATGGAATTATATTCAGAAATAAACGCACTCTTCATTTCACTAATTACTTTGTACATATATTTTTATTATTTTATATTTTATTATATTATTATTATATATGTTTTGTTTGTTTTATTGCACCAATCAGACCAGAGCAAATTCTTTGTAATGTGAAAATTACTTGGCAATAAAATCTTTTCTGATTCTGATTCTTATTCTGAGAAAGAAAGACACTATTTGACTGTTGAACATATGAATCGTGCTTGCTTACTTAAAATAACAAAAGTCTGTTAAACTTTATAAATGTACTATAAACATTATTTAATCTACCAAACATTTTGCTTTAAAAAATCATAAAGAAATCAGTATCACACTAAAAGTGTGGATGATCTACAATGAGCAAAGAAATCAAATGCGGGATGTAAAAGTGTAGTTTACTGATTTGTACGCAAGAGGGCGCCAGAACTTTGCTTTCGTCACCACTGCACCTGTTCCGTGAATTCCCCAAAGAGCCCCGAAAACCAAAGCCTCACATCATCACACCTGCGTTTCACATCTGAGAAGCAACTCAAATCAAGATTCAAGTTTAAGGAAATCGAGTTTTAAATGAAGATTTAAGTGTAAATCTTAATTCAGATGGATCCTTTTACAGGATCCGAAGCGGGCAGGAGAGTTCACCTCAGATGCAGCAAATGGATGCATGACCGAGGTTAAGTTCCTCTGGAATGGCCCTCGTGCCTTTTTATCTAGATAAACAGGTTTGACTCAGAGTTGGGGAACCAAAACAGCAGGAAAATGTGCATTTCAGGAATTTTGTCGTGGAGACCTTTGAGCCTCTTAACCTGCTCTGCAGATTAATGAGCGTCTCTGAGCCACATCCTCCGTCACGTGACGGAGCTTTTCTTTTTCACGTCTCCTTCAGAAGAATCCCAGGAATAAATGAATAATTTAGCAGCCTTAAACTCCAGCTGGTGTATTAAATATGAATCCTGCACATTGGGTTAAATGCATATTGATTTGTGGGTTTTTATTTTAATCTTTTTTTGGAAGGTGAGGATGTTCTGGGTGGGTGCTGTCAGGGCGCGTCGTGCGCGCACAGAAGTAGCGCCACAGGGGTTAATTCGATCATCATTAAGCCCGCTCATTAAAAATATGCTTCTTCATTAAATAGATGTCTGCATACACAGCCGTGACAGAACAGATGAGCGTGACGCACGAAGGTTCAGCAGTTATAAATAAACAACGCGGGGCTGTCAGATTCCGCTCCGCGCACATTCAACATATTCATTTTCATACAGACTTATGTAACAAATGGAAACGTTTGAGGGGCGTCAGGCGGCGGCTCTGTGTTCATCACATTGTCTGATTTAAGATGTGTTTGTGGTAAAGAAAAGAAAGAAAAATGATCATTTTCAGATGCCAGACACACCAAATAAAAACAGTTTAATGGTGGTCTTACCTTCTGGTTTCAGCCCTTTGTCACATCAGTTGGAAACGTGTTGGTGATGCCTTTGCGCCAAGTGCGCAAAAAGAGCTTTAAAAAAAGGCACGCCCGAGATATTTGCAAAAAAAGTTCCCAATAAAAAGTATCTCAGCTCCGTTTGGTTGAAGAAAACGAATCCTTCTTTCATGGTGACTGGAAGAAAATGGACTCACCGCAGCTTTCAGAGCTCTTTCTTCCCCCCTCTCTCTCACTCTCTCTCTCCATTTCGCACCCTCAGTCTCCCCCTCCATTGCAGACTTCCAGTGCGCATCTCTGAATGTGGACCCCTCTCAGCTCCGCAGCAAATGAGAGAACCGTGGGAATCTTCTTAGTCTTGAAGAGGAAAAAAAAAAAACTTGTTTGCAGCTGTTGGAGCTCATCGGGCGTGAAGGAGAAGCATAGACTCTCTATTCAGGTACAGGAAAAAGCGCTCTTATTGTAGGAATGTGATGAATGCCTTTATCTTCCATCTGAAGGGGTATAACACTGTAAGGTGTGTCCGGTGCTCTCAGGGGATTTGTGCGTAAAAAGACTTCCGTTGCGCATTTGTTTTGGGTACGCATGCATGGCAGTTAAAGATTGCGCAGAAAAACAAGTTCTTCACTCATAAATGTATTCATTTATATGCTCATACATATTTTGATTATTGCTTATTATCATCAAAAAACATTTGACGGGTGTTTGTGACGCAGCATCTGGAGGACAGAAGCCTGAGCGGAGAGGGTAAGGTCATTTATCCAGACAATGTCGGAGTGAAAGGAGGCATGAAGGGTGATTTTCAGACATGGTTCGGCCTTGTTCTGCTCCTCTCTGAGATGAGTCATGCACAGACTCAAGGGCATGTGTGTCGTTTTTTTCCCGTCTAACTACATCAGGCCCCCATTTTGTTTATGTGCCGACATAACCTGCATTCTTTGGAGTTTTTTTTATCTCACATTTTACTGAATACACATTTCAAGGTGGTCATATCATCAAAGAAACTCTCACAGTGAGTGAGAAATATGCTGCATGACTTGTTAGGGGCTGGAGGTTTTCTAGTGTCGAGCTTTATGAAAATGTGTTTTTTTTTTATGAGGAAAGAAGATTTAAATCTATCTGGAAACCAACTGAAGAGAGTTTGGAAACATGCTGTTGTGCCATTTAGAAAAACTAATGATCCCAAATGATTTTATGGTATATTTAAATGGTTGTGGGGGAACAACAACAGGAATGGGATATAAATAAGAAAAATAAACACTCTGAGGTGTCCTATCTGTACACGGATGGTTGAGGACAGAGTGCCTTCGGTCGTTTTGGATCCAGGGTGGAGGCTTTATGGACTGGGCTTCATGCTGTGAATCCTTGATGATCAGATTGGGACCTGGGGACATTAGAGGCCCTTTGTCCAGTTGATCCTGAGCAGGTGTGGTTGGGTGCGATGTCCAGCTCGGTGGGGGGGGGGGGGGGGGGGGCACCATCATAAGAGAGTGATGCAGCAATATGTGTGTGCAGCAGTGTTTAGGTGGGATTGTACTCATTAATCTTTGCTTTTCTTGTGAAATGCTTCAGATGTGGATTTCCACTGGTCTATACGAGGGAAAGAAAACACTAACAAACTGTAAGAAGTGGTTGCATGTCGAGCATTTAAACCAGATCAGGTTTTAAAATGGGTGATGCTTCCTGAACCCGATGCTCATCAGCAACTTTTTAGAAAATCTATCTATAGACTTAAAGGGATAGTTCGCCTCTTTTGACATGAAGCTGTATGACATCCCATACTAGCAACATCATTTATGAACATCTTCTTACCCCCTGCTGCGTCCTGTGAGCAGAGTTCCAGCCTCGTTTTGGTGTTGACGAAGGTAGTCTGGCTAGTTGGCTGGGGTTTAAAAAATAAAGCGTCTTGCTTCTCAAAACAATATGCGTGCAACAGAGTAATACATTTGCATCACAAAATCGTTCTCCAGGAAAAAGTCAGACCTCACAATCGCTTGGCCCTATTTTCTCTCCCTTCGTATCACTGTGCAGACCGAAGTGCAGACCGAGCAGTCCCCTGCTTCCTGTCACGTTCATGTTTTTAGTTTTGTTCCATCATGTGTTAGTCATGCCTTAGTTTTTAAGTCCATGTTTAGTTAAGTTTTGCCTTTGCTTTTCCTCAGTCCCCATGTTCTGCTCATTAGTCTCACTCACGTCACCTGTGTTCATTGTCCCCAGCTGCACTCATTCAACAATCACCCAGTTCAGTATTTAGTTTCCAGTTTTCCCCTTCAGTTTTGTGAATTCCTTCTCTGCATTCACCCTCCACGCCACGGTCATAGGAAGTCTAGTCTAGTCTAGTCTAGTCTAGTCTAGTCTAGTCTAGTCTAGTCTAGTCTAGTCTAGTCTAGTCTAGTCTAGTCTAGTCTAGTCTAGTCTAGTCTAGTCTAGTCTAGTCTAGTCTAGTCTAGTCTAGTCTTTTTGTTTTCTCACAGTTTAGTTGTTGGTATCCGGCTTAGCTGCGCTTTGTTTTGAATTAATAAATCAGTTTGTTTTTCGAAAGTCCGCATCCGTGTCCTGCCAAACCCATTACTGAGACTTCCAAGCAGCAGACACCGTAACAGGCGCGGCTGTCGGCAGGCGGCAGTGATACGAAGGGAGAGAAAATAGCGCCAAGAGATTGTGAGGTCTGACTTTTTCCTGGAGAACGATTTTGTGATGCAAATGTATTACTCTGTTGAACGCTTATTGTTTTGAGAAGCAAAACGCTTTATTTTCTAAACCCCAGCCAACTAGCCGGACTACTTTTGTCAACGCCAAAACGAGGCTGGAACTCTGCTCACAGGACGCAGCAGGGGGGAAGAAGATGTTCATAAATGATGTTGCTGATATGGGATGTCATACAGCTTCATCAAAAGAGGGGAACTATCCCTTTACTGACAAGTTTTGTCTAACAAGCGATTTTTATTATTATTTATTTTTTTATTTTTATTTTTTTAGTTATTTATTTATTTTTTGTCCCTCCGTGTTCTAGAAAATGACCAGTTCACTGGAAAAAGTCGTGGCCCAGAAGAAGGAGGCCATTGAGGCAGCGATGGATATGTTTGAGAGGGGGGCCGAGGTGTTGGCCAGTGCTGTGGGGGAGCTGTTTCCCCTCTGTGAGGCAGCCGCTCCGGTTCTGCGGCTGGCCTTGGACAACGTCCAGAGCAAAGAGGTCTTTTACGTCAAAGAGCAGTTTCTGACGGTGAGGAACAAGCTTGACGTGCTCTCCAGCCAGCTGGAGGACATCGACTGCGAGATCAAGAAGGGGAGGCTGGACTCGCAGTACTTCCTGGTGGAGGAGAACGTTAGGAACCAGTTTCGGAAGTACATGGATATTCTGGAGGCAAAGCAGCAGTTCAGGGAGGTGAAGACGAAGCTTTTTTTGGAGCACTTTGCCAAAACTGGAGGAGAGAAGAACCTGTTTGTGCTCTATGACGCTCTGATGGGGACAAACAGCTTCGGACAGTCGATTTTAGAGGTGGTGGAGACGTAAGTTGGTGTTTTACATCATATTTATCTGAACACTGGGCTTGTTTGGTTTATAAGCAGAGATGGGACCAAGTCACACATGTACAAGTCTCAAGTCTTAGCTTTCAAGTTTCAAGTAAGTCCCAAGTAATTTTTTTTTGATCAAGTCGTCAAAGTCAAGTCACCTTATTTTTGCATTTTACCTGCAGAATCTGATCTTAATAAAGTGAAAAGACAAGATATAAGTAACTGTCCCCCACCCCCACCCCGTATCATATCAAGCTAACTACCGACTATGCTAACAGGATAATATTAGCTAATTTGACGAGCACTTACTGGTCAGAATGGATCTTCAAATGACGGACAAAGTTGGAAGTTGTCGTCTGGCTGTCTGAGATGTTGATGCCGCATGTCTTGCACTGTGCTGTTCGTCTTTTGCCGTCAAAATGGTAATTACGAAAGCCGAAGTCTCTCCAATAAACACGTAAGGTACGTAGAGGGGGCATGGCTGATTGACAGGGTAGGGATCCAATCATGACGCCATTCTCAGCCTGCGCTCCTACCGGGTAATCAATGTTATTTTTTAAATTAATTAATTCTATATTCAAACTGAAAACATGCACTGAATAACACTCAAGTCATCGTGTCTCAAGTCAAGTCCCGAGTCTTTAACTTCCAAGTCCGAGTCTCAAATCATCAAAACAGCGACTCGAGTCGACTCAAGTCCAAGGCTGTGTTCGAAACCGCATACTACTCCTACTACTCATACTGACATTAACTTTTTTTAAGTTCCCGGATGCATTCTAGATTCGCTGTAATGTTGGGTATGCATCATGAGGTCACTACTCATACTCAAACTACCCAAGATGCAACGTAACGTGACGTCGCCGATCGTCATTTCCTGTCAAAACGGCAGTTTCAAGCTAGCTACAACGAGGGTAGGTTCAGTTCCTGTTTTCAAAACAAAACAACCTATTGTATGGTAATGGCTTTACCTCTGATAAAAGGCAACGGGTGTTTTATTTTGTGAAAATAACCGGAAGTGCGTTACTCACTGCGGCTAGCTTTAGTAGCGCCGAATTCGTGGGAACAAAACTGTAAACAGCCGGTATTTTGTCAGGTTTTCAACACGTTGGGGATCTAAACGACTACTTTCTCACCTGAAATGTTTCAAATGTTGCTAAAGTTTACAGAGTTTAGAGCTTAAGCGAAATCAGCTTCAGGCCGGCTGATTTCGGCTCGGGCAGGAGCGAAATGCATTGTGGGTAAACGCTCTGCATACTGTCTGATCGATGAATATGTAGTAGGCGGTTTCGAACACAGCCCAGGTCACAGTGACTTGAGTCCCCATCTCTGTTTATAAGTGTCTGGATTATTGAAAATCGAAGTTACAAACGAACTGTTTTGCAGGTACGTGGCGAGGAACCGCCGTCTCCTGGAAGACTTCTGCGTGAGGATGAAGGAGCTCTTTTGCTTGGGTTTGATCGCTCTGCTGGGCCACTGCGCCTTAACCCTGCAGAGCCAAGAGGAAGAGCAGGACAAAATCCAAGAGTGGAGCGGCAAAATCGAAGAAGTGGAGTCCAGGATGAAGACGACTATAGAGTCCTGTGTGGCTGCCTTCCCAGAGCAAGCCAAGTTAGACGCCCAACGCCTCCTGAAAGAGAAGGAAGAGGAAAGCCTGCAGGGCACGACTCAGCAGCTCCTGGATTTCTTGGTGAAGAAGTACGACTGGGTCAGCTGGTCAGTGCGACTGATCAACCATTCGGGCAGCACCTACCGGAACTGGCGCGCCGGCGAGCATTTCCACCACGTGGCCGGACGGAACTGGTTCGAGGTGCTTCAGGTGAACAACATCAACCTGGTGGTCTCCTACAGCACCAAGCCCCAGCCGGTGCCCCGCGACTGCATCCAGCAGGTGATGGAGGGCCAGGGGAGGAAGGGCAACGCCCCGGCCGTGGTGGAGGCGCTGGAGAAGCAGCTGTGCGGGTTCGTCGTTCACGCCGTCAGCCGCCACAAGCAGTCTGCAGCTGCGTGGAGCTTTCCCGAAGACTGTCACTACTGGGAGAGGCACAAGAATGTGGCCATTTGTGTGCACTCAGAGTAAAGCTGAGGAGTTCAGTTCTGCAGGACTCTGCAGCAGCGGCACGCGTATAAACGTAGCTTCCACTATCAGTATTTAACTTAATTATACTGAATGTGATGTGATAAATTCATCAGGGAACACTACTTTCCATAAATCCCAACATTTATTATTCACTGCAGACACTTTATAAGTCAAATCATGAGTCAAAATGCTTGAAATTCTTCAGAAAAACTAAATAAAGCCATACAAAAGTATAAATACAAGCCGTTTATCTGAGGAATTAAAAGTGCTCATTCTCATGGAAGATAACTTACGATTGACCTCGACTTTATTAGATGATTACTGATGCCATCAAAGTGGAAGAAATGGGTAAAAAAAAAAGTGGTGTTTACTAAATGTTTCCAGCCAATGGATCATCATATGACACAGTTTAAACACAGCGATGAGATCCGGTGTTTCCCTCTGATCCTTGGAGTACTTTCTCATGACGAAGGTAGACCGGCTAGTTGGCTGGGGTTTAAAAAATAAAGCGTTTTGCTTCTCAAAACAATATGCGTTCAAAAGAGTAATACATTTGCATCACAAAATGGTTCTCCAGGAAAAAGTCAGACCTCACAATTTCTTGGCCCTATTTTCTCTCCCTTCGTATTACTGCCTGCTGCCGCCTGCCAACAGCCGCGCCTGTTTTATGGTAATTTCTGCTCGGTCTGCACTTCGGTCTGCACAGTCTACACAGCAGGCAGTGATACGAAGGGAGAGAAAATAGGGCCAAGAGATTGTGAGGTCTGACTGAAGCCCGCTTCAGAAGGGCTTTGGTCATCCTGTGATCGGCTACTTTCTATCATCATTTGTCAGTTTATCCATCCCCTGTTACAGCTGCATGCCCATTATTAGCTTAGAAAGGTTTAGACTTTATAAAAGTTATTGTTAGAACGGGTAAAACACTTAAAACTCAAAAATAAAGAATATTACTGGGCATGTATTGTTGTAATGTTTTAAATACTTGAATGCAGTTTTTCTAGAGAAAATAATTGTTTTGTATATGGGATTATTCTCCATCGACTCTTTTGGGCTTTCACATGCGCGAGCCTACAACCAGCCGGTGAGTGACATGCTGTTTATAAAGTTGTTTTGTAACGTCCCCATGCCAGTAATGTGAGAACCATGCATATGGTTTTGATGGTAAGGCTTGTGACTTTATTGTCGGATGGGTTATAAAGTGGTGTGACGTTTCTGCAGTGTGCAAGTTGTTGTTTTACGTGGAAGGGTTAGCGCTTGCCCCTTAGCCACCACGTATTAGCCTCGCATGACATGCTGTGCGGACAGAGCGATCTCCACACAGGGAGCGCAGATTTGCACCTGTCTGTGTCCTACTATCAGTATTTGACAACCTCTAGCAATGGAAACACGCTTCAAATGCCCCGGAGTTCCCCTTTAAGCTACTCCTCAGTTGGATGTAAAGTTAGCCTCACATTACTTTACAAACTGGACAAATAACAGGCTGGGACAGAAAACATCAGATACTCAAATGCACTTTTATTGACGTTCTTCATAAGTTAACATAACATTGTGACTGTTTAAATACTAACAACCTGCATATTGTGATTATTACTCATTTATAAATGACCAAATTAGGTGGAAAATGTCCCAGTGGTGTTCAGGTTTCCATCTCGGCTGTATTCCGGGATGACGCAGCCCACCGTGAGCATCAGCCTCTGCACCTCCAGCTCTAAAGAGGTTTCGCTGAGGCTGCATTTAAAGCGCTGCGCTCCCATTTTGTCTGTGCTCAGCAGGCTGGCCTACATAACTCTGACAGGGAACGGAGAGAGAGGTTACTTCTTCAGGCGTGAAAAACAAGGAGGTTGAGAGTTTGGCGCCGGGAGACAATGTGCCTTGTGTTTGAAAGAGGCCGAACCAAAGCCTGTGAACTCCTCTGTGCCTCCGACTGGTTTATGCTGCTCCGCTTTGAATTGCTCAGCCAGCCCGGATGGATTGCTTCTGTATTTTAGTAAAACTGCCATTTTATTCAGCCTTTTTGTTTGTGATGGATCATTTAAGGCTCCACACTTTGCTGATGTCTGTATGTCCCAGTTTTTATTGCATATTTCAAACAAACCTGAATGACTTTTACCTGAATCTTAACACTTTGTGCGGTCTTAACATTGTGTTTATTCTCCTTGTCCTAAAAATAAAAAATAAAGCAACTTAATTGAATTTTAAATCCAAAATCTATTTTGTATGATGAAACCACCTGTTATCTATCTATTCAACTCAATTCAATACATTTTTTATCATGTATTTTTTGTTACACAATACAAAAAGACAATCACCAGTTTTCAGGATTACACTTTTTGTTTTTACCACAAACCAACTGTCAGTCGGACCAACAGTTTTCTTGTTTTCTCAGTTTTCTTTTACATAATAAAGGTTTATTATTGCTATTATATAAATGTGAAGTAATTACTTCTGAATTAATTATATTGAAAGGGAAAAAAACAGTGAACTTTTTTCTGGTGTTTAAATCTTTTTATAATTCACGGGTCAAAAATGACCCATAAGACAATCTTTGTACCCTAGTGGTGTACAGCCCACATGGAAACATAAACAAAAATAAAGTATGACTTTTTCTAATGATGGGGTCCCTTTAGGAAAAGTCATAACATTTCAAGTTGGAAAAAGATAGTTTACGGTATTTTTTTCTACAGCTAAACATGGTGGTGGGTCACTTTTGACCCGCAGGACAACAGGAGGGTTAAGATTGTTCCATTTATCTTTGATGTTTAATATATCCCCCCTTTTAAAGGTGTTGTGCTCAGCCAACTAACTACTGACGTGAAATGTTAATAAAAGCGGTGCATGATCAATGGGCAGCATGGCTGTGAAGCTTTATTACAATTACTGACAAAACACCAACAGTAAATGGAAGTGTAAACACGTGTAATCTAATATCTGTCCCGCTTGTTCAGATGTGATTTACACGGTGCTGATAGTGCCCGTGCGCATTAAAACCAGGCAGTGCACCCTCAGCAACAGGGACTCCGGCTAATTTAATTGATATTTACACATAAGTCAGCATTTCCTGACCGCAGCTCTGGTTTGATAGTCTATGAATAACCTTTGGCTGAGCTAATATCCTGCAGAGGAGCAGCAAAGTGCTTGGCTTCGCAGGACGGCAGCAGTCATAATGCTCTGTGTGGCTCATCCTTTCATATCTCAGCAGATCTGCAGGGTTTTTAGCCGCTCGGGCCTCTCCGTCGTAAATCAAGCCTGTCAGAACAAATCCAGCGTTATTCGTTAAACACAGCGCAGTGCAGGAGGAAGCAGACTGAGTGGAAACATCTGGTTTCCATGCATTGAGTGGAAAAACAGCAGCTGGTTGAAGAGAAGATCAGAGGCATTGTTTATAAAGGGTATAAAAGTAGGGCTGGGCAACGATTAAAGTTTTTAATCTAATTAATCACATGATTTCCCTGATTAATCGCGATTAATCGCATTTGTACGCAAAATCCAAAAATGAATCCAAAAGTAGTGTATAGCCTTTAGCATTTAGCTTTATTTTAAATGTGCTGCCATATGGATGAAAGTGCCATAACATTTGTTGTGCAAACACACTTTTAACATCAGCATCTTTCTGTAGTTTTTATGTAGAAGCCTCGCTCCACTGTCTGTTTCCTTGAATGACTTGCTGCTATCAGTTGTGTGTTTTGCCTTTAAGTGATATTTTAGACTGGAACTACTACGCTGAGAAGACAATTCAACTTGGCAGTGTTTACAGATGACTTTGGTTCTGTCGACTCCGCCGTCTGGAAGAACTTTAAAATGAAAATGGCCGAGTAAAAGTTCCGTACCCTTCTCCATGTTTGGTGGATCCGCCGATTACTTTCTTTTCCTGTTCCACAGCAGACAGCAGCAGACTTTTACAAAATAAAAGCCTGTGAGCAACAGACTTTTACAAAATAAAAGCCTGTGAGCAACAGGCTTTTACAAAATAAAAGCCTGTAAGCTTTTATTTTGTGAAGCCTGTGAAAAATTAATTAAATATTAGTTAATTAGTATATGGATGCAAACGCCCTGGAAATAGCCTCAAATCAAAGAGCTCTTCACCTTCGTCATCACGAACACTTCAGCACAAAAACAAAACAATGGAAAATGTGGTGTCACTGTGGAAATACTCAGACCCGAGGACGCACCTGATACCTTTCTGGCACGAAGCCCTCCTACAATCAGAAATCCCAGACAGGTGACTAACGTGTTTACCGGCTTTCGTGCATCAGGACTTTAATCCTACGTTTAAAAAAACAGAAAATCTGAAGCCGCCAGACAGTCGGGTGCGCCAGACTGCAGCTCAGACACACATCACAGACCAGTCCCAGAAAGCAGACCACTGAAAAGCCCCAACACAATGCGACAAATAAAACCGGAAACCAGGCAAAAGCACTGTTTACTTTTGTTATTTCTGTATTTAAGTAAAACTCAGCTGTATTTTTGGTGGAAGTTTTCTTTATTTAAACAGATTTTAACACTACAATCAGGACAGCCCTGTTTTTCCTCAGCTTGCTGCCTGTGCAGGCTGTATATCTGCACTGTGAGCCAGTGGATTCATTAGTGGTTGTGTGGGCTTTGCCTAGGTAACAACTATTGATCCAAGAGGCTCTTCTCCCACATGAAAGACTCTGGGCTGCGGTAGCCCGTCAATCCTGACTGTCATTATGGGAAGACTGAAGCCTCTGTGCACTGACAAATATCTACCGCAGCCAGATATGCACAGCTTTGTGGTTTGGGAAGAAGAAAAGTAAGGTTTTCAAAATCAAAGATAGAAATCCAAGGAGAAAATGGTATTGAAGGAGGTCTGCAGACAGAGGGCGCTATCGACATGCAGAACTTAAGGAAATTGTGTTCTAAAACAAACCCCAGACTTAAATAGTCCGTCTGGTGCTCCATTTTAGACTATTTTATCATGAGGATGATTTAAAAACATCAAAACGTGCTATTAAATGGTAATTAGTAGATTTACATCTCAAAGACTTAGCTAATTTAGAAGCATTAAGTGAAAGTACATGTGGGAGCAGAGCATACAGGAAGCAGTTATAGTTATTTATCTGCTGGGATTGTTTGTGTAAAGGAGGGTTTAAATTCATAAGAAAACTTTAAATGATAAAAGAAAAAACAGTCAGAAAGCCACGATGGTGCAATTCTAGAAATAAACGGATAATACCCCCACAAGAAGAAAGTCAAATCACAAGAAAAACATCTTGCTGCATCCCCCGAATGCTCTACTTTCCATCGAGCCGAATCTCCTCATCTCCAGGAGAAGATAGCAGCCAATATCAATATTTCATAAACAAATGAAAGACTGAATGGAGGCTCGCATCAGAGAGGCCCCGGAGGGGAGAGTCGATCAATGGTAGGAGCGCTTCTGTCCGCCAACGTCTGCCAATCCCGAACCCTGCAGCATAACACTATTACCCATCAGTCGGAGTGGACGGATCGACCAGCCCGCTGCTCTGAGAGTGGACTAATTCAATAAAAAGCATTAAAACATTTGTTCAGTGACACACTGGCTGCAGGTCTCAACCCAGGACCAGTGTCTGACTGAGTTTTTTAAGTGTAAAGTGTTTATAATACACGCTTCATGTAACTACTGTATTCGACTGGTTATAAAACCAACTAAAAGGGAACTAAGAGCATTTCTTTTGCCAAGATCAATCACATATTTAACAATAAAAAAAAAATGACCCAAATCTTTGCAAAAATTTAATGGGTTGTTCCCTTGCCCAGACTTCATCTCCCCCCTGAGGTTCATGAAATTCATTTTGGGAGGTTTTTTTTTGTAATCTTGTAGAATAAAAAAGCAAACAAACAGCCCTTGCCTTGGCAGAGGATCAAGATTTGTTGTACTTACTTGATAAGGGTGTTGGTTGACTAATGAAATGCTTAAATTAAGCAATTTAGCACATACCTTTACATAATAATCTGACAGAGATGATGGCATACAGACGATGCAATCAAAACCCATATTTTGTGTCCTCTTATAATAAAGCGTAGATTAAAGAAAACTAAACCAAGTTGTAAAACCACATATCTGCAGTATCTTCAACTTTATGCTAAGATAATGTATTTTTGTGGTTGTTTTGTAGCTTTAAAAAAATCAACTACATGCAGTGTTAACTGATGTGTGTTGAGGTTAGTTTGTACTAAAGTAATCACTGTTCCATCAGTTAAGAACACACAACTATTAGCCACATCTATCATTTGTGCATTTTGGTCAGGGGTGATTAGCTTAGCTGTTAGCAGCTAGCTTACGAGCTGATTCCATCTCAAAGAAAATCTTTTACTTGTAGTCATTTTTATGTTGGAATTACTGTGTTTACCTCAGTTACCATCAGTTAAGAACACACAACTATTAGCCAAATTTAGCATTTGTGCATTTTTGTCATGGATGATTAGCTTAGCTGTTAGCAGCTAGCTTACGAGCTGATACCATCTCAAAGAAAATCTTTTACTTGGACTCATTTTTATGATGGATTTACCGGATTAACCTTTTGAAATGCTATAGAAGTTTGTCATGTGGTTAAACATTGTAACATTAGTTTGTTGTCACCACTACAAATGTGCAAAACATCTTCTCCACACCAACTGACTTACCGCAAAAGACTACAACTGGTTGTTCAAACACAACACCAGCATGGTTTACAGACTGCTTAAACTGATGCCTATTTATAGTCCTCCAAGATGGCTGACTCTCCCTTTACAGTCCATGAAATGCTGCTACAACCCGAAACAGAAGAAAAATCACTCTACAACTGTCCAACAAATTGTCACTACAGATTTCCAAATAGTAACAAAACAAAAGTGTTAGAAATAAGGATTGATTGTGTGCACAAATGGTGATAGAAAATGTTTCGAAACTTTATGTCTGAAGGTCGACTGCTGTAGCTGCTGATTTACAACCCATCCCAAATCTGTTGTTTTTCTTTACTTAATGCCTAAAAGGTGCCCTCAATTCATCAGGTAAAGGTAAATATATTAATAAGATATTGCCCTACTTATTAGAAATGTTAAAGTTACTTATGTATTCATGTATCTGAATGAGGAATCCATCTGTCTGTAAAGCACACATGTCTGGGCCATCTGTGGTGCCTGAACATTTCCCTCAGGTTTTCCAACACTTTCTTTTCTCCTCTGATGCCCTTTCAGTCTGGCCCCCTCTTCAAGGCCCCATGAAATCTCCTCCAAACCTCCCGCGCAGACACTCAGATTCCTCTCTCCTTCATTTCCTGCAGGTCATTTGCCTGATAATGAATGTGTTCTAGTTTTTTCCCCTGAATTTCAGCTACTACATCATCTCATACCTTCTCGGTAGGATGTAAAATCTCCCAAAAGATCTACAAACTGTCAGAACTCCCACATATTTAAGTGATTAGGAAATCATTTGTAAAAGTTCTCAGACTGTCAGCAAGTTGCACAGAATGTGTTTTGTGGTACAAAAGAAAATCAGAATTATTAGATAAGAAATCTTTGGTTAATCAGTGACAGTCCCCAGAGGAGTCTGACTGTGCAACATTAACATAATGGGAGAGGTGGAGCTGTGCACAGTTATCCCAGAGGGAGAAGGAGGTAAATGAGTGAAAGCATGAGAAAGAGGAAGTGAGGGCGGGTAAAAAACCAGGAAATACCACGTCACAGAGCCATTCCCTTCAGTTGTGTAATCCCTCCCAGTCTAACACAAATCCTCAGGAGAACATCAACAAATATGAGTAAAGACTTAATTATTCAACCTTTGTGCGGTCTTAACATTCTGTTTACTCCCTTTGTCCTAAGCCCCAAAATAAAGCAACTTAATTGAATTTTAAATCCAAAATCTATTTTGTATGATGAAACCACCTGTTATTTATCTATTCAATACATTTTTTATCATGTATTTTTTGTTACACAATACAAAAAGACAATCACCAGTTTTCAGGTTTACACAGTTTTTTTTTTTTTTTTACCACAAACCAACTGTCAGTTGGACCAACAGTTTTCTTGTTTTCTCAGTTTTCTTTTACATAATAGAGGTTTATTATTGCTATTATATAAATGTGAAGTAATTATTTCTGAATTAATTATATTAAAAGAGAAAAAAACAGTGAACTTTTTTCTGGTGTTTAAATCTTTTTATAATTCACGGGTCAAAAATTACCCATAAGACAATCTTTGTACCCTAGTGGTGTACAGCCCACATGGAAACATAAACAAAAATAAAGTGTGACTTTTTCTAATGATGGGGTCCCTTTAGGAAAAGTCATAACATTTCAAGTTGGAAAAAGATAGTTTAAGGTATTTTTTCTACAGCTAAACATGGTAGTGGCTCACTTTTGACCCGCAGGACAACAGGAGGGTTAAATCACGTTTTCACCTGCTAGTTTCACCCAAAATATTTCTGAAAAATGATTTCAAGCACAGGCTTTGAAGAGGAAGAAGCATTCTGAGGCTGATTGTCCTGTTCAAAGGTCGAGAAAAGTGCAGCTCAACAATCTGCAGTAATGTCCAACCTGTTTGTGAGGCTGAATATGGAAATGCTGCCCAGCTGATGTGCATTGCATCATTTTCTGACAGTGGGAGGCGGACTGGGTGGATAATGGCTGGACAAAGTTCAGGGTGAGCACTTTGGTTGAGGTTTAAGAGCATTCTTTAACCAAATGTTCGTACGTTATGTCTAACTGAACCACACGATCATCAAAACATTGGACTTAAACACATCGGACCAGGTTCTCCGTCCCATTTCCTACCAAACGATCAATGTTGATTAATTTTAGCAAATGCAGTTTATTATCACGGTCAGCTTTATCTTATCGTGCTGGAAACACTTCTTGCAATAAATGTGTCCCAAAACCTGCAGTTTTATCTGCTGGGAGGATCAGACCATCGGACAGTGGGTTCACATGGCACTGAAAGGATCAGATAATTGGCTAAATGACAATAAGAACGAGTTGAGTAAGGGTAATTATCCTTGGATATATGGCTTGTCATACCCATACCATGAAACAACTGACACAGAAATCATGGAAAACGTCTGGTGCATGACCTCTAATTGAACTGGTAACAATTTTAAGGTATTAAATTCAACTCCAGAGAGCGTTAGCACTGTGATTGTAAAAGGTCAACCAGATTTTAGTTTCCAGGCTGATCACCGGTGTGAAGAATTAACTCTACAAAATGTTGGACAGTTCCTTTTATTTTATTTTATCTTATTTGACACAGCTAACCTGTAACTGCATTGTTTTAATGTAAAAACATAGAGAAACTGTGTTGAAATTATGCAAAATCTACACTTCTCGTTAAATATGGACGCAAACGCCCTGGAAATAGCCTCAAATCCAAAAGCTCTTCACCTTCTTTTTTTTTCCCCCTTGTCCTGTCCAGCATTATGGCAGCAGAATTGTAATCTGAATACCGTTTGTGCTAAACACATTTGCTGTGCCAAGGGAAGCTTTATGGATGTAAAGCTCCCCTTGATGCCCATCAACTCCTCATTTTTATTTATTTATTTTTGTTACAATGTTTAACATGATATGATAATAGTAAAGCTCTTCACCTTCATCATCACTCAGTGGGGTCACATGGCACTGAAAGGATCAGATTATTGGCTAAATTGAGTTATTAAGTGCATGTAGACACCTTAATCTGACTAAGAATTGGATCGGATCGGATTAAGACCTCGAGATAACTCGGTTGAAAGTCAAACTAAACGTGCTTTTAGACGCTGAAGCACGTGGTGAATCAGACTGAGTTGAGCAAGGGTAATTCTCCTTGGATATATGGCGGTGAATGAATGTGATCAGAGGCACAAAGCGTGTCATACCCCGGTATGATAGGTGGCGCTTTACCCATTCCAGCTGTTGCTAATAGAGCCACTTCCTGTTGACCTCTTCACCACCAACAACAACAACAAACTCAGGCATTGGAGAAAGATGGAGAACGCAGAGCCAGATGAAGCTACGTCCCTCTACATTTGGTCTGTGATGAGCTGCTTGTTGCACAAACGCGATGCCCAACGGAGCATTCTCCATCGCGTTGTTTGTTTCTTTCTGACGGCGACAACAACAGGAATATCGTCTCCTTTGACTTCCGGGTCACGACCCCGGGAAAACATCTGGAGCATGCGCAGAACGCAAAGTCTGATTCACCACGTCTACAAGCAGGTTTAGAGTGACTTTCAACCCAGTTATCTCGAGGTCTTAATCCGATCCGATCCAATTCTTAGTCAGATTAAGGTGTCTACATGCACTTAATAACTCAGTCTGGTTGTAATTTAGCCAATAATCCGATCCTTTCAGTGCCATGTGACCCCACTGACAGCCCAGCAGTAAGGAGACGTTTTGTTGTGGATCGTTGTGCGAGCTGGACCTGCAGCTGTAGTAATTGTTAGCATAATATAGCTAATGACGCTCTAAAAGATTCAGTTTACTGGAACTGCTTTCAGTTCAGTTCAGTTTTATTCACAGAGCACATCTCAAGGCACTTCAAAGATACGATCCAATTCAAGCCAATTAGAATCGATTTCATAAGAATACAATCACAGTTTCCTGAACTCACCTGTGTCCAACACAAGGGGCGATACATTTCACAGCTTTTCTGACTGCATGTTGTTAGATAAGTGTCGAATTTTGAGTAAATTAAGGTTAGCTAGAGCAATGACACGATGCTTTTCCAACATGGTGCAGTGGGATCTTGTATTTTCTATTTCCTATTTTCAGATCTGAATAATATTTAGAGGGATACCCATGTTGTAAGTCTCAAAAATGAAGCAAATAAAGAAGAAAAAGCTTAAAAGATGAACATGTGTTTGCAGTGTGTGCGATCATCGTAAAAGACACTGAGTTACTATCAAGAATTAGGGAGGAAGAGACCCGAATGCAAGACTAAAGGAGACAAATGCAGCCGGTTAGATGATCTGGAAGGTCTTTAATAAATCCCAAAAACACAGAGAAACCACAGGAGGCTCAGGACATGGCCGACAGAAATAGGAACAACAGAAAACCAGGAGTCTGTATGCTGAGGGAGTGATGAGGGGGTGAAAACAGGTGAGTGTAACCAGGTCTAAAACAAGCAATAGGGAGTTCTTACAAAATAAAACAGGATATATCCAGGATCAGTTACAGCTGATGTTTCATTAGAAGGTTTTTATTTATTTATGTGGGAGTCGAAGGATGATGATGATGTGTTCCTCCTGCAGCTGGACTGTAAATAAACTCCAGTAAATTACCATGGTAACAGCTGTATTGATCCACATTTTAAAACAATGGACAGAATAGTGACAGATATCTTTAAATGTATTTACATGTACGTTCATCATTGTGAATTCACATTCATTTGAAATGACATTAAGGTTATAAATGTATAAAGTTCTGAACATTCAAAGCTAATAGCATGTGCACATGCACGTGCGCAGTGTGAGCAGGTGTGTGGGTGACGCCCTGTCCAGGGTGTGCCCGTCCTCTCACCCAGTGCCAGCAGCGACAGACTCCAGCCCTCCCACGACCTTTGAAACGATTAAAGGGATAGTTCGCCTCTTTTGACATGAAGCTGTATGACATCCCATATCAGCAACATCATTTATGAACATCTTCTTACCCCCTGCTGCGTCCTGTGAGCCGAGTTCCAGCCTCGTTTTGGCGTTGACGAAAGTAGTCCGGCTAGTTGGCTGGGGCAAATACATTTGCATTTGCAGTGATACGAAGGGAGAGAAAATAGGGCCAAGCGATTGTGAGGTCTGACTTTTTCCTGGAGAACGATTTTGTGATGCAAATGTATTACTCTTTTGAACGCATATTGTTTTGAGAAGCAAAACGCTTTATTTTTTAAACCTCAGCCAACTAGCCGGGACTAGTTTCTTCAACACCAAAACGAGGCTGGAACTCTGCTCACAGGACGCAGCAGGGGGTAAGAAGATGTTCATAAATGATGTTGCTAATATGGGATGTCATACAGCTTCATGTCAAAAGAGGCGAACTATCCCCTTTAAGCAGGAATGTAAAATGAATGAATTCATGTATGTGAGTCTGAAAGTAGAGCCGTTTTGGGGGCTTTCAGTGAATGACAGCTACAAATGTATGATTAAACTAAATGTAGTAATTAGATTTCCAATTCAGCCTGATCTTGAAGGTGGTTTGGGTCGCCTGTGTAAGGTTAAAGGATTCGCCTGCGATCGATACACCAGCTCCTCCAGCCTCTGAAGCTTTATCCGTTTCCTCAGATCTAACTCGAGTTTGTATTGATCTGCCTGAGTGACAGACGGGCTCGTATCGAGGTGGACTATCGGCCTTCTGCTGCCACTGATGAGCATACGGATCAGGCTGTCTGATATGCAACTCAAATGAGGCAACATTCAGCCGTGTGAGGCGGGAATCAGGAGGAAATTGTGCACGGCAACTCTATAAAACAGAAACATGGAGTCATTTAGATGAGGACTTCATACCCACAGCATGAGATAACAAGTGAGCAATCAGCAAAGCCAGTTTCCATGAAACTGCAACTCAAACGGAGCTGAGGAAGCACTCTCCCTCTGTCCCTGCTCTGCCATGACTTCTATGAAAGAAGTGATCCTGAAATCTGGCTTTAGACGCCCTGTTCTCTGTGACCTGGAAACATCTGGAGAGGGAGAGGGAGAGGGTGGGGGGGGCATACTCAAAGCATAAACACCACTTTTTAAAACCCAAACTACAATCATTCTGTCAGGGTTGGGTGTAGGGAAGGACACGGATGCGGACTTTTCATGAGAAAACTGGATTTATTATACAAAAAAAACAAAGTACCAACAGACAGCACGGCTGAGCCGGATATCAAAAACTTAACTGTGGATAAACAAACAAAAAGACTTGGCATGGGTTAGAATAAATAAATATTTAACTTGGCAGGTAACGTAGAACATGGGTAAGTACGACATGTAAGGCAAGAAACGAAAGCAAAGATCTGACAAACAGACAGAGGAGACAGGAGACTAAATAAATTTTATTAAAAAATAAAAAAAAAATGGGGGGGGGCTTTTGTGCCTTTAATGGATAGGAAAGTTCAGAGAGACAGGAAGCAGTGGGCAGAGAGAGGGGGAACAACATGCAGCACAGGGCCAGCTGCAGCGAGGACTATAGCCTCTGTACATGGGGCGCCTGCTCAACCCACTACGCCACGGACCCCCCCTGTTTTATTATTTATTTTATTTTGTAAAAGTCTGTTGCTCACAGGCTTTTATTTTGTAAAAGTCTGTTGCTGTCTGCTGTGGAACAGGAAAAGAAAGTAATCGGCGGATCCACCAAACATGGAGAAGGGTACGGAACTTTTACTCGGCCATTTTCATCTTAAAGTTCTTCCAGACGGCGGAGTCGACAGAACCAAAGTCATCTGTAAACACTGCCAAGTTGAATTGTCTTCTCAGCGTAGTAGTTCCAGTCTAAAATATCACTTAAAGGCAAAACACACAACTGATAGCAGCAAGTCATTCAAGGAAACAGACAGTGGAGCGAGGCTTCTACATAAAAACTACAGAAAGATGCTGATGTTAAAAGTGTGTTTGCACAACAAATGTTATGGCACTTTCATTCATATGGCAGCACATTTAAAATAAAGCTAAATGCTAAAAGCTATACACTACTTTTGGATTCTTTTTTGGGATTTTGCGTACAACTGCGATTAATCGTGATTAATCAGGGAAATCATGTGATTAATTAGATTAAAGATTTTAATCGTTGCCCAGCCCTATTGTATATATAAAAGATCCCCGGAGGTCATTTAGACACAAACAGGAGCATACATCTCTGAGAAATCCCTCTCATTATCATGGAGTACATCAGGTGTGTGTGTAGCCACACATTGATTGGAAACTTTTTACAGGCTGATATATCTCAGCAGCTGACCGGAAGGACGAAACCTGCTGACTCTGGTTTGGACTTTGAAGCTTCTTGCTCGCCGAGGACTTTTACTGTAGGCTAGTAAAGTGTTTATGACATTTTAAGTGTCTTATTTTTTTTCATATGAAGCCCCATTTACGTCTGGTATCAACATGAGATCTAAATCTGGGCAATAAAGTATGAAAGTTACCTGCCTGTTTTCTGTTCAGGTTACTCATTATTAGCCATAGCCATCTGATTTATCTTTACATACCAGAGCCATCGAGATTGGGGTGGTTGAGACTACATTTGAGGCACAATTGCCTCTGTCATGGCAGTGATTAAGCAGTGACTGAACTCAAGATTTTGACCAGTTTGGGCTGAGAGATTAGATATTTAGACAAACTCAGTTCCCTGAGTTTTAATGTTCAAAAGAAGGAAAAAAGGTCATTAAAACAGCCAAATACTATGGCATCGACTTATAGGTCTGACTCACTTTCAGAACCAAGTTTCTGGTCAGTGATTGGACCAGTTCTGAGACTTTTCATAGGTGATTGCATCAGTCCAAGTCAGGTAAACCAAGTCACTCTGTGGGGTTACATGGCACTGAAAGGATCGGATTATTGGCTGAATTACAATCAGACTGAGTTATTAAGTGTATGTCGACACCTTAATCTGACTATAAATCGGATCGGATCGGATTAAGACCCCGAGGTAACTCGGTTGACTTTGCGTTCTGCGCATGCTCGAGACTTTTTCCCGGGGTCGTGACCTGGAAGTCAAAGGAGACGATATTCCTGTTGTTGTCGCCGTCAGAAAGAAAGAAACAACGCGATGGAGAATGCTCCGTTGGGCATCGAGTTTGTGCAACAAGCAGCTCATCACAGACCAAATGTAGAGGGACGTAGCTTCATCTGGCTCTGCGTTCTCCATCTTTCTCCAATGCCTGAGTTTGTTGTTGTTGTTGGTGGTGAAGAGGTCAACAGGAAGTGGCTCTATTAGCAATAGCTGGAATGGGTACAGCGCCACCTATCATACCGGGGTATGACACGCTTTGTGCCTCTGATCCCATTCATTTACCGCCATGTATTCAAGGAGAATTACCCTCGCTCAACTCATTCTTATTGTAATTTAGCCAATAATCCGATCCTTTCAGTGCTATGTGACCCCACTGAGTGTTAAAGCATTCTGTAATCTAATCTCAAAAGGACGGTTTGATACAGCTGAACGACCACAGGTTACACTAACATGAGGAGTACCAGCAGTTCAACACCCAGCCTCTCTGACTCCTCCTCCTCTCTGCTACTCATCATGAAACATGGTCACATTACAGCATCCAAAATCAATGACACAGAAGCCATCGAAATGCTGGAACACTGAGCGTCCTCCTTATCTGTGCTCTCCTTATATAATAATGATAATAAATTTATTTGTATAGCACCTTTCACAGAAAATAAAATTCACAAAGTGCTTCACAATACGATGCAAGTCAACATTTCATATACACATCATATACACACATAAGAAAACACAGTAAATGTAGAAAAGCATGAGGCTACAGAGCAGATGGGCACTTTAAGAACAGATAAAAGCTATTTTAAATAGGTGGGTCTTCAGATTCTTTTTGAAAATGTCTAAAGAAGTTGCAGACCGTAGACAGAGGGGAAGAGAGTTCCAAAGAGTTGGAGCCACTACCTCAAAGGCACGATCACCCTTTGTCTTTAGACAAGAGCGGGGGACAGTCAATAAGCTCTCCTTATAAATAAATAAAAACCTTCCAGGATCAGCTGTAACTGATCCTGGATATATACTGTTTTATTTTGTAGGAACTCCCTCTTGCTTGTTTTAGACCTGGTGACACTCACCTGTTTTCACCTCCCTCAGCATACAGACTCCTGGTTTTCTGTTGTTCCTGTTTCTGTCGGCCATGTCCTGAGCCTCCTGTGGTTTCTAGTGTTCTCTGTGTTTTTGGAAGATATTAAAGACCTTCCAGATCATCTAACCGGCTGCATTTGTCTCCTTCAGTCTTGCATTCGGGTCTCTTCCTCCCTAATTCTTGATAGTAACTCAAGATAGTGTATTTTAAGATGATTGCACACACTGCAAACACATGTTCATCTTTTAAGCTTTTTCTTCTTTATTTACTTCATTTTTGAGACTTACAACATAGGTATCCCTCTAAATATTATTCAGATCTGAAAATAGGAAATAGAAAATACAAGATCCCACTGCACCATGTTGGAAAAGCATCGTGTCATTGCTCTAGCTAACCTTAATTTATTCAAAATTCGACACTTATCTAACAACATGCAGTCAGAAAAGCTGTGAACTGTATCGCCCCTTGTGTTGGACACAGGTGAGTTCAGGAAACTGTGATTGTTTTCTAATGAAATCGATTCTAATTGGCTTGAATTGGATCGTATCTTTGAAGTGCCTTGAGATGTGCTCTGTGAATAAAACTGAATTGAACTGAAAGCAGTTCCAGTGAACTGAATCTTTTAGAGCGTCATTAGCTATATTATGCTAACAATTACTACAGCTGCAGGTCCAGCTCGCACCACGATCCACAACAGAACGTCTCCTTACTGCTGGTCTGTCAATGGGGTCACATGGCACTGAAAGGATCGGATTATTGGCTAAATTACAATCAGACTGAGTTATTAACCCTTTAGGCGCCAAGATTGTTTTTTGAAAATACTGGATTTTGACATTAATATTTCCAAAGGTGGTGGCTGAAAGGGTGTTAAAGGGGCACTAGGTAGCATTTTCACCTAAAATTATAGCCTTCAGGAGTTTACCAAAGGTTAAACAAGTCAATAGTAAGCGAATGAAGCCTGTCTCGCTCCCAACAGGGGTCTGTATGCTGAAAATCCCATATGTAACTTCGGCAGGAGCGACCCGCTTCTGAAGTGTCGTGATGCGTGAGAAGAGTCGTTTGTGTTTACGGCACTTAGCTAGGTACTGTATGCTAGCTGTAGTTGTAGGCTATGTGTTCGCTTGCGTTGAAGCGCCAACACCAAGCGTTTCATATTCTGCCTTTCACAGTCTGAAAATGAAACGTTCGATGTCGGCACTTCCCATCTTTGTGAAATTTCTCCAAGCGTGATCTTGTTCATCTACCATAGTGACCTGCGTTTTAGATCGTAAAGAGACAGGTGATGACGGTGCTCTAATTCCTCCTGAGTTCGAGACGTAGCCTAGCTTCAGAAATACACGGACTGACTTGATTAGAATAAGAATAGCGTTTTGATCCGAACAAGAATTGTTATCTACAAATGAAAATTGATTAATTTGTGATTGTAATCGGAATAGTGTAGAGCTAGTCTGCGTTTATTGCGGCGTGTGTTGGTAGTGCCTGCGCGCATCTGTCTAAGATGTAACTTTTGTAAGTGTCTGCTAATACAAAGGAATCACTCCACGAATACACCATGATGAGGGAAGAATCCCATTCAAGATCAGCAAAAGTCCATCCAGACATCCATACATCCATTATCTTCCGCTTGTCCGGGGTCGGGTCGCGGGGGCAGCAGCCTGAGCAGAGAAACCCAGACGAGCTGTCCCCGGCCACTTCCTCCAGCAACAGGATTATAGCATATTATCTTGAGTTCTCTCTACAGAAAATCTCTGATTATAGTATCTTACGTGGGCAGTCTACACTTGTGAATCAGATGACCTAACTGCACTGACTAAATAACACAACGGCAGCATTCGCCACGATGTTTAGTTAGTGGGTGTGTACAGGTGGGGATTTTTACGACAGTGTAGAATTTCAGTTTGACCAATAGAGATCGCTATACTGCCGCTAAACTACCTTGTATCCCTTTAAAGATAGATGCCTACTGTACGTTAGAAAAATGTTGCCCATGATCCATAGTTTATGTGGGGTATGAAATAATTGATCTAATTTGCATATTATGACGTCATCAGGTGGCAGCCATTTTGAATCTCATTATGTTCAGGAAATATTGGATTAAGTGATTATGAACTTGTTTTTTTAAAACTTTTTTTTCTTTTTGTCTATTTATCATCATCTATAATGATCAGGGAACAGGAAAGCAACAATAAAACAGAATAATGTAGTAAAATATTACTATATCATCATTACCATATAGTAGGAAAACACATGCGAAAAGTTGCCTATATTTTTTCAGGAAATGGTGGATATTGACTTGATGTTTGAACTTATTTTCATTTTTCTGTCTTTTACCATCATTCATAAGGAGGAAACCAACAATAAAACAGGAGAAAGTGGTAAAATACTGTCATCATTAGGCTACCATAGAGTAGGAAAACACATGCAAGAAGTGGAAGACATTGAATTGATTTTTTTTTTTAACCTGTTCAACCTTATTCATAATGATCAGGAATGAGGAATACAATAATAAAACAAGTGGTAAAATGTCAGGATCATTGCGCTGGCGGATAGGCGCGCCGCGGCACCGGGGGCTGGATGAAGAGAGCGCATGCTAAAGATACCAGACCCACTTCTCCCACCCCTGATTCCTCGACCACCACCTCTACGGACACTGCGACCGCGTTCCCCACTACCACCCACTCCATTGAGGTTGGATAACGGCACCGAATAAGTTGGAGTTTGTGTGTGTGCTTGGAGAACAGCCTCGCTTCGCATGCCGGCACCATTGCCTTCGGAAGTTTCACCGTGGGAAGCATGAGCGCTCGTCCGATCCTCCTCCTCACGAGGTAAAAACTCTCCTTCGGAGTCGGAATCGGCAAATAACATGCTCAATACTTCCGCACGGTTCAACTTCTTACAAGCCATGGTGTTAAAAACTCACTAATAGTTCGCTGACAACAAAAATTCAACTCGCACGTCTCTACAGAAAAGCTCTGAATAACTGCTTCCGTGTCTGAGCTAGCGCAGCTTTTTTGCATTGCCTTATAAAAACACTGTGAACTACAAAATGACTACAAAATGACGAGAGTTTGGTCTTGTTTGAAAGGGTAACATGTTTGCCAACTAGTGGTAGGAGGACTGAACACCTTAAAGCCCGTTTATTTTATCTACAGACTGTTTTGTTTATGCTGACGTCATGTCACAATTCTGCGACTTTGGCGGTTAGAGGGTTAAGTGCATGTAGACACCTTAATCTGACTAAGAATCGGATCGGATCGGATTAAGACCCCGAGATAACTCGGTTGAAAGTCAAACTAAACGTGCTTGTAGACGCTGAAGCACGTGGTGAATCAGACTTTGCGTTCTGCGCATGCTCCAGATGTTTTCCCGGGGTCGTGACCCGGAAGTCAAAGGAGACGATATTCCTGTTGTTGTCGCCATCAGAAAGAAACAAACAACGCGATGGAGAACGCTCCGTTGGGCATCGAGTTTGTGCAACAAGCAGCTCATCACAGACCAAATGTAGAGGGACGTAGCTTCATCTGGCTCTGCGTTCTCCATCTTTCTCCAATGCCTGAGTTTGTTGTTGTTGTTGGTGGTGAAGAGGTCAACAGGAAGTGGCTCTATTAGCAACAGCTGGAATGGGTACAGCGCCACCTATCATACCGGGGTATGACACGCTTTGTGCCTCTGATCCCATTCATTCACCGCCATATATCCAAGGAGAATTACCCTTGCTCAACTCAGTATTATTGTAATTTAGCTAATTATCCGATCCTTTCAGTGCCATGTGACCCCACTGAGTGTTAAAGACTCACATAACATAACAATGGACTCGTCTCCGTCTCCCTGTTAGCATTAGCATTAGCGTCGGAGGTGCTGAAGTGGACAGCTTCGTTATCAGCCTGAATCCCGCCTTCACTACCTGCTCCTCATTCCTCCGCCGCTGGAGCAACATTGGACCCCTTTTTTTGGCGATAAATAAATATAAAGTTTTCTGCTTCCTTTTCATATTTTACATTAATTAGCAAACAACAAATCCCGCTAATAACATCAGCTTTGACCTCCAGGCTCCGTCATCTCGTGGGAGGAAGGGGGGGGCTGGGAGATACCACATTTCAAAACGGGATACAAGTGATGGGGAAGATGATACTTAGATGAATTGATTGTGTTGTTCAGAATTTCAATTGTAGTTCATTTATATGTATTGAATAATAGAATAATCAATACAAATTGACACAGAGTAATTCCATAAATTCATTTTAAAAAAAGAAAAAAGAAAAACGAACATTTCCATTTTCCCCTGGAGCCAAGGTGTGGCAGCTGCCATACCCAATTTGAGACTGGCCAACATTTAGCCTAACATGAACAATACAGAACAGAGGAGGATTGACCCCGTTTTTCCCCCCCGACTCCAGTCAAATGATAAATGAGCGAATAGTAGAGCTGAGATAAAATAAAATGCAGAACTAATGCGTCAGTCAGCTGAGACGACGTTTCCAGCCCTTCGACCTAATGTTAGCTCACGAGTCAGACAGAATTCCCCCGTGGAGAAGAGACGCTGTCCTGAGGTTTTTATGTGTTATAAAATATCTCTCCCAACGAATCTGAGTCACACAGAACACAACTGACAACTTCTGATGCTCGGGAAAGTGAAACATACCCTGATATCTGTAAAACTTGTCCCTGCACACTGCGCAGATTTAGTCCTCAGACGCCTACAATGCTGAGTCTTCCTCACCTGTAGCTACAGGGATGCTCATTCCCAAGAACAACTTTCTGGGTTACTCACGAATGATGGGGCACCTGATTATGCTGTAAAATAAGGGAGAAAACTTGGGAAGATACCTTGTACTGATGTGAGAATCGGCTCTCAACATTAAACTGGTTTTAACAGCACAAGAGTGTGTTTGCCCTGCAGGGCAAATGTCACCCCCGCTTCGTAATGCGTGAATCCATCAAATGATCCGACTCGGAGGGAAGTAGGTCAAACATTTCTAAAAATCATCCCTAAAGGCCGTGTTTTGTCGGAGTTTAGAGTTTTTAAAGGATTTAAAAGCGTGCACGGCTTCAGATGGGTCGGAGGGGCCGGTGCAGTTACCGTGGCAACTTGTTGGAGCCACAACAAGAAGGGTTTTGTCCTGATGGGGGCACTTGGTTGAGCTCTGCTGTGACTGGTCTCTGTTTCATTCTTTGCCTTTCTGCATCACAGACACACACAAACCAGTCTCCCTTTTCTTTTTCTTTTTTTTTTTTTTTTATTTTTCCCAGGGTGCATGGTGTCCCTGCATGGGGGAGTGTTTACAGGATGTTATCTGTGTCAGTGCCGGCCCCTCATCCCTCTCTCTCGAGTAGGTTTTGGTGGAATGCTGGAACAGGATGGAGGAGTTTCAAAGGGGGAGTGACGAGATACAGACACTGAGGAAAAAAGTGAGAGACAGAAGGGAGAGAGGGAGCCAGAGTATATATATATATATATATATATATATATATATATATATATATATATATATATCCCAAGAAGGCTGGTGCTCACAGGCAGAGCTGGACTACAGGGTAATTGGACTGCAGCCCATTGGATTTTTGTCTAAAAAAAAAGGTGAGTTCTTGTCATTTTTCCCTCTACTCAGCATCTCCATCCACTCATTTATTAGTGCTTTTGCATCATTTTCATATTCTGTAAGAGAAAGAAAGAAAGAATAAGACTTTAAGCCTCAGTTTTAGACTGCTGATTAGTAACTTTTAGGGTATTTTGATCCTTCAATTCCTTCAATTTCAAGTTGCTTAAAATGAAGAACTGCCCCTGATAATTCAGAGTTGGGGATAAGTCCTGTGGGGGATGTGGAGTCTTGTGAAACACTCACATACGCAGGAGCGCCGATAGGGGGGGACAAACGGGTATTTTGTCCCGGGCCCAGGAATGGGGGGGGGGGGGGGGGCAAAAAATTAAAAATTAAATTAAATTAGAAAAAAAATAAAAATAAAAAATAGGAATATGCGCATTACTCCGCAAATATGTCCAAATGTTTCAGGCACGCACGCCAATCAGGCTGAATTTGATTTGAGAATCATCCCCGGTTCAGCCCATTCAGAGAATTTTGTCCCGGGCCCAGCCAAACCTTTCAGCGGCCCTGCACATACGTGGTCTTTGTCAAACCTACGTAGGAGAGCATTTCACACGCTGTGCGAGACTCGCCTTTTTTCTCTCCCTCTCACTAAATCATTTTTGCTGTGAAAAGAAGACTCTAATTTTTTCTTTTTTTTTTTGCATTTCTTTGTCTGACAAAGTGTGATTTTTTTTTTTTACCAGGATAGTTACCCAGTTAGTGTTTTTCTCCCTGTTTCTTAGAATGGAACTCTGTTATGTCGTTTTAAATTCAAATTTTGAAATATAAAGGCTGTAATGAGGAGGAAAGTGTGATTAATTTAATGAACAGGTGCATCGGTGGAGATTTCCTTCTCTCAGACCTGGGTGTGCCTTTTTTTCTGAACTGGATATGGACTCAGGGGGAACATTAAATAAGTTAGGTCATCTCTCGTGAGCATTTTAAATAGAAAAACATACGATCGGGACTGAAGTAAAAGCCCCTTTTGCCCATGTTGTGAACATCTGTGTTTGCTTTGGTTCTTGGCTATTGTTAGTGCGTTAAAATGTCATCCCAACAGGCCAGTGCTGCAGTGTTGTGCAATAAGTGTACACAAACCATGTTTGATATTTGTTCTGTATTTGGTGTCTGCGAGGGCCTCATGGGCTTTTTTTTTTTTTTTTACATGTGCCAGTGCCACCAAAGCTTAAAAAAGGCCCTGTCATTAGCTGAAGCTGTGGGGGTACGGCATGAAACTGGAGGCCTACATGTGCTGACATGACCTACCGTTGGCTTTATTGTAGGCTTTGTTTGTCAGGAGTACGTCAGGAGTCAGCTGATTGCTTTAACTTTGCCAAATGCAGCTGAGAACCAAAAAGCAGAGCCATACCTTTGACTGAAATTTGACAAAAAAAAAAAAATCACACTATAATGAACTTTACAAGGATTTTTTCCCGTGTATCTTCTGCTTTCAGGCATCAGCAAAAGGCTCTTTCTCTGGGGAACATTAGAGTAGTTACTGTGAAACACTTAACACCAAGATGATTAGTGTGGCAGACTGGCTCATACAAAACAGGGACAAGATCGAGAAGGGTGTGGAGATCATGGGGCAAGCCTCCGAGGTGCTGGCGTCCACCGTGGGCCAGCTCCACCCCGTGCTGGAGGCCGTGTTCGTGGCCTCGGCCGAGCTGCTCAGCAACCCGGACAGCAAAGAGGCTCGCTACCTGACCCAGCAGTTCGAAATCGTCAATCAAAAACTCGAGGGAATCCAAGATGAGATCGATAAAATCGCCCTGGAGCTGCAGAAGACTTCCATGAACAAGCAGAACTTCGACCGAGAGGCTCAGATGCTCAGTCAGTACGATAAGTTCCAGACGTTTGTCACCACCAAGCCCGAGTTCAAGGAGAAGGGGAAGAAGAAGTTTCTCAGCCACTACGAGAACACCGACGGCGACCTGAACTTGGATGCCCTCTACAATGCCGTCACTGGGGAGAACGCCTCCGGAGACCCGATGCTGGAGACGGTACTCGCCACCGAGCAGAGAAGCAGAAGGGCGGTGGAGGACTTCTGCGCTCGGCTGAAGAAGCTTTTCGTGGTGGGAATCATCGCCGTCATGGGCTACACCGCCCTTCAGGATGGCTCTGTCGGGGAGGAGATAGTGAAGAAGTGGCAAGACCGAATGGAGGACGTGGAGAATCGAATGAAGGCGGCTGTGGACGACTGCACGCAGAACTTTGCCGAGCAGGCCAAGGAGGACATGGAGCACCTGCTCCTGGAGAGTCCCGGCACGGTGGATCCCGACTTCACCAAATCCCTCTTGGATTCGCTCGTCAAGAAGTACGACTGGGTGAGCTGGTCCATCAGGGCCTTCGCCGACAGGGAGCGCATTTTCTTTTTCAACTGGCTGGCGGGGAAGAATTACCACGGGAGCGGAGGAGCCAATAGGTTCGAAGTTCTGGCCAAGAACAAAATCATAGTGGTGGTCTCATTCTGCGTCGACCCCAAACCCATCAACAAGAGTGAGATCCAGGAGCAGATCGAGCAGCAGAAGCTGAAGGGGAACATGATGGCGGCGGCTCTGTCTCTGAACAAGAGCTTCCCCAACTGCCTGGTCCACGCTGTCAGCCATTACAAGGCTGTGGTGGAGACCAACAACTTCCGTGAGGATTGTTACTACTACGGGAAACAAAAAGGAGCTTACCTGTGCATCCACGCTGAGTAGGCTCAACACGGATGAATTTGAGAATGTCTTTCCAGAGACTTTAAACATCTCTATTAAATTTAGATCTATATATTCCTAAATATCCTCTCTGTTGTTGTGTAATCTGCTCTGTCCGGGTTCTGCTAAGTAATTCTTTGTGTCACAGCCATTTTAAATCTTCTTCAGTCTTCAGACTTCAGGGTGTTCCAGAGGTTTCAGAGCCATAGATCTCCATGCCAGCTTTGTCTTTAATGTCGGGATAATGATCATGACCAGCCAACCTTTGGCATTATTATACCTTTATGTGGTTTTAGCATCTCAGATTTGACAGTCTGTCAGTTTTGTCAGTTATTTACTTGCTTATACTCTCATATGGGAGCCATTTTGCACTGAAAACGATCATTTAGGTTTCTCTTCACTCCAACCCACGAGGTTCTCCTGCGCACTGCTGCCCCTACAGGCGGTGAGAGGAAACGTGACTCAGATAAGCACTGCAGGGAAACTATCAGTCCCAAGTGTTTCCTTTAACAACCCGCTGAGTCCTTTTTAAGGAAGGAAGGATTACTCACAGCGATGGAGTTCAGCACCCAGAAACAGCAACAGTTTTTTCACCCCTTGGATTTACGTTCAGTGATCACTTTACTGAAAAGCTTTTGCACTTCCTGGTTGGGTAACATCACTTTTTAAGAGTTTAAGAGATCAAAATTACTTGGGTTAGGTTTAGAAACACCATTATTTGTACTACACCTCCCTCTAACGACCTCTCACGCAGTGTTTGAACACAGTTATAACCTTATTATAAGGTTATTTGTTTTATAATACTCTGGCTTGGAGCAGTGACTTCAGAAAGGAACCACCACTTGTCATTTGGTACATGTTTGCCTTTGCATGGCTTAAACAAACAATAGCCTCTTAGCTGGAAAGCTTTAGATGTTCTGAAGAAGGCTGTTTCCTCTTTGTTTCCACCCGTCCATCCTAGAGCACATGGTTCATATTAAGAATAAACATCTGAGGAGTGCTGACAGCAAAAACTAATGTTATTCTCAGTTGTTTTTTACAGGAAATGTACAATATTATAACTGAATTAGAAGATTGGAAATAATAGCAGAGGATTTTGTGTTCATGTGTTCCAATCCTGGGAATAATTGTATATGAAAAAGGTGCAATAAGGCGCTTTGGGGGCCATAAGGTGCTGTGGGGGCAATAAGGCGCTGTGGGGGCAATAAGGCGCTTTGGGGTAAACTTGTGAAATCAACTACAATCATCAGAATGCTTCTGTGTATTTTACATTTATTTGTAATAAAAAGCTAAATACAGATGCTCTTGTCATCATTGGTCATAGTAAATCGAAAGTTACGGATGTACTACGGTTCTATGAATTCTGGATGACCGCCAGAGGGCGGTGCTTTCAGAACTGGATATCTCCATCTCACATATGTGCAGGTCGAGTTATTATACCAACAAAGTCACCTGTGACCATGTGATGACGTAGGGTGCACGCCACAGTATAAGACCACCACGTCATCACGCAACCTGTTCCTACAGAATCTTCTCGCCCAGATTCCGAGTGACAGACAGCTCTGGTGGTCATCCAGAATTCATAGAACCGTAGTTACATCCGTAACTTCCGTTCTATTTCATTCTTCCTGACCGCCAGAGGGCGGTGCTTTCAGCACTGGATGACTTATGCCAACAAGGTCACGAGGAATGCTTACCGCATTCAGGGCTGGAAGCTGTTGATAGAACAGCCGTTGCCACAGCAGGTAGAGCAGCCACATTGACGCGATAATAGCGAGCAAAGGTACATGAGGATTCCCAGGTCGCTGCAGCACAGATGTCCTGCAAAGAGACCCCTTTCAAGGCTGCCCATGATGTAGACACACTCCGAGTAGAGTGGCACCGCACGTTACTAGGCGCAGGTAGGCTCTGCAAACTATAAGCATGCAAAATCACATTGACAATCCACTTAGAAAGTCTCTGTTTTGACAGAGGTTGACCTCTCCTACAGCCCCCATAGCAAACAAACAGTTTGTCCGTTTTACGAAAACCGGCCGTAGCCCCCACATACGCCTCAAGTGCCCGAACAGGGCAAAGCTGCTCTGACAGCTCCGTTCCCGGCTGTGACGAGCTTGGTGGACGGAATGCAGCCAACTCAATTGCTTGGTTTACATGTGAGAGAGGCACCCTCTTTGGCAGGAAGGAGGGATTGGGTAGGAGAGTAACCCCCGGCCAATCCGGATACCAACGCATACACATCTCGCTCACTGACAGGGCGTGGAGCTCACCCACTCGCTTTGCTGATGTGATTGCCAGCAGAAATGCTGTATTTGCAGACAGCCACCTGAGTTCTGCGTCTTCTGTGGGTTCAAATGGGGGCCGACACACTGACCTCAAAACCAAGGTCAAGTCCCATGACGGTACCACAGTGACCCTTGACGGCTTACGCCTCAGTGCGCCCCTCAAGAACTGACTAACCAGATAGTGTGACCCCACTGTCTGGTTGTTCATTCTGGCATGTCCCACCGAAATGGCCGCCACATATACCTTTAAGGTTGATGCGCATCTGCCTGCGTCCAATAATGACTGCAGGAAACGTAGAATGATGGCCACTGAGCAGTTCTCTGGCACCTCCCCCTGTGACTGCCACCACTGAGAGAAAAGCTTCCACCGATTAGCATAGAGTGATCTAGTGGAGGGAGCCCCGGAACGTAATACTGTGTCGATCACCGACTGGTCACACGACGCAAGGAGTGGGTCCTGGCTCCCAATGGCTAGACCCAAAGCTGAAGGCGATCCGGATTTGGATGCCATATGCTTCCCCCCAGCTGAGAGAGGAGGTCCGGTCTCCTTGGGAGGCGCCATGGTTCCCCCTTGAGTAGTTTCAGCAGCACTGGAAACCATGGCCGCCCTGGCCAGTTGGGGGCCACCAGTAGCAGTCTGTGGCCCTTCTGTCGCACTCTTTCCAGCGTCACACGAATGAGTGGAATTGGAGGAAAGGCATAAAGAAGGCGGGGTGGCCAAACATGAGCCAAGGCATCCTGTCCCAGAGGGCTGGTCCCCCCCATCACTGAGTACCAAAGGGGACAATGTGTGGATGTTTCTGTGGCAAAAACATCCACCTCTGCTCTGCCATATCGGCTCCAAATCAGCTCCACCACTTCTGGGTGGAGTCTCCAGTCGCCCTGTGTCAGCCCTTGGCAGGAGAGAGAATCCGCCACACTGTTCTGTACGCCTGGAAGGTGTGCGGCCCTGAGGCTGAGGAAGTGGGGAAATGCCCACGTTAGGAGCTGTTTTGACACCTGCAGCCCCTGCTTGGACCTGGTGCCACCCTGATGATTTTTGTGATACACTGCTGATGTGCTGTCTGTGCGGACGAGAACATGCCGCCCCTTCAATACAGGAAGAAAATGTTGCAGTGCGAGATATATTGCCCTGAGCTCGAGCACATTTATGTGTTCCCACCTGTCCTGTGCATCCCATCTGCCGTTAATGGTCCTGCGCTGCCAGACGGCACTCCAACCTAACAGAGAGCCATCCGTCTCCACAACCTCTCGGCGGGCAGGGATTACGCCTAGGGGAACCCCCCTGGCCAGATATTCCCGTCTCCTCCAAGGCCGCAGAGCTCGACAGCAAGGACTGGATACCCTTACGTTCCTGCCCCTGTGCCACTTGGGATCCAAGTGAAGTGTGTTGACCCAGATTTGAAGGGGCCGTAAGGAAAGGAGACCCAGGGGAATCGCCATGTAGTCTGAGAGACTACATGGCGAAAACAGACATGTTTGATAAAAGATGGTCATTATTAGTACAGGCAATGCTCTATGGACTCTAGTTACCTCTATATTCTTGTTTTTCTTATTTTTTTTATTTTTATTTATTTATTTTTATTAATTACAGGAGAGTAGGTTCTTTCTTTTTCTTTTTGTATTGTTGTTTCTCTCACCTGTAAATGACTCGTACTCTGTATGGTTGTTTTTCTCACCTGTAAAGTACTCATATTAACGCAGAATGCTGGTTAGGGCATATAGAGCGAAGAAGAGGATTGGATTAGCGGAAATATGACGTAAAGGTGCAAAACAGTGAGTGAAATTTACAAAGATCTAGTCAGTGGAAGAAAAAAAAAAGAGAGAAAGGACTTTTAAAGAACTTTAAGCAAGTATAACTGCATATAATATACATACCCTCTGTGTTTGCTGAGTTTGTGTTTGTATGTATGCATTTCAACCTGGAGAGACTCACACGGAGAGATAGGGAGACAATTGTAAAGTTTTATTAACAAGATTTCTTTGGCGCTCGGGCCCCGGCTGCGGACATGCAAGCTGAACCGCTGTGAGCTTGACAGTCCGGCATAGGGAGATAGATGCTGGATATCATCCCCCCCGGGACCCGAACCTGGTGGCGGAGTCGTACGAAGGAAGGAGATGCCGAGGACCTGGAGACAACGGGTGGAGATGGGGAGGTGGTGGGATGCAGCTGCTGGTGAACAGGGAGAGCCCAGGCAGGACAGCCTTATATCTGGACCTGGACGGTTGATGAGCGATTGGAGACAGCTGGTGAGTCTGCCATGTTGAATTTGCGGCTTCGCCTTCATTTCAACCTGGAGAGACTCACACGGAGAGATAGGGAGACAATTGTAAAGTTTTATTAACAAGATTTCTTTGGCGCTCGGGCCCCGGCTGCGGACATGCAAGCTGAACCGCTGTGAGCTTGACAGTCCGGCATAGGGAGATAGATGCTGGATATCATCCCCCCAAAAAGGTAGCCGGGGCCGAGCTGACGAGGGTCAGGCTGGAAGGTGAGACAGGAGCCCGTGAGAAGGTTTGCCCCCCCCAAAAAAGAACCCTCACGACAGGCATCCGCTCTGAAGTATCCATTTCCATTTCATGGAAGAGGGGGAGAGAAGGGGAGTGTGAGCCCGCCTGGGCTGCAATGGAATTGAGCCCGCTTGGGCTGCCAGAGGAGAGAGAAAAGGGGAGAAAGAGCCCGCTTGGCCGCGGAGGGATAGCCAGCTTGGCTGCGTGCAATTAGGCCTGCTTGTGCCGAAGAGGGATGGCCAGCTTGGCTGCGTGCAATTCGGCCTGCTTGTGCCGAAGAGGGATCGCCAGCTTGCTGCGTGCCATTCGGCCTGCTTGTGCCGAAGAGGGATGGCCAGCTTGGCTGCGTGCAATTCGGCCTGCTTGTGCCGAAGAGGGATGGCCAGCTTGGCTGCGTGCCATTCGGCCTGCTTGTGCCGAAGAGGGATGGCCAGCTTGGCTGCGTGCCATTCGGCCTGCTTGTGCCGAAGAGGGATGGCCAGCTTGGCTGCGTGCCATTCGGCCTGCTTGTGCCGAAGAGGGATGGCCAGCTTGGCTGCGTGCAATTCGGCCTGCTTGTGCCGAAGAGGGATGGCCAGCTTGGCTGCGTGCAATTCGGCCTGCTTGTGCCGAAGAGGGATGGCCAGCTTGGCTGCGTGCAATTCGGCCTGCTTGTGCCGAAGAGGGATGGCCAGCTTGGCTGCGTGCAATTCGGCCTGCTTGTGCCGAAGAGGGATGGCCAGCTTGGCTGCGTGCCATTTGGCCTGCTTGTGCCGAAGAGAGATGGCCAGCTTGGCTGCGTGCAATTCGGCCTGCTTGTGCCGAAGAGGGATGGCCAGCTTGGCTGCGTGCAATTCGGCCTGCTTGTGCCGAAGAGGGATGGCCAGCTTGGCTGCGTGCAATTCGGCCTGCTTGTGCCGGGGAGGGATAGCCAGCTTGGCTGCGTGCACTTCGGCCTGCATGTGCCGGGGAGGGATAGCCAGCTTGGCTGCGTGCACTTCGGCCTGCATGTGCCGGGGAGGGATAGCCAGCTTGGCTGCGTGCAAAGGATCGTGCTGCCAGAGAGAGAGAGACAATGGACAGTTAGGGCTGAAGGACTCCACCACCAGTAGTTGTGCGAGCTTACCGATGAACTGAACAAACGCTGAGCAGCGAGCACGGATTGAAGGTCCGGACGTGTGTAGGGGGAGTAGCCTGCCGAAGGCCAGCGACCAAGCTGTTGGAGGGATGCATCGAGAACGCCCTGCTGTCTGCAGCCATGATCCTAACAACGATAACAGCAGCCCCAGTGACGGCTATTCCATCTCGAGGCTGCACTCACAATCGCGGCTAGCTGTTCAAGGAGCTGCTTTTTTTTTTTTTTTTTTTTCTTGGCGTCACTGACACCTTTTACATGCTGAGCATGTGTCAACAACTCCTTACCCTAATGGTTTGGTCAGATGTTGCTGCTTCAGGCTGCAACATCATTACGTTAGGCTAAGAAAGAAATCATGGTTCATAAACACATCTTGGATTGTGATCATTCAAAGAGGCACCACTGAAGACACTGTGATGGTGGTAACAGAGCTGAACTTGATTTTAAGTGCTGGATCAAACATCAAACTGCTACGCCCAACGTAGGGCGCGAACCCACGACCCTGAGGTTACCAGTCTCGTGGTCTACCGACCGAGCTAGCCGGGCTTAGTGACCTGCTGGTCGACCACGGGAGACGTGAGCAATCAGGAAGAACCAAGTTAACATACTGCCCCTGCGGGATCTTGGAGCTTAGACGAGGCGAGAGACCTGAGCGTGAGCAGGCAGATACGCTGGCCTAGGTGAGAGAAACAAGCGTGAGACCGGGCATAAACATTAACACACTGAGACAGAGAACCACATGTTACCCTGCGATGCTGGGGCGGGTGACGAGGGAAAACGCTCCCTGGAAGCTGAGAAGCCGTCTGGGTCAGCTGAACCGCAGGAGTCGAAGCAGAGGCTGCGCGTGGGCCCCGGAGCCGGAGCGGAGGACGGCCCGGGCGCCTCTTGGCCGGAGGCGGGGATCGTTTCCTGGACCTTTTACCAGCGGTGGATTGGGAAGGAGTCGATGAATCGCCGGTTTGTAGAAGCTCTGTCAGGGAAGCGAGCTGATCGGGGCCGAGGCCCTCGGCTGGCGGATGCCCCAGGACCGGAGAGCGGATGCCGAGAAGCCGGTAGCAGAACGAGGGGCGAGCCGGGCGCTCCAACGGGAGGGAGCGGGTGAAGCAGGCCTGGAAACGCCAGAATGGCGGATCGGGGGCCTCAGAGGCGACAGGATCCGAATCAGACATAGTAATCCTGCGGAGTAAGACCAACGGGCGAGAGCTATCGCATGCAGCTGCTGGTGAACAGGGAGAGCCCAGGCAGGACAGCCTTATATCTGGACCTGGACGGTTGATGAGCGATTGGAGACAGCTGGTGAGTCTGCCATGTTGAATTTGCGGCTTCGCCTTCATATGTTAAATAAAAAAATCAGTTATAAAAAAAAAAACAGCCGTGGCTGAAACAAAGTGCTGTACATGAATAACAACACGAAGTATAAGGCATAAAACATAAGAACAATATTAAAACAATAAAAACAATAACAGAAACAGAGTCTCATGCTGGGTTAAAAGCCAGGGAATAAAAATGGGTTTTAAGACAGGTTTTAAGAATGGACAGTGAAGGGGTTTGTCTGATGTGCAATGGGAGGTCGTTCCACAGTTTACACTGGGAAAAAATCAAATTCTTACCAAGTATATTTGTCTCATTTCTAGTCAAAATATCTCATTACACTTAATATAAGACACAAATGCCTAACAAGCACTATTTCAGCCAGATATAGGGACTTGTTTGAAGACAATACATCTGGAATATCTTGTTAAATGAAAAAGTCTTGAAAACAAATTGTTTTGAGTCACATATCATATGAAACAAGTAGGGCTGTGACTCGATTAAAATTTTTAATCGAGTTAACTACAGGCTTTGAAATTAATTAATTGAAATTAATCGCATTTTAATCGCATATACTTTATCCTTTAGAAAACTAACATTTTCAACAATATTTCAACAAACACAGAACATATCCCTATTTGAAATCTGAATGTAGCATGCATGAAAACACAGTATATAGAATCTTGGATGTTAAGCTGCGTTTGGCCCCCGTTAGCTTCCACGCTAGCTGCTACATGTTTAGCGTTGAGGTGATATTTGAGGCTTGATACGCTGCGGTGATACGCGAATTCCTTGTTGCATAATCTGCACACAACCACGCTTTTGTCGACGCTTCCATCCGTCTGTATTTAAAAAAAAATAATAATAATTATAGTGTGCGATTAAAATGCGTTATTTTTTTTAACGCGCTAATATGTGTGTAGATAATTAATCGAAATTAACGTGCTAAAGTCCCAGCCCTAGAAACAAGCTTTTTTTTTTACATTTGAAGAGGTTTTTAAACTAATTTCAAAATCACTTTTATCTCAAAAGTCCTAAATATCTCATTTTATTTCAAGAAATCTTGACAAGCCGATTTTCACTAGTTCCATTGGCAGATTTTTTTGCTTATTTCAAGCAAAAACGTCTTGTATTTGTTGGGGTTTTTTACTTATTTTTGGAGGGGCATATTTTTCCAGTGTACGACCAGCAGCGGAAAAGGCTCCATCTCCTCTGAACTTCCGTTTAGCCCTGAGTACCTACAGGAGCAAGCTGATCAGCTGACCTGAGGCACCGGGCAGGAGCATAAGAATGGAGCAGCTCAGAGAGGTAAGGCAGGGCCCAGAGTCCGTTTAAAGATTTAAAAACAAATAAAATAATCTTAAAATGGACTCTAAAATGCACAGGCAGCCAGGAGGGAGGCTGAAATGGGAGTGATGTGCTCCCTCTTACGTGTTCCAGTTAGGAGGCGAAAAATAAGGGAGAAAACTTGGGAAGATACCTTGTACTGATGTGAGAATCAGCTCTCAACATTAAACTGTTTTTAACAGCACAAGAGTGTGTTAAAAACAGTTTAATGTGCAGATCTGGGCAATGATTAGCAGAAGAATCTCTGTTTCCTTTGCAGGCTGCTGCTGTAGATCACCTTCAAGTTCAAACAACACTATCAGTATAAAGTAAATCGGTCTGATTTGGATAAATTGTATAAATTAAAAGTTAAACCTGAGGCTTTGTTTTAAAACAACTATAAAATTCAACATATTTCCCGTTCATATTTACACTCCCTGCTGCTCGACTTTCCTCATGAATTTCTTGAGAGAGAAACAACGTCTCTGAGCACGGAGATGCCTCGAATATGAGCTGTTGAGGTTTCATAAAATATCATACAACTTTATTTATAAAGCGCTTTTAAAAAAAACCCAATGCTGAGCAAAGTGCTGCACAATAAAACATGAAATATTGTTGCTATTACGTTTAAAAGCACAACGTGTAGTTTATCCAAAGCAGTAATACTTTGACTCAAAGCCTGAAAACTTCAACTTTTATTTATGACACAACAATGGAATTTCAACACAAATGTTAATGGATGGTTATACACTTCTTATCCATCTTTTAAGTCCTCTTTGTCCTCATCATTGGACTTTCTATTGTTTGCTGTGTGATAGAACGACAGAAAAACACAGAGGATCCTTCAGGAGAAAACAAACTGGATTCTGTGGAACTAAAACTAAAAAAGGACAGAGATGCCCATGTGTTTCTCTTACCATTGTCTCATCTCCACAGTGGAATACTGTCTGACTTAGTGAGCTAACATTAACCTGGAGGTTTGGAAAAGTGAGCTCAGTCGATTGACACATCAGTTCTTCATTTCAGTTCGGTTCCACTTTTAGCTCACTTGTAATTTGACTTATTTTTAATGGCTGGGCGAGTTAACTCGTTTATTATCGCGTTAACGTGTTAATTATTTAACGCCGATAAATATTTTATCGCGCATTAATGCAGGTTTTATTGTTGTAAAAATCTGTTGAATGCATCACATTCACACAGTTACAGCAAAATAAAAATAAACTAGCAGGTAACATCACCGCTACAGGTGTGACGCTCACGGAGCTAACCGGCGCTACTTCCTGTTTTACTTGTTTCAACATAAAAGCACGTATTTCAAAATAAATTTGAAAAATTACTCCTGCATTTACAGCCAAGTTGAATTGTCTTCTCAGCGTAGTAGTTCCAGTCTAAAATATCACTTAAAGGCAAAACACACAACTGATAGCAGCAAGTCATTCAAGGAAACAGACAGTGGAGCGAGGCTTCTACATAAAAACTACAGAAAGATGCTGATGTTAAAAGTGTGTTTGCACAACAAATGTTATGGCACTTTCATTCATATGGCAGCACATTTAAAATAAAGCTAAATGCTAAAAGCTATACACTACTTTTGGATTCATTTTTGGATTTTGCGTACAAATGCGATTAATCACGATTAATCGGGAAAATCATGTGATTAATTAGATAAAAATTTTAATCATTGCCCAGCCCTAGTCAGTGTTTAATGTTTCTTCTGCAGTCTGTGATTATGGGATCACAGCTGGGCTTAGGGTCTTCAGTCCATCTCTGTGCGGACGTAAAGCTGCGACTCGTGTCCAAAGAAGGCTGTAACACGCAGGACAAGTTGGACTGGACCAATTTAAATGGTCGAGGGGTAATTATCTTTACAGCCAGCTGCTTAAATAATCATTAACATCATATTTACAGCCTATCCTGTTGGCTTACAGGATTACTCCTCCTACATCGTGTCATTAGCAGAGGCTTTTTTTCCAGAAAGACCTACAAAGAAGGAGCAACATTAAAAAAAACCTGCTCCATGCATGAAGTGTTAAATCAGTTTAAGTGGATAGAAGTGGCGTGTTCAGGCAGATGCTGAAAGGTGCCAATCTGGACTTAAAGCAACTTTCTCTCAGCTGTTTGCGGCCACTGCTAACATACCGCAAATAAGCATCCACAACACCTGGGACACAAGAGGAATCTTTACTCCTCAGCTGTATATTTAAAAGGCTTGTCAGACCCACCCACACGTTTTCCCATGGGAATCTTCTAAATCCAGCATGACGGTTAAATCCCACCTTTCCCACTGACACCTTTCTACTATGGGGCAATCCTTTGATTGAGTGAGCAAAAACAACATGGGAAAAGACCCTTTAAGCACTTAAAAATCAGTCTGTTTTACTTGATGTCTTGATTGCACCGCTCTGATAAGAGCCCGGTTCATCCCTCAGGAATAAGTGCCTTCTCCTCAATTATAACAGAGGATGTTTCCAGCTTCCAGCATGGATTAGTTTCTGGACAAAGGCTGCGTATTTTCTGCCACGGGATGAGTCAGTGGGGTCTTTTCCTGTGAGCTGAGGACACATCTTGTGGCAAGGAGGAAACACTAGTCATCGACCAAGGTCGAACGAATAAAAACATGACCGGCAGCGTCCTTCCACAAGGAATTTATTTATCATTCCAGCTTCCAGACACAAACATCTTCTGCGTCGGGATTAGATTTACAGTCAGTTCGCAGCCATGACCTTTCACTGGCTGTGACCTTTTGAATATTATTCAGCAGCATGAAAGAAAGTTACTCGTTATATTCCGAATTCAGAAAAAAACAAGAGCTTTTTCTGCATTAGAAAAAGTAGAGCCAGCTTCATTGACATAAATTTGGACTGGGCGAGTTAACTCGTTAATTATTTATTTATTGGAAAAATTTAAAAAATAATAAATTTGGGGGGGCTTTTGTGTCTTTAATGGATAGGAAAGTTCAGAGAGACAGGAAGCAGGGGGCAGAGAGAGGGGGAACAACACGCAGCATAGGGCTGTCCGATGCGGGACTCGAATCAGCTGCAGCGAGGGCTATAGCCTCTGTACATGGGGCGCCTGCTCAACCCACCACGCCACGGACCACCCCTGTTTTATTATTTATTTTATTATTGTAAAAGTCTGTTGCTCACAGGCTTTTATTTGGTAAAAGTCTGCTGCTGTCTGCTGTGGAACAGGAAAAGAAAGTAATCGGCGGATCCACCAAACATGGAGAAGGGTACGGAACTTTTACTCGGCCATTTTCATTTTAAAGTTCTTCCAGACGGCGGAGTCGACAGAACCAAAGTCATCTGTAAACACTGCCAAGTTGAATTGTCTTCTCAGCGTAGTAGTTCCAGTCTAAAATATCACTTAAAGGCAAAACACACAACTGATAGCAGCAAGTCATTCAAGGAAACAGACAGTGGAGCGAGGCTTCTACATAAAAACTACAGAAAGATGCTGATGTTAAAAGTGTGTTTGCACAACAAATGTTATGGCACTTTCATTCATATGGCAGCACATTTAAAATAAAGCTAAATGCTAAAAGCTATACACTACTTTTGGATTCATTTTTTGGATTTTGCGTACAAATGCGATTAATCGTGATTAATCAGGGAAATGATGTGATTAATTAGATAAAAAAATTTTAATCGTTGCTAGGCCCTAATAAAAATGCATTAAATAACAATAATAAAGAAACTTGTAGATACACAAAATCAGCTTCCACAGCATGTTGAACCGCCTGATGCCAGCAGAGCTGCCTATAAATCCCTCTCCTCAGCTGGAGATCATTATCTCAAATATTTCAGCCACATTTCCACCTGGTGAGTCTGAAACCACACAAACAACAAAAGCTTTGCAACGAATTCAACTTTCCATTGATGCTGGAGCCGTGGCGTCTTTGTTTGATGGCTTCAGAGCGCCGTCTGTGTGTGTTTGCAGCTCGTTTTCTGGGCCAAAGTTAAAAGAAACTAGGTGGCAGTGAGCTCCTCCGGCCGGGTGACATCACACTCGGGCCTCTGCTGCTGTGCCACCCATCACGCCACATACCGTTGAGTCCCTGCGAAAGCTGCTCTCCGCTTTCCGATGATAGCAAATGTGTCAAGTGTGATATCTGACAGTGGGACGACACAGGAACGGGGCGGCGGCGGCGGACGCCAGCTTCAGTTTCAGCCGTGGACAGCATTTCCTCCTTTTCCTGTTCTCGCCCACTTTAAAATCCATTAAGCGGCACAGTTGACTATTAGGGGACGAAAAGGCTGTGAAAGGGCTCTGGTTGTCACGGTGACACACAGGCCGTCTTTGACTGGTCGGCGCTGTGACGGACTGATTCTGAAAGCTCGGCCCCTGCAGGGCAAATGTCACCCCCGCTTCGTAATGCATGAATCCATCAAATGATCCGACTCGGAGGGAAGTAGGTCAAACATTTCTAAAAATCAGCCCAAAAGGCCGTGTTTTGTCGGAGTTTAGAGTTTTTAAAGGATTTAAAAGCGTGCACGGCTTCAGATGGGTCGGAGGGGCCGGTGCAGTTACCGTGGCAACTTGTTGGAGCCACAACAAGAAGGGTTTTGTCCTGATGGGGGCACTTGGTTGAGCTCTGCTGTGACTGGTCTCTGTTTCATTCTTTGCCTTTCTGCATCACAGACACACACAAACCAGTCTCCCTTTTCTTTTTCTTTTTTTTTTTTTTTAATTTTTCCCAGGGTGCATGGTGTCCCTGCATGGGGGAGTGTTTACAGGATGTTATCTGTGTCAGTGCCGGCCCCTCATCCCTCTCTCTCGAGTAGGTTTTGGTGGAATGCTGGAACAGGATGGAGGAGTTCCAAAGGGGGAGTGACGAGAGACAGACACTGAGGAAAAAAGTGAGAGACAGAAGGGAGAGAGGGAGCCAGAGTATATATATATATCCCAAGAAGGCTGGTGCTCACAGGCACAGCTGGACTACAGGGTAATTGGACTGCAGCCCATTGGATTTTTGTCTAAAAAAAAAGGTGAGTTCTTGTCATTTTTCCCTCTACTCAGCATCTCCATCCACTCATTTATTAGTGCTTTTGCATCATTTTCATATTCTGTAAGAGAAAGAAAGAAAGAATAAGACTTTAAGCCTCAGTTTTAGACTGCTGATTGGTAACTTTAAGGGGTATTTTGATCCTTCAATTCCTTCAATTTCAAGTTGCTTAAAATGAAGAACTGCCCCTGATAATTCAGAGTTGGGGATAAGTCCTGTGGGGGATGTGGAGTCTTGTGAAACACTCACATACGTGGTCTTTGTCAAACCTACGTAGGAGAGCATTTCACACTGCGTTTGATCAGGAGCTGTGCGAGACTCGCCTTTTTTCTCTCCCTCTCACTAAATCATTTTTGCTGTGAAAAGAAGACTCTAATTTTTTCTTTTTTTTGCATTTCTTTGTCTGACAAAGTGTGATTTTTTGTTTTTTACCAGGATAGTTACCCAGTAAGTGTTTTTTCTCCCTGTTTCTTAGAATGGAACTCTGTTATGTCGTTTTAAATTCAAATTTTGAAAGGTGCACTTTTTTGTTTTTGTTATTCCAATCAGCTGATAAACCTGTAGAAAGCTTGATGGCATGTGACTGAGTGACATGAATCTAATTAACACAGCGCTAGAAACGGCTGTAAAATGACACCAATGACCTCATCACTGCAGCAGTAATTGGTATGTTTTGATTTTTCTCAGTTTAAACATTTACAAATCAAACTTGTTACTGAGTTTAGTTGTTTTTTTTAATGATATAAAGGCTGTAATGAGGAGGGAAGTGTGATTGATTTAATGAACAAGTGCACCGGTGGAGATTTCCTTCTCTCAGACCTGGGTGTGCCTTTTTTTCTGAACTGGGTATGGACTTAGGGGGAACATTAAGTAAGTTAGGTCATCTCTCATGAGCATTTTACATAGAAAAACATACGATCGGGACTGAAGTAAAAGCCCCTTTTGCCCATGTTGTGAACATCTGTGTTTGCTTTGGTTCTTGGCTATTGTTAGAGCGTTAAAATGTCATCCCAACAGGCCGGTGCTGCAGTGTTGTGCAATAATTCACCTCGTAATTTATGTGTACACAAACCATGTTTGATATTTGTTCTGTATTTGCTGTCTGCGAGGGCCTCGTGGGCTTTTTTTTTTTTTTTTTTTCTTTTTTTTTACATGTGCCAGTGCCACCAAAGCTTAAAAAAACTGAGGCCCTGTCATTAGCTGAAGCTGTGAGGGTGCGGCATGAAACTGGATGCCTACATGTGCTGACATGACCTACCGTTGGCTTTATTGTAGGCTTTGTTTGTCAGGAGTACGTCAGGAGTCAGCTGATTGCTTTAACTTTGCCAAATGCAGCTGAGAACCAAAAAGCAGAGCCATACCTTTGACTGAAATTTGACAAAAAAAAAAAAATCACACTATAATGAACTTTACAAGGGTTTTTTCCCGTGTTTCTTCTCCTTTCAGGCACCAGCAAAAGGCTCTTTCTCTGGGGAACATTAGAGTAGTTACTGTGAAACACTTAACACCAAGATGAATAGTGTGGCAGACTGGCTCATACAAAACAGGGACAAGATCGAGAAAGGTGTGGAGATCATGGGGCAAGCCTCCGAGGTGCTGGCGTCCACCGTGGGCCAGCTCCACCCCGTGCTGGAGGCCGTGTTCGTGGCCTCGGCCGAGCTGCTCAGCAACCCGGACAGCAAAGAGGCTCGCTACCTGACCCAGCAGTTCGAAATCGTCAATCAAAAACTCGAGGGAATCCAAGATGAGATCGATAAAATCGCCCTGGAGCTGCAGAAGACTTCCATGAACAAGCAGAACTTCGACCGAGAGGTTCAGATGCTCAGTCAGTACGAGAAGTTCCAGGACTTTGTCAACGCCAAGCCCAAGTTCAAGGAGAAGAAGAAGGAGAAGTTTCTCAGCCACTACGAGAACACCGACGGCGACCTGAACTTGGATGCCCTCTACAATGCCGTCACCGGGGAGAACGCCTCCGGAGACCCGATGCTGGAGACGGTACTCGCCACCGAGCAGAGAAGCAGAAGGGCGGTGGAGGACTTCTGCGCTCGGCTGAAGAAGCTTTTCGTGGTGGGAATCATCGCCGTCATGGGCTACACCGCCCTTCAGGATGGCTCTGTCGGGGAGGAGATAGTGAAGAAGTGGCAAGACCGAATGGAGGACGTGGAGAATCGAATGAAGGCGGCTGTGGACGACTGCACGCAGAACTTTGCCGAGCAGGCCAAGGAGGACATGGAGCACCTGCTCCTGGAGAGTCCCGGCACGGTGGATCCCGACTTCACCAAATCCCTCTTGGATTCGCTCGTCAAGAAGTACGACTGGGTGAGCTGGTCCATCAGGGCCTTCGCCGACAGGGAGCGCATTTTCTTTTTCAACTGGCTGGCGGGGAAGAAGTACCACGGGAGCGGAGGAGCCAATTGGTTCGACGTTCTGACCAAGAACAAAATCAAAGTGGTGGTCTCGTTCTGCGTCGACCCCAAACCCATCAACAAGAGTGAGATCCAGGAGCAGATCGAGCAGCAGAAGCTGAAGGGGAACATGATGGCGGCGGCTCTGTCTCTGAACAAGAGCTTCCCCAACTGCCTGGTCCACGCCGTCAGCCATTACAAGGCTGTGGTGGAGACCAACAACTTCCGCGAGGATTGTTACTACTACGGGAAACACAAACGAGCTTACCTGTGCATCCACGCTGAGTAGGCTCAACACCGATGAATTTGAGAATGTCTTTCCAGAGACTTTAAACATCTCTATTAAATTTAGATCTATATATTCCTAAATATCCTCTCTGTTGTTGTGTAATCTGCTCTGTCCGGGTTCTGCTAAGTGATTCTTTGTGTCGCAGCCATTTTAAATCTTCTTCAGTCTTCAGACTTCAGGGTGTTCCAGAGGTTTCAGAGCCATAGATCTCCATGCCAGCTTTGTCTTAGTGTCGGGATAATGATTTATGACCAGCCAACCTTTGGCATTATTATACCATTATGCGGTTTTAGCATCTCAGATTTGACAGTCTGTCAGTTTTGTCAGTTATTTACTTGCTTATACTCTCATATGGGAGCCATTTTGCACTGAAAACGATCATTTAGGTTTCTCTTCCCTCCAACCCACGAGGTTCTCCTGCGCACTGCTGCCCCTACAGGCGGTGAGAGGAAACGTGACTCAGATAAGCACTGCAGGGAAACTATCAGTCCCAAGTGTTTCCTTTAACAACCCGCTGAGTCCTTTTTAAGGAAGGAAGGATTACTCACAGCGATGGAGTTCAGCACCCAGAAAGAGCAACAGTTTTTTCACCCCTTGGATTTACGTTCAGTGATCACTTTACTGAAAAGCTTTTGCACTTCCTGGTTGGGTAACATCACTTTTTAAGAGTTTAAGAGATCAAAATTACTTGGGTTAGGTTTAGAAACACCATTATTTGTACTACACCTCCCTCTAACGACCTCTCACGCAGTGTTTGAACACAGTTATAACCTTATTATAAGGTTATTTGTTTTATAATACTCTGGCTTGGAGCAGTGACTTCAGAAAGGAACCACCACTTGTCATTTGGTACATGTTTGCCTTTGCATGGCTTAAACAAACAATAGCCTCTTAGCTGGAAAGCTTTAGATGTTCTGAAGAAGGCTGTTTCCTCTTTGTTTCCACCCGTCCATCCTAGAGCACATGGTTCATATTAAGAATAAACATCTGAGGAGTGCTGACAGCAAAAACTAATGTTATTCTCAGTTGTTTTTTACAGGAAATGTACAATATTATAACTGAATTAGAAGATTTGAAATAATAGCAGAGGATTTTGTGTTCATGTGTTCCAATCCTGGGAATAATTGTATATGAAAAAGATGCAATAAGGCGCTTTGGGGGCAATAAGGTGCTTTGGGGCAAACGTGTGAAATCAACTACAATCATCAGAATGCTTCTGTGTATTTTACATTCATTTGTAATAAACAGCTAAATACAGATGCTCTTGTCATGATTGGTCATATAAAATCTGTTATTTGAAGCCACGGTTTGAAGTTAGAGCCTCCAAAGTTAAAGAAAATCACGTTTCAGAGACTCCACTTGTTCTCAGGAGCAGCTCAGATCACGTTTCCAGCAGCTGTGAGGTACCTTTGTTTGCCCAAAGGGTGGAGGGAGGCTGACCTGTACAGGCTTCAGTATCAGCAGCTAACTCTGCTTTCTGCTGTTCTGCTGCACCACCCAAGTTTTCCTTCTGGCTGGGTGTGTCGCTCCTCTGGAACATGAGAGCCACATGACCAATAGGAAGACAAACAGAGCGGAGTTTAGAGCTCTTCCGCAAACTTTACAAGGTGAGTCCGTTTCTGACCAGAGCGTTTGGTGGGAGACTTTCAGATTATATGCCAGATGCAGATTAGAAATAGACCTGATAGATTCAGCTCCGTGAACTTCATTCCTCTTTCTCTGGTTGCATAATCGATCTTTTATCTGTGCTCCTTTGACGGATCTAATAGTCCTCGTTAAACACGCAAAAAGGCGCTGATCGCCTTTAAATTCTCATTGTTCTTATTGTTTTATGGTTAATTTGCTAAAGTGAAAAGGATCAGTATGCTAATCTGCAAAATGTAGTGCAGTTTAAACTCAGAACGTTGAACTTTATGGGCGTTGGTTTGCCAGCTTTTTCTGCCATTTTTTTTCCAGGAAGTGTGCGTAAACTTTGCGCTTCTGACTCAGAACCGATCTGCGGTGTTAACCCACGCTGTTTGTTTGCTTCTCTCCGTCCTTCGGCTGTGAAATGAAACAATTAGAGCCCCTGCACGCGGACTGATCGATGGGTTTTACATTAGGAGGACGCATTATCAGTGTTTTACCCCTCAGTGGTCGGGCTGAGTGGTCTGGGTCTGCTCGTGTTTCTGCGCACTTACGCAAATGAAACATGAATTGTGATGAGCTCTCATACAGTCACTCTGTGTTTTCTGTTGGACATCAGTGTGGTAGATTATAATAAGTGCCATTAACCCACTGTTTCAATGCTGCATAGTTCAGTGTGTATTTAAAGTTAATGTGTGCAACAATAGCAAAGATCTATGAGACAAAAAAAGATCATAATAGTAAAAACTACGCTTCTATTCAGCTTTTATTTCCTCAGAAAGGCCTGTTCCTGTGTGTTAACACACAGGGTTGTTGTACATGAGAGAACGGCCATGATTGGGATGCCTAATGTTATAAAAGATATGCAGAGGATTTAAACACAGTTTAGAGGGCCACGAGGATTGAAAAAGTTTGACAAAACACGTTTGAGAAATGAAGTGTCGCACTTATTTCATAATGAAAGAAAAGCCCAGGCTTGAATCGACTCTGTTAAAGGAATACAGACATTAAAGGGACAGTTCGCCTCTTTTGACATGAAGCTGTATGACATCCCATATTAGCAACATCATTTATGAACATCTTCTTACCCCCTGCTGCGTCCTGTGAGCAGAGTTCCAGCCTCGTTTTGGTGTTGATGAAGGTAGTCCGGCTAGTTGGCTGGGGTTTAAAAAATAAAGCGTCTTGCTTCTCAAAACAATATGCGTTCAAAAGAATAATACATTTGCATCACAAAATCGTTCTCCAGGAAAAAGTCAGACCGCGATTACTCTTTTGAGGCTGGAACTCTGCTCACAGGACGCAGCAGGGGGTAAGAAGATGTTCATAAATGATGTTGCTGATATGGGATGTCGTACAGCTTCATGTCAAAAGACGCAAACTATCCCTTTAAGAGGTGAAGTGGATGAACGATGGGCAGAACACAAGAACAAACATTGGTGTGTCTTCTCTCCCTTCAGCGATGAAGAACAAAGGCCTTCCGAGTATTTTCCCCCTAACGGCTCATTTATTTATTTAGCCTACATGTTAGATGCACGTACCTGGATCTCAGTCACAGTTACACTCTGTTACTTTAAGTAAAAAGCATAAAAATAAACGTTTAAAATAAAAGAAATGTGGCTCCTGCGGCAGGTAATTTACCATTTCGCCATCGATGATGTCACCCACTGGTTTGTGACCTGCGGCTCTGACGATCTACTTGTCAGTTCTCCCAGTTTGTTCATCTTTGACTCTTTTTGAGTCGTTTTCCCTCCTATTTGGGATGCAAACAGTACCGATAAATAAGAGACGGGAACAGAGACATCAAGGTTATCGGGCTTTTAACAAAATGAGACGTCCCCTTTGTTCTGCTGATGGGTTTTATGAGTTCTTTGTGATAAACACGTGTCCCAACCCCTTCATGCACTGCAGAAAAGACGCATCTCCTCAGCAAGTTTTAGGAATTGAGACGTCCTTCAGGATGAGTTGCTGAGGTTAGACTGTCACAGGCAGGAGAACAAAACAAGCTAATTAGGGATGTTTGAGATGGTAGAAATGTGGAGTGTTATATGGATAAAAATCCATCTGTTAGAGAGCTTATGTCTCCTTTAATAAAGGCCCACCAGCATACTGGTTAGAAGGAGTGAATCTAGCTGGTGACACCATTATCATTTATGGGAATTAGTATCTTCATTCTTAAGGAATGTTATTAAATGTTATTTCACGTGTCAAACCAGTCAATCTCGTGCTTTCTAATCTAAAAGTTAAGAATCTGATGGATAACCGTGTTATTAAAAGATTATTAAGGACAGAAACATACAAGATTTTATGCATTTTTAAAACGTTTCTTTAATTGTTGTCGTTTTGAGCAACAATTACACTTCTTTCATCGTATTTTCTCTAAACTCGAGCATATATTAGCATGAAATGAAAATACCAAGAAGACAAGTGAAACACTATATTACTGGATGTGAAGGAATGGAAGGAAATTCAAGTCAAACCTTTACCTGCTTTGCTCATCGGTAGATGACATTTATATCTGCGAAAATGTGATTTCTTGAAGCACTTTTGTGTTGAATCGTCTGTGCAGAGGTGCTTCATGCACTTAGACTGCAGCTACGCAGCCCATGGGAGATCATGAGTGGAAACAGGAATCACAGTTGTAGCACGATCAAATCAAATCAAATCAGAAACAGCACTTTTGAATGTTCAACATTCTGCAGGAATTCATTGCACTTTTCTGCTGTCGTTCTCTGATCTTACGAGGGATTTATGTAAATATTATGTGCTTTGTATCAGCGTTTTTAGGGGTTGAAGAGCTTTCTGGATCACATTCAAAAGATGGCTGTTAAAAGCAAACGTTGAGTTTTTTGGGGGAGAGCAAGATAAGAAGCCAGCTCTTAGTTGGTTAGCTTAGCTTAGCTTAGCTTAGCATTAAAACTGGAAACAGACAACCAACCAGGCTGTCTCTGCTGGCTGTGGCATAATATTTACTGAAGCCCACATACATGATTGTGTAAACAGTTTCTTATCAGATTCTTGCCAAGAAAGTAAACAGACTTTAATTTAGGAATCATAAAACATCTTTATATAGATGTGTTTGCCCATTTTCAGACCCAGTCTATGGATCCTTCTTCTGTGTGTCTGACAGAAACAGAGGTGTGCATCAGGCTGAGACATAGGTGCCGTCTCACTGCAGTCTAAATTAAAACCCCTCTCTACAGTGCACAGACAAATGAGCTGACAGATCATTTTCCATTGTCTTGTTGCTGTGGTAACTCGCTGAGTTTCACTGGAAAATGCACCCTCGCCCAGCAAGTTTAACCTCTTACACTTAATCGCTTCCCACGCCCGCTGCTTTGATATTGATGCAGCTTCTGCTCCAACCGCAGCAACAGCAACTGAGAGAAACCTGAACTAAAACGTGACCACAGCTTCTCCACAAAGAGCTGTAATGTAAGGCCAGAGGGCGTTTGTGCGATGATTTGATTTCCTCACAAATTTTCTATTTCCAGGTTTGCAAAGGGACATGTCTGAACATGTCCAGGATTCGGTCAGAGCTGCCCTCTCAGTCTCACTTTTTTCTGTGATTCCTGGCATTTAGATGAACTGTTTTTGTATCAGATTAAAATTTTCCGGCTCAGCTGGACTTCTTGTTTTTAAGGTGAAATGGCTTAAAGCAGAAGCTGTTTAAGTGCCCAGAACCACTGAATACTGTTACAGCCACTCAGGTCAATCATTAACCTTTTATGTAACTATTTAGCTTGTTTTCAGTCAATAAAAAACAATTAAGTTCAGTGTTCTTTTTTCAAAGCTTTCAATCATATCATCCATGCTGTGTCTGAAACTCCATATCATGCACCACCTACTCAGTATGCATGCTATCATTCATATGACCAAACTATGCATACTTAATATCATATTAGTACATCACTGCGAACACAGCCACAGTCTTTGTTGTCATGAACTGTCCTTATTTTTAAGCACGTTAAGGACTTCCTGTTTGTATATGCTTCAAATTAAAAAGCCTTTTTTGCCCCCTAGACAGGTTTCCAGGTTCCATTTTAAGCAGAGTTAACTTACAGCTGGCTGCAGCCTCATTTCAAACAGGAAACATCTACCTAAAGCATGTGTATTTTCTGACAATTAATATTTTACAGATAAATGTTCCTCAAATAAGGCTGTAAAGAGTAAAGAGTACCAGATCTGTATTGATCAAGTAATTTTAAACTTACTTTATAGTTTCACTGTTAATTATTTGCCAATTTCATTTTAGAAATTTGTGGTATGAGCAACTGTTGACTTCCACCTGATAGCTGTACTTTCAATTCCCACCTCCAGATTTCTGGTCTTTTTTTTTTTTTTTTAAATGGGGTCTTATTATGTATTTATAAATAGTCTTAACTTCAGTGGACAGTCTTTTGGAGCACTTTTAGTTTGGAGAATCAGATAGGACATATTATGAACAGCCAAGCTAACCGCTGCTCTGATCAGGGCCACTGAAAGAGCAAATTTTTGCCATCTGAAACAACTTAGACCTGAAACCTTTAATAGGGGATTGAGTGAACTCTACATTGTGTATTTTTTACACCAAGTTGCATCAGATGGTTATTTGACTACATGTTTTCCACTCAAGAACATGTTGCTCCACAGCAACATTAGCGTAGCTTAGCTTAACTTAGCTTAGCTTACGTTCAGGAATCTACAGCAGGTAGAAGCAGAGGTGGGTAGAGTAGCCAAAAATTGTACTCAAGTAAAAGTACTGTTACTTCAGAATAATATGACTCAAGTAAAAGTAAAAAGTATTCATCCAAATAATTACTTGAGTAAGAGTAAAAAAGTGCTTGGTGAAACAACTACTCAAGTACTGAGTAACTGTTGAGTAACATCTGATTTACTTGTTAACACAAGCATTCAAATCAGACAGACAAAAATACTAAATAATCATCTTTAGGCAAATTAGAGTTCATCCAGTTGATAAAATAAATTGAAATGAATTAATTCATTACAAAATAGCTTAAATTAAAATAATCCAGGTAAATTCAAGTACTTCAATAAAAAAGTAAAAGAGACTTAGGAAATGTTTAAAACATATGTAACCCATATGTAACCTAAAAAACAAACATTCATCTATCCATGGGGGAAAAACGAGTTTAGGAAACTTAGCGCTACATGTTTCCTCAAGTTAGATGTTGAGTTTCTGCTGAAATGTGCGTTTGTTTTGGTTGCCACAGAAGACACATAATGTAGCTGCTGTTTCTTACTCTTTGTAAGGTAAACATGCTTTCAGTATGAGGCCTCGTCTGCGTCTTCATTTCCCACCGTTGGTTCTGACATTTTTCATCTGTTTCTTTGTTTGTTTGCTACGACTGCTAATGCTAAAGCTAACCCGTCCCGCCGCTGAGATTGAGTACGGTCACGTGACCAGACTGCACGGCTGCGTCTGATTGGTGGAACACAGTCAGGTGGTAGAGCCTTTGGCGGAAGTCTCTCTCTCTGTCAGAATAAAACATTAAAATGAGGCGTACGCGGGGGGATAAAAATAATGATGCGTAGAATACCAAAGAGGTAAGAAGAAAAGTAACCAGCTCATTGTAGCCTAATGTAGCGGAGTAAGAGGACAGTTTCTGCTGCACAAATCTACTCAAGTAAAAGTAAAAAGTATAGAGATTTAAAACTACTCCTAGAAGTATAATTATTTCAAAAACTTACTCAAGTAAATGTAACTCGTTAGTACCCACTTCTAGGTAGAAGACACAGACTACTCATAGGTAGCAATCTGTCCAATGATCCAGCAAAGAGCTCAACCCATACTGGTCTTGCGTCATTGCTGAACTCACTTTGCATCGTTGATTCATTGCTCACTGGGTGTGACCTGCAGCTTGCACTGAAGCTCACTTGGCTGTTTCTGTCTTTCCTTATCAGTTCTTGCTGTGTCGTAAGCAGAGGAGCAGCAACTCCAGCACAGAAGTGTGAGTTAATCTAAAAACTGAAAACTCAAATGGCTCATACTTCTACATTTGACCTCACTCTTTGAGCTCAACCTGTGTTTTTTCACTTTACCCTGAGAGAGAAATGTTCTTTTTTGAGTATATTTCCAAGTCATAAAGTCAGTGTTTCTTCTCTTTTCAGTGTCAATCTGGGAGATCAGCAAAGATGGAAAACCAGCTACAGAAGCTTGTAGCCGACAAGAAGGACATGGTGGAGAATGTGATGGAGGTGTTTGAACAGGGAGCTGAGGTGTTGGCCAGCATCGCCGGGGACCTTTTCCCTGTTTTTGCCATCGCCGCTCCAATCGTCAAGCTGGCTCTTGACAATGTGGAGAGCAAAGAGGCCGCCTTCATGAAGGAGCAATTCCAGAAGGTCCGGGATCGTCTGGATGTGATCTCCGAGGAGATTCAGCGGATCAACGATGAGATCAAGAAGAGCACTGTGGATGCGACTTACTTCTCAGTGGAGGAAAACATCAATAACCAGTTCAGGAAGTACATGGACATCCTGAACGCTAAGCCTAAGTTCAGGGAGGTCAAGAAGAAGCTTTTCCTGGAGCATTTTGCCAAAACTGGTGGAGACAAAAACCTTCACATCCTCTACAACTCTGTGACGGGAGAAAGCTTCTCGGGAGAATCTGTGCTGGAGGTCGTCCTGAACTATGAGGAGAAAAGTCGGCGGCCGATGGAAGACTTTTGTGCCCGGCTGAAGAAGCTCTTCTGCATAGGGCTCATTGCTCTATTGGGCCACGCCGCTCTGAAGGGTTATGACGAAGAAGACGTACTCTTGAAAGATTGGGGTGAGAAGATGAATGATGTTCAGGCTAAAATGAACGCGGTCATTGAAGACTGCATCGTCAGCTTCCCTAAACAAGCGGAGCAGGATTCACGCCGACTGGTGAGAGATGAGGCCGGTTTAACCAACCAGCAGCTGGCCGATGCCATCATAGAGAAACTGAAGAAGAAATACGATTGGGTGCACTGGTCCGTGCGCATATTCAGGTCTCCGTCAGGCCTGTTTGCCAACAAGAAAGATTACCACTGTCCGACAGGGAAGAGCCGCTTCCAGGTGCCCTCATCGGACGAGAAACTAAACGTCTGGGTGTCCTACAGCTCCTCGCCCGAGCCGGTGGATAAGAACCGCATCCAGCAGCTGATCCAGAGCCAGAAGAAGCTGACAGTGGTGGGTGTAGCTGAGATTCTGTTTGAGAAGTTCCCAGGCGACTGCGTGGTTCACACAGTCAGAACCAGCAAAGACCTGGCCTGCTCCTGGAGCTTCACCGATGAGCTCCACTTCTGGGAGGAGCAGCAGAACTTCTACGTCTGTGTTCACTCGGCCTAAAGCCTCAGATGCTGAAAACGTTCAAAAGTTTTACTCTCACAATTTGCCAGAGATGGGGACTCAAGTCACTGTGACTTGGACTCAAGTCGACTCGAGTCGCTGTTTTGATGACTTGTGACTTGCCTTGACAAAAAACAAAAGACTTGAGACTCGACTCGGACTTGGAAGTTAAAGACTCGGCACTTGACTTGACTTGAGACACGATGACTTGAATGACTTGAGTGTTAAGCATCTAGCATAACTTTTGAGGATCCATTCTGACCAGTAAGTGCTCGTCAAATTAGCTAATATTATCCTGTTAGCCTAGTCGGTAGTTAGCTAACGTTAGCTTGATATGATACGGGGTGGACAGGTTGGACACATTGGCCAATGATGTTTACTGATAGTTACTTATATCTTTGTGTTTTCACTTTATTAAGATCAGATTCTGCAGGTAAAATTGCAATAATAAGGTGACTTGACTTGACTTGACTTGACTTGACTTGACTTGCACATGTGTGACTTGGTCCCATCTCTGCAATTTGCACATATTATAGCAGTCTACTGCTGCCTCCCTGCCTGGCCTTAATTCCCATTACGTGCCTTAATTGCACCTCCTTAAATCATCTCTTTGTGGATTTATTCTCTTTTTCTGAGAACAATGTACCGTTTCCTGTGGACATGAGGTGCTTAAGAGTACATACAGCTGCCTTTTTCTCAGAGAAACATGTCTCTAAGTGACACTTTGGATCAAACTTTGACATGAGCTGCACTTTCCAACTGCCGCTGGGAAATGTGCTTGTTTTGAAAGTCCAGCTGTGAGTTGGAGATCATGTCTGTGCTGGTGGTGATAAGGGCTAACCTCGCCCCGCCGAGGACATTTACACCAAAGAGACGAGAGGAAATGGATGCCCTTTATTTTTGATTTCACTTCAAATAGTAAATCTAACCGCTTAGTTGCTGTTCTACCGGAACAAGCGAGTTTAAAAGAAGCAAGGCCTGAAATAACGCCACAAAAAAACCCACCAGAGCCTGGAACGTGCTGAGAAGAGTTACGGCAGCAATTTGTTTATGTACAGACGCCCTCTGTATGAAACCGAGTTATTCTACACTTTTATTGGGTAGTTGTGCAGCTGGAAGCTTGTATGTGCTCAAAACCCTTATTCACCTTTTATGGGTTTACTTTTATGTAGAAATAAACAGCTAAATATTCGGTTAATTATGGGTTTAGGATTTAATTAAAACGTTTTTTTTAAAAGAGATTTTGATCAAAATAAGTTCAATCTGACCGTTTTTACACCTTTTTACAATACCTGGTGAGAACAGAAATATATCGTAGAGGTTCTGACTTCTTTTTTGTTAATTGTTTGTATGTTTCTACCTGTGTGATAGAATTTCTTTGAGCAATATTATATCTTACAAAAATACTTACTGTTAAAAAATCTTTCTCTTGCACATCTGTTTCACATTATTTGTATCTTTTTAGGTTTTTGGGTATTCACTGTCTCAAGCTCAATATTATGTCGGCACACCAAAGCAATAAATGTCATATATCTTCCAAATAAAGTCACTAATCCAAAATGTGTCTCTATATATTATTGTGGCTGATTAAAGGGACATTATGTAATTTCTTCCCCCATCTAGTGGTGCAATTTTATTTTGCAAAGTCGAATGAATTTGCTCTCTAGCGCCTCACGTTTTCAAATGTGCGCTGCAACTTCTTGAACTACGGCAAGCGGAATGTGTCAAGATTCAAGAAGCTATAGCTTCAGACTCAAGGTCCATACAAACAAAAAGACATCAAGACACACAGTACAAAGGATTACATAACACACATACAACAACACTATAAATACAGATGACAGATAACATGTCAGATAACATAACATCTCCTTTGGTGTGCAAGCAATGCAATTAGTCATATTCCGGGAGTTACCGGAAGTGACGTCGACGCAGCATTAGCATTAGCAGCGTTAGCAATAGGAGCATTAGCAGCGGTAAATAAACTCCCGCTAAACTTACAAACTTTCTAATGCCTCGTTTTGTGAGTTAAGAGCCTATGTATACTACGGCAGAAGTTTGGTAACAATGCATTATTAGTGGGATCATTTACGAGATAAAATCTATTTAGCATTTTTTTTTTTAAACTTTATTAGTAAATCAACAATATAACAGTTTACAAATGTGAGCATAACGCCAAAAAGAAGATAGCCAGGGGGAGCATAGGAATAATAATAAAAAGAAGAAGATGATGCACTTACAAAAAGAAAGCTAATGAACACAAAGACATATGTGCCAAGGAATAAAATCTATTTAGCATTAGCGGCTGTAACAAGCCATTTGGCGGAAATGACGTCACAATGACGTCATTTCCGCTTGTAGGCCTGGTGGGGAAATCGCGATTCGAAGTGCTTTATGTCCCTCTCGGCACTTCGTCGTTTTTCATTGACCAGAAGGACATGGCAGCCTCCATAGAGCTTACCTGCTCTATGTAGATACAGACTAGTTATTCTTCACTCAGGAGGATAAGTGAGATTTTTGACAGAGATCATTTTACACCAATGAGGACTAACTTATGAATGAATATGTTGATTTGAGCTAATAAATGACTTAATTTATTACATAGTGTCCCTTTAACAGTTGCAGTTTGTCTTCTTTTTATAAGGTGCAAACATCTGACATTAAACTTTTTTTATTATATCTCATTCAAAAACATATATTTATTACGGCTGGGCGAGTTAACTCGTTAATTATTTAACACCGATAAATATTTTATCGCACATTAACACAGGTTTTATTATTCCTTTTATTCTGTAAAAGTTTGTTGCTCACAGGCTTTTCTTTTGTAAAAGTCTGTTGCTCACAGGCTTTTATTTTGTAAAAGTCTGTTGCTGTCTGCTGTGGAACCGGAAAAGAAAGTAATCGGCCGATCCACCAAACATGGAGAAGGGTACGGAACTTTTACTCGGCCATTTTCATTTTAAAGTTCTTCCAGACGGCGGAGTCGACAGAACCAAAGTCATCTGTAAACACTGCCAAGTTGAATTGTCTTCTCAGCGTAGTAGTTCCAGTCTAAAATATCACTTAAAGGCAAAACACACAACTGATAGCAGCAAGTCATTCAAGGAAACAGACAGTGGAGCGAGGCTTCTACATAAAAACTACAGAAAGATGCTGATGTTAAAAGTGTGTTTGCACAACAAATGTTATGGCCCTTTCATTCATATGGCAGCACATTTAAAATAAAGCTAAATGCTAAAAGCTATACGCTACTTTTGAATTCATTTTTGGATTCTGCGTACAAATGCGATTAATCGTGATTAATCAGGGAAATCATGTGATTAATTAGATTAAAAATTTTAATCGTTGCCCAGCCCTAATAGTTATACATATATGGTCACTAATAGCACAGATAAATCGTTGGTGGATCACATCAATATACTTTTTCTTTACAACATAATTGAGTTTTCAAGGGAAATCTAATGACCTAATGTTACCATCTGGAAAAAAAGCAGCTCCACTTTGTCACTTCAGAATAAGTCTGTATTTGGTGTCACTTAAACTTACACACCAGTACTACAACTGCTTATCCAGTGTACAGACACATAGCATAAACTTGTTAATTGGATTATAACTAATATTGCTAATCTGCGGTATTTAAAATCCAGCTGTTGTGTGAAGAAATTTCCTAGTTTAGAAAAAAAAAAAAGAGGCAAAGAGAGGAAAGGCATTCTATGGTTCTCAAGTTTGGAAACACCCATAGTGCTCTATAATCATGTGGTTGTGGGTTTTCTATCTTTAGCAAACAAACACCCGTGTCCTGCTGTGCATTACGGTGTCAAGTGCCCCCACAGGAACGAACAAGTGCAACAAGTGTGGGCCAAAATGTTCGTGCTTTTACAGATCATTTTAAAGGAATTTAAAATCATCAAATAAGAAATCAACAGGATGTTTTTCTTATGTACGTTGATTTAAATCTTTTTTGATGTTATGAGTGGAGAACATGTACTTTGATTCTGATGTTTACACCATCTGTGAAAAGGCCGACTCAAGAACTAAAGTTAAAGTTCATGGCCTAAAACGAGAGATCTTAAATGTATCAAACAGCCAGTTATTGAGGTATTTATAAGGCAAGGCAAGGCATGGCAATTTTATTTGTAGAGCACAATTCGTACACAAGGTAATTCAAAGTGCACTTTATGCCATTATAACACTTTGTAACACTTTTTATAACACTTTATGCCAACATCACAAGAAGAAGAAGAAGAAGCCAGCACTATAGATTTCAATTTGAAAATAACTCCTGTTAATTTAAGAAATGATAAAATCATGGAAGTTCGTCTGGCGTGTAAAAAGTTAGGTCATGTTACCCGATCTAACCCCATCCTTGGTGTCAGCCTCCCACAGAGGTCACAGAGATATGAAAGACCAGTTAATAAAGACAAAATAAGAAAACAAAAACATGTTCTTTTTGCTATCAAGTCATTTCAGGCCTATGGAAGACATTAAAATTAGCTCTGAGAAGGTAAAACTCACTCTTGCTTGAAATGCTCAAAAATCATAGCTTTGACAACAATGATTATGACAAATCCATATCAACCCCAACTCTCTGGGATGGCCCGGGCCCCTTCGGGTGTTGGGCGGGGCCTCTGCCGGTGGGCTGGGTGGTTCTCAGACTCGTGGGGGCCCTGGGCCCCACACTGGACTCATGCTTGGGAAGCTGGTGACTAGTGAGGTTGGTGGGCTGTTGCCCCAGGTTCCACACGGTCGTGTGGGCTCTGTTGAGTGCCTTCCTTTGCTGTCTGCAGGCTCTATGGAGGCTGCCAGTTTCCCGGTTCTTTGGGCCCTTTCTGCCTGCTTCTAAACCATAGAGGGGGGCACAGTCGAGGCCCTCTGCACCCATTATTTAACATAATTTATGTAAGACCTATGCTGCCAAAGAAACCTATGCTATCTTTGGCACACAGACACATTCACTCACTCACATGATTATTATACAGTTGCTGTGTCATCCTGTGGTTTTAATCATCAGTATCAACAGTTATGTTTTCCTATCCTTGCTGCTGGTGTTGTTGTTGCTGTTTGTGTTTTTCTCCCTTTTTTCCTGTAGGTCCTCCTGATGATTCACGCCCTGGTTTTCCAAAGAGGCCATCAGCTGTTCTTTGTTAAGTGTCTTTCCAGATGTAGCAGCTGGTTGTTGTTGTTAAAGGGATAGTTTCCCTCTTTCGACATGAAGCTGTATGACATCCCATCCATCCATCCATTTTCTATAGCCGCTTAATCCGGGGGGGCTGGAGCCTATCCCAGTGGTCATCGGGCGAGAGGTGGGGTACACCCTGGACAGGTCGCCAGTCCATCACAGGGCCACACAGAGACAAACGAGACGAACAACCACACACACGCTCACACTCACTCCTAGGGACAATTTTAGAGACACCAATTAACCTAACATGCATGGTTTTGGACAGTGGGAGGAAGCCGGAGTACCTGGAGAGAACCCACGCATACACGGGGAGAACATGCAAACTCCACACAGAAAGGCCCCTGTATGACATCCCATATCAGCAACATCATTTATGAACATCTTCTTACCCCCTGCTGCGTCCTGTGAGCCGAGTTCCAGCCTCGTTTTGGTGTTGACGAAAGAAGTCCGGCTAGTTGGCTGGGGCCACAAAAATAAAGCATTTTGCTAATCAAAACACTCAAATCACTGCCTGCTGTGTAGACGTGCAGACACCGTAACAGGCGCGGCTGTCGGCAGGCGGCAGCAGGCAGTGATACGAAGGGAGAGAAAATAGGGCCAAGCGATGTGAGGTCTGACTTTTTCCTGGATGAACGATTTTGTGATGCAAATGTATTACTCTGTTGAACGCATATTGTTCTGAGAAGCAAAACGCTTTATTTTTTAAACCCCAGCCAACTAGCCGGACTACCTTCATCAACACCAAAACGAGGCTGGAACTCTGCTCACAGGACGCAGCAGGGGGTAAGAAGATGTTCATAAATGATGTTGCTAGTATGGGATGTCATACAGCTTCATGTCAAAAGAGGCGAACTATCCCTTTAAGAGGTTTCTGCCTTTTGTTTCTTTGCCTCTTTTCTTTGCTCTCACCGATTGTTTGTTCTCCCTGTCAGGTTCAGCAATAATATAGAATTTTAACAAAAATAAATATGTAGTACTTGAGCATCCATAAAGTTACCCCTGGCAAAGCAAATGTGATTGGTATTCAGGTCACCATTCTCCTTGCCATGATGCTGGACATGACAGGGTTTAAAAAGCTGTGAATACCTCAAGCAAAAAGCATACATATCAATGCTAGGAGGTTCCATTGCACGGACAGTCAGATGAAGTTAAGGCTCAGACATTAATAAACAACTTAAAAACAACCATACCCACATACCATACACTCCCAGCATCAAAGCAGCAGTGGCAGCAGATAGATTTTGTCTGCATACCTTTTTGCCAGTGGAACAAGACTAAGGCAAAAGGAGTTTAAAATTTTCCTTTGCTTCTTAACAAACCAGTCCGTCTCCAAATTTCCACTGGCAAATAACCCAGTTACTTTACTTCAGTGGGAACTGAGGACCTATCACTGCTTCATCAGCAATTCTGAAAAGAAAAAAAAACTAAAGTTCACTTAAAGCAGACCTGAAAATGATCAATGCTGGCAAAACTGACAGTTCTGTGGTATTTTGGAATTAGATTTGTGGCCACACTGAGCAGAGGAACCAAACTGTGAACACAGCCCTGATATACACCAATGAGCCATAAAATCAAACGCACCAACAGGGGAAGTGATCATCTCATTAGAATGCAATATAATCTTTCAAACCTTGGGTTTTGACAGTGATGTAGATGTTACTTTTACATTACCAGCCACCTTAATCACTGATGTAGACCAAGCACATCCCAGTGACACAATATAATGCAAAAGATTCATTCAAGGCGGCTGAACAATAATGAATGTATAGTAGACTGGTCAGCAGACACGGAATAAAAGTTAAATCTAGCTGTGTATATCCTCTGATTCTACTCTGTTAGTTACAAGCTGGGACCAAACAAGAAATAAGCTGCTGCACACACATGGCATTGAGGGGCCTCATAAATCAAGCCGACAACTGGCTACTGCGCACATCTGGAGGGTCGGTGAATGTGTCTCTCTCGTTGTTTCGATGTGTGTGCCCCATAGCCATTGACAGACTCCACTGAAGTCCTTTTTAAATTGTAGATTGCGTTTGTCAGAGCTCACTTTGAATGGCTGCTGAGCATTGCAAATGAATGGATAAGATAGTAGACGGCAGTGATAGCAGGAAGCTAATGGCTACCTTAACGTGTCACACACATTCTCTTCTCATTTACCATCATAATTTCTCCAAAACAAGCAACAACATTCACAACAATGTGGCCATATGAAGTGCAGCAACTAAAGAATAACTGATAATCATGACAAAGAGAGACCAGCTCTGTTTGACAGAAAAACACAAAGAAAATGTAGCTATGTTTGTGTTTTCTATTTTTACAGTCAGTGGGGTTACATGGGACTGAAAGGATTGGATGATTGGCTAAATTACAATAAGCCAGAGCCATCTGATTTATCATTACATACCAGAGCCATCGAGATTGGGGTGGTTGAGACTACATTTGAGGTACAATTGCCTCTGTCATGGCAGAGATTAAGCAGTGACTGAACTCAAGATCTTCTTGTGTGGATTTTGACAAGTTTGGACTGAGAGATTATATATTTAGACAAACTCAGTTCCCTGAGTTTTAATGTTCAAAAGAAGGAAAAATGTCATTAAAACAGCCAAATACTATGACATCGACTTGTAGGTCTGACTCACATTCAGAACCAAGTTTCTGGTCAGTTCTGGGACTTTTTATTGGTGATTGCATCAGTCCAAGTAAAGTAAGCCAAGTCAGTCAGTGGGGTCACATGGCACTGAAAGGATCGGATTATTGGTTAAATTACAATCAGACTGAGTTATTAAGTGCATGTAGACACCTTAATCTGACTAAGAATTGGATCGGATCGGATTCAGACCCCGAGATTACTCGGCTGAAAGTCACTCTAAACCTGCTTGTAGACGCTGAAGCACGTGGTGAATCAGACTTTGCGTTCTGCGCATGCTCCAGATGTTTTCCCGGGGTCGTGACCCCGAAGTCAAAGGAGACGATATTACTGTTGTTGTCGCCGTCAGAAAGAAACAAACAACGCGATGGAGAATGCTCCGTTGGGCATCGAGTTTGTGCAACAAGCAGCTCATCACAGACCAAATGTAGAGGGACGTAGCTTCATCTGGCTCTGCGTTCTCCATCTTTCTCCAATGCCTGAGTTTGATTCGATTCCTTCACCGCCATATATCCAAGGATAATTACCCTTGTTCAACTCATTCTTATTGTAATTTAGCCAATTATCTGATCCTTTCAGTGCCATGTGACCCCACTGAGTTTGTTCAGATGCTATTTGGTTTGCCCAGACACTGGTGATGTAAGAAGACCCAGCAGGCAGTCTCTCATCACCACCAGTTCTTCATTGTTGGGGCGTATAAAAGCCCTCAGTGATTAATTTGTTTATAAAATGTCAAATGACACTGAAAATAAAAGGGGGCAAATTGGGCAAATCGCAGTGATGAGTCCACAGAAGATATCAAATGAGTTTCAGCTGCTCAAGCCAAGATTTAGCACCACCTTCTCAGCACCATTGGAGCATTTATCCACTAAAGAGTCAGTAATTTCCATCAAGAGGTGGTGGGGACCAAAAATAGAGCTAAAAGTGAGGAAATATTAGATTTACGTTTGGGCCTGTTGCCCTAAATAGGCCAAAAAAAGTTAAATTCTGCACAGAAAGAGGATTTTCATGGAACCCATCTAAATTTATCCCGTGTAATTACTGATGTAAGTTAGATTGGGTTAAGAAACACAATTAAAACACAACCCGATTAGAAGCGACTGTTCACTGTCAAAAGTTTCTCAGAAACGCAACTTCGTCCTTCGTCTGCACGCTGCTGCTCGCTACTTTCTGTCCACGCCCAGGTGGGTTAAGGGGGCAGCTGACCCAAGGCAGCTGAATAGGCGAAGGGATGGTTTTAATCATAGCAGAATGACTTTTCCATGAACATTATTTGGCCTCACAGCCCTTGCATTGAGCCCGGCCCATCAGGTGACCTCAGGAACGCAGAAAAACATCACGTGGCTACGGAAAGATTCGCCCGCCTTGCAGGAATACATTGTACTGCCACTCGTAACCTCAGTGTAACCTTCAACCCTTAATTAAGTTTCAATACAACCAGCAGTCATTTCGATAAGAAAAAAAAAGTCAGGTGGTGCGCGTCAGATGATGAGTGGGAGGAGCTTAATTCCGGACATGCATTTTAAGATTTTAAAGCAAATGTGTGGAGTTTTTGTCTGGAGGAACTTAAAATAAGCTGCACATTTTGCACGAAGGGAACAAGACTTCAAAGAAAACCCAACGAAGTTAGTTATTTAGTTCTTATAGAGTCAATGTAGGTCCCTTTAAATCCCTATGAGAGACTTCTTTGTGGGTCACCCAATGTTGCCTCCATCCAATCATTTTTAATAGACTTAAGTTGAGTTGTCAAGCAGTGGTGAACTAAGAATTATTTTTTAATTATTCTGCTGCAGAAGAGGTCACTGATATGTTGGTTCATTATAAAAATAAAGTCTATAATTCCTCTATCTCTCGAAAGTGAAGAATTATCTGAGAATGTTTTCCTGTCCTGAGATTAAAACTAAGTTGGATGGCTCAAGTTTCTTCAGAAATTAGTTGAGAAAGTTGACTATAATCTTCTCAGCTGTATTGACGTTATTTTGAGAGGAGAATTGGAGTATCAGAGAGGTTTATACGACATTGAAAGCTGATCCATAACACGAATCACATTGGGTTGTGGTCTGTTCTTTTTACATCTTTTACATTTCGTGGTCATATTTAAAGCTACTCTAATTAATGTTTATAGTCACAATGGGTCACATGATTATGTGTTATATATATTATATCATATATATAATATACGACCCATAATAGGTGTCAGAAAAGAACAATAACTCTGACCATATCGTGCTAAAGGTTTTCATTTGAGAAGCCACAAGATCTTCACAAGGAAGCAAAAGGGGAATTTGGATGGTGAGTTAATTTAAGGTGCTCTCAGTCAGCCAATGTGCTCAAGACCAACACACAACACTGGATTTTCTTACTTCTGAGATATGATAAGTTAATATCACAACTAAAACAATAATTTTGTTAATTTTGTTAGGATTAGAAAAACAGTTAAAATACGTCACTTTGACAACACAACACCATTTGATAGTTTTCATGATGTTCATGATGAAACTTTGTCACTTCCTGGTTGGGTTTAGCTTAAAAACGTCTCTTTGTTGACATTAGAAATCAAAATGACTTGATCAGGGTTAGAAAACGATCACGTTAGGACTAAAATACATCATTTTTGCAACCCTAATTCCAAAAAAGCCAGGATGCTGTGCAATAAAAACAGATTGCAGTGATTTATGATGCAATTTTCATAAACCAATGAAAATAAGTTAAGCGAAAAGTTAAGCGATAAGTTAAGCGATTGATAAGCGATATCGATAATGGAACTGGAATTGCTAAATTCTTAACAATTCTCATTCCTCGTTTAAGCTAATTAACTTAACTGGCAAGAGGTCAGTAACATGACTGGGTATAAAGAGAGCACCCTGAAGAGGCAGATTCTCTCAGAGGTGAGATGGGCAGAGGTTCAGCAGTCTGAAAAAAACCCCGTTTTCTAGAGTTATGCTCCTCAACGTAAGATTTTTGGATATTTCCTGAGCTGCAGTCCGTAATAGCATCAATAGATTTAGATAATCCAGAAACATCTCTATGTACAAGGGGACATGTTGGAAAGCTCAAGCAGCACTGATTTAATAAGATAAATGATTCTTTCATGGAAATAAAGCAGTATGTGAACGGGATGTGTCACCATGAGATCGTCTTCCTCCTCTCCCTCTTTATAAAGTATCTGTACAGTTTAATATTGTTTTTTCTGTGCTGTCTCCATGTGACTGAATTTGACTTTAACTCAGGTTTAAAGCTGTTGATTGACCCCCGTATTAATAAAGATATTAGAGCTCTTCTTTTTCCGGGTAGAGAAATCTTCCAGCGCCATGCTGCTCAGTCCCTGTTCACCGGTGTTATCCCCGCAGTCCCCTGTCCTCCCTCTTCATGGTACATACCGATGTCTAGACAAGACTCGACAAGTGTTTGTGGCATTGCTGGATGACTGTGTGTCAAAGGAAATTCTCTTGTATTGAGCCTTAGGGCTGGTGTCCCATTTACAACTGGCTTTGTTTTCATAGTTTTTTCAAATTTCTTTCTGGAGCACGTTTAAAAACAACAAGGTTGGCCAAAGTGCAATCTATACAAATAATTAAAAAAGGTTAATGAAAACAGATAAGTCCAAATATAGCAATTATATCTCATGATTAATTATATATATTGTATAATATATATAGGTATGTAACATATAAACATCATATTTACACAGGGTGGTCTACAAATGAAATATACAGAGATTAATTAATAATATCCAACTGAGACCAGGGTACTTGATATAGTTTAATCCCATTCATTCCATCTCATTATCTACAATCTTATTCCATTAATTGCTCTTTACTCTTGTTCAGGCAAATGCTGTTTGAATGTTTCTTATTCAGACTGAGCTCAAAGTCTTTTTAACCGCTGTGTCACACAAATATTTAATATTCCTAATTTCATGTTTAACTTTATCTCAGATTAAAGTCCTGATGAAATCAGATGTTTTAACTGTTTCTATCTGAGCTGTTTTATGTCACTTATCAGCTGCACAGCTGAATCCGACCCAAGGAAAAGTATCTTGGTAGTTCTTCCTGAGCCAGAGATGTCTCTGGATCATTTTGATGATGAAATATCCAGCCTTTAGGATTTTAACGCTGAAGTAAGTAAAATTGCTCAGCTATCTGCAGACACAGTGCTTAACCTCTGTCCATCTTTACCTCTGAGAGCCTAAGGTGTTCTTTTTATGTCCGATCAAAATGTGACTCCATGACAGATAATAAAATAGGTTCGAACCCTGTCACTCACAGCCAATTCTTTTGTCTATAATTAATGTACATGGGTAGGTTTATGTGTCCAAGGTTAAGGTAAGAAAAACAACCATTATTACAAAGCTTTTTTACTAGGGCTGGGCAACGATTAAAATATTTAATCTAATTAATCACATGATTTCCCTGATTAATCACAATTAATCGCATTTGTACGCAAAATCCAAAAATGAATCCAAAAGTAGTGTATAGCTTTTAGCATTTAGTTTTATTTTAAATGTGCTGCCATATGAATGAAAGTGCCATCACATTTGTTGTGCAAACACACTTTTAACATCAGCATCTTTCTGTAGTTTTTATGTAGAAGCCTCGCTCCACTGTCTGTTTCCTTGAATGACTTGCTGCTATCAGTTGTGTGTTTTGCCTTTAAGTGATATTTTAGACTGGAACTACTACGCTGAGAAGACAATTCAACTTGGCTGTAAATGCAGGAGTTTTTTAAAAATTTATTTTGAAATACATGCTTTTATGTTGAAATAAGTAAAACAGGAAGTAGCGCCGGTTAGCTCTGTGAGCTTCACACAGAGACAGAGGAGCACCTGTAACGGTGATGTCCAACTTTAAAATGAAAATGGCCGAGTAAAAGTTCCGTACCCTTCTCCATGTTTGGTGGTTCCGCCGCAGAAAGCAACAGACTTTTACGATAATAAAACCTGCGTTAATGCGCGATAAAATATTTATCGGCGTTAAATAATTAACGCGATAATAACGAGTTAACTCGCCCAGCCCTAGTGCAAATGCAAAATGAAACAGTTCCCCTGGGGAAGGGCAGCTATTAGAACGGAATTGGAGGTGGCCGTTCTTAGAACTGCTCTGTCCGAATGCGGCTCATGTCATCTCACAGTTATGAGGCCTAGATTGTGAGACTTTTATCAATCTGACATGTAGAAAACATTCATATTTTACAATTTGTGGTGAGACTGGGCAGCTTATTATGTTACTGACCTGTTTCCAGCTAACTTAATTAGTTGCAACATGTTCCTCCAACAGTTTCCTCTTAGTACCACTTACTTTTATCACTTATCTTATTTACGTTTGGGTTTTTTCAGCCCCTTGTTGTCCCGTTTTCATCAAGTATTTTTCATCCAATCGTAACATTTTACACTTTCAGCATTTGAGTGATTGTCTCTGTTCTCATCTGAATAAAATGTTGCTTGCATTGCATTCTGTTGTTGCTTAAATTTGACAAAACTTTTTTAGGAACTGGGGTTGTATTTGTGAGTGATTGTAATGTCCAATCTTGTGTTTTACATACCGGTTACGCAGCCCTCAGGATTTAAAACGCATGAAAACACAGACATACCTGTGGCTTAACCCTCAGCTAATCTGTTTGTAAAAGTATTTTGCAACGGCTTTTCAACATGAATCATCAAGTGCATTCATTTTCATTAAGAAATGGATATCATAGCTGTACAGAAATATAACAGCTGTCACATTCTGGGATCAGTAACGCAGAATCCTACGACCTGTTTCATATCACTGATGCTTTTTTTTTAATGCTACATCCTTTTTTTTACCGAGTTAAACCTTTTCTGAGAAAAGGTGTAAACTGCAGCTATGATAAGACAGACCAACTGCTCAGCTACACTTTGAACCATGACAAACATTATCATTATGACACCAGTTATATGAATGGGTTTCCAAGACTTTCTGAGCTGTTCTTTTTAACATGTCAACCTGAAACACCCGCAAGGTTTAAAGAAGACTGGCCGTTATTATCAGGCCAAAAGCATTCAGTTTTCATATTTATATAATAAAACCCTAATATTCATGTTGCACTCTGATCTTTAATGCTTCCTTGAAACGAGCCTGTGTGACGGAGGAGGACGGTGAACACCATCTTGTGGTGAAAAGTGTGTTTACATCTTGTATATTGGATGCGTAGCTTTCATAGATTTGCTCTTTTTGCAGGTTTTTAGCTCTCGGGGTCGTTGTTATCGACCTCTGCAGCTGAGTCCACAGAATGAAATCCTCCATTCTTTGCCCACGTCTTACTTTGTTGCTCCTCTCATCTTTGAAGTGTTCACACTGTGGGATTTCCATCCAGATTGTAGCTCTTTAACCCCTGCAGGAATATCCGCCTCTCAAGACTTTGACCCTTTTTAGCGTCTTTATTTAACAGTTTAAAAGATGAATCAATCACACCGGAACAGACCTAAAAACAGTAATAATGTGAGGCAGCTTTGATAATCCTCAGTTCATATATGTTAAAGAAGTTGTGCTCATTGATACATGCATGTGTATATTTGGATGAATTTAATTTAAGCCTCGGGACTTGTGATGATGACTTCCTTCACCAATGGCTGGTAAATCTCAGCTTCTCTGACGCCCTGCGGACACAAAACAAATTTAGCTTTACAGATGTGACGTGGTCGGTGTTTTTTTACTGATAATTTTGTTTTATGAGTTGCATGTAGTGTTTTTACATGCTGACCTCGAACGGAAGCCAAACTGCCACAGGTGGTGGTACCTGGATTTGACCCCCTTTTTAAGCTGGAGGCCGCAGCAACATGGGGGCAGGTTGAAGGGTTGGAACGATCAAGAGAACGGCCCGGGTCGCCAAAGACTACGACTGGCGCGGTGGTCGTATCCGGGACAACTCCGGCCGGGAAACGCCGATAATATCGAGCCGAGGGGAAGCGCTGTGGGCTCGTAGAGGGGTGTTGTCACGATGCACCCCTCTTTTAGCTAAGTAGCCTTTTTAATTGTTGATTTTTACGGGTCTCAGACCCTAAAGATTCTCATTGACTAGGGGTGTTCCAACAAGGGTACCTCAAGATTCGATTAGATTTCAATCGTGGGATTGAAATGATTCTATTCCAATGATTGCCGATACGATTAGATTATTGGTGCCACGATTCTTCGATTATTGCGATTTTTAATGCTTTTCTCCATACAAGATTGATTTTGTCTTCACCTGTGGCTACATTTGTGAATAAATAGCCTATCAACTAACTCAGCTCCTCTAAAACTACACTCAGTAAGTAAATAACAAGTTTTTTTTGAACATTTGACTTATATTTTTGAAAGAATATTTTATTTTATAACTGTTCTGTAAACATTTGCACTTTGACCTACTTAACTTTGACCAGGGAAAGCTCCACATGCACGAGAGTCCCCTCCATTGGCGGAAAACACTGAAAACAGTCAAGCCCTGGATTTAATGAGTTCATTAATTCAAGTAAAGAAGATATGTACTTCCATCAACTTCCATCTTTTTGGAGGCTGCTGAAGCTGTTGCCATTTTGCAAAGAAAACTAACGTGCTCTGTTTGTTGTGGTCACACTCACCAAACAGCCCGGGCGGCGTGCGCGTTAAGATTCCAGTTACGTGTTTTTTGTTCCGGCCTTGTGGCAAAGCATCGACTTTAATTTAATTATTTATTTTTTTAAGCATCAACGTTAATTAATCAAGGCTGTTAATTAATTAGGCTGTGGGACTCTGGGTTGTTTCAGCTCTTCTCAAGCCTGGTTTTTAAGAGTCCTAGGCTCTAACCTAGGTGGCGTTGTCGGTGTCTTTTAATGGTTTCAGTTTTAAGAGTTCTAGGCTCTAACCTAGGTGGCGTTGTCGGCGTCTTTTAATGGTTTCGGCTTTAAGAGTCCAAGGCTCTAACCGAGATGGCGTTGTCGGCGTCTTTTAATGGTTTCGGCTTTAAGAGTCCAAGGCTCTAACCGAGATGGCGTTGTCAGCGTCTTTTAATGGTTTCATCTTTGTTATTCAGTAGTTTAAAAGTAGATAGGTATTATTCTTTTTAGTATGCATAGCTTTTAATAGTGCCAACAACCCGTGTTGTGGAATATTGCATTATGTGTTGGTTCATACCTCGTCTCTCCCCCTGTTGCACAGAGCCCTGACGCTGAAAACAGCAAGACTGATGCAGACGCACAGCTGGAGGACGGCCAGAATGATCAAAGTGATGTCTACGCCTCTCAACAGCTTCTGACAGACGGAAAGGAGAGAAACAAACAAAGAGTTCGACTTGACTCAAAGAGGATTTAACCTGAACACTCGCAGGTTTGATTTGTATGTGTAATAAAACAAACGTTACCCTTTCAAAGCGTACTCACCTGAGCTAAATACGCCACGTATGTGCAGTTCTTGTCGGTATTGTGAGCTGCGTTGTTGCCGCACATCCAGATGACCGAGAAATTTGCCAGATGTAAAGCATACAGGACAATGCCAACAATGGAGAAAATGGATCCAACTATGTTCACAAACGCAGCAAAGGCCCTCTGAGAAGAGAGATGCCGTTATTCATGTGACGGTACTGACGCCACTCTGAGGATTTCTCTTCAGCTTTAGTGTTCACTTACCGAGCAGACCAAGGGGAACATGTCGGCGAGAACTGACACGACTCCAGCTGCGATGAACTGAAGGGAGGACAACAAATTGCTCATCAAAATGAAAACATTAACGGCTAGCTTCTTAACTACAAAAGCACATCTATTACATCTATTGAGGCAAAAATAGCGCCAAGCGATGTGAGGTCTGACTTTTTCTGGATGGACGATTTAGTGATGCAAATGTATTATTTTCGGGACCCTAGCAAACTAGCGGACTACCTTCGTCAACGCCAAAACGAGGCTGGAACTCTGCTCATAGGACGCAGCAGGGGGTAAGAAAATGTTCATAAAAGATGTTGCTGATATGGGATGTCATACAGCTTCATGGCAAAAGAGGCGAACTATCCCTTTAAAAAGAAATGCTGTGTGACGGTACCCTGGGTGTTAAACTGACCACTACTGACCGAGCATCGGAGTGCGATGAGTCGGAAGTGAGAAAAGGTGTAAACTTTTACCAAAGCGCCCAGCCAGTAAGGATACGTGCCGGTTCGTTCTGGACCGAGTCCCACGTTGAACACGCCCACCATGATCTGCACAGTCTGTAAAAGTTTCAGAAACGGTGAGACCACAGCCTGTTTTTATCTGAACAAAGAAACATTTCGGTGACTCGGATTCCTCTCACCCCAAGAGCTCTGATTACGCTGCTTCCCGTCGTCGCTTTGTTCACCGAGCAGCAAAGCTTTTTCTCAGTCACCACGGTAACCGAAGTTACCCCCTTGTCTCCAACAAAGGGGGCGGACATCTTTCACACCTGCGACAGATAACTGAGATTTTTAGGAGGGATGAATTGAAGGTTTTTTAAAATTCAGTCAGAGTAGAAAACTGTTGGGTTAAAGCAAACAAATCAGCCATCAAACCAAATCACATCAAGCATCAGTCGTACTCTAACACCACCCAGAAGGTAGAGAATCTTCTGTCAGACAAAGCCCACATGTGCAGTTTTCTTATTGATCACATTTGAGTCTTGATGCCTGAACTCGGCCTCAGATCCATCCATTAATCTCCTTTCTGGGGTAGTCTGAGCAGAGCTACCTCCTTCAGCTCTGACAGGGGTGGGGGGCACCAAGGTGGGCACCAAGGTGTTCCCAAGCTAGTGGAAAGATATCAAATCTCTACAGAGTTCTAGTTGTTCCACAAATTGATTCATGTACATATCGCATTTTTTTATGGGATCATTTTAAAAATCGATTTTTCTCCCCTGAATCGATGATATTACGTCATATCCGTGTCAAGAAAAACTTCATCAACTCATTACATTAAGTTGTGTTAAAACTAGCCCACATTTGTGCTGTGTTGACATTTCAATTCATTTTGTAACTGTAAACTTTAAAAAATGCCTCTTTTTGTCTCAGTTGAAATAAATGTCAGCTGCTGGACTGCCTGACACAGACTGATGTGCGTTGTTTATGGGAACGACATTCATTCTAGAAGTGTACGATTCAACTTGTTTGTTTTTTAAGGAGGAAAAAAATTGCAATTGCTGATTATATCGAATCGCAATACTTGTAGAATCCCAATTATCAAGAATCGTGATACAAATCGAATCGTGACCAAAGCACATCATCCCCCCCTACTCATTACAGCTCATGACCATACCTGAAGGTTGGGGAAAAAATCTGACAGCTTCCCCCATCTTCTAGGTGAGACACTGGTCCACCTGTCAATCTCCAGGTCCATTCTTCCCCTACTCACAACACTGAGCCTGATTTATGGTCGTCTACGGACGGAGAGCGTGCGTCGGCCAACATTTCTATCTATCTATCCGTCGAGGAGACGGAGACTCACAGAGACCGCAAGGGTTGTGATTGGTTGGCTAACAACATCACTTCTGGAATCACTTTTCCGGTTTTAGCTCCTTCCTCTCAGAACAACAACACCGCCATTTTTTAAAGAGTTTACTGTGTGCCGGTCAACATTTGGTCAAAATTATTTGCATTTCAACATCAACAAGCTCCAACTCCAACAACAGTCTTTCTCTCTCGGTCGCCATCGCTCTCTGTGAGGAGTGGAACGAGCCGGAAGGTGAACAACCAATCAACCACTTTCACCATAGACGTCACGAGATTGGGTCGTCTAACGTAGCGACGCCTACTGATCGGGAGGGGAACTGCCTTGGGTATCCGACATCCCGACCGAGAACTTCAAAAGGCTGAAGGGCCGTGTATACTCTCGCAGCAGTGTGTCGCAGGTATGACGCAGTTATTTTTGATTTATGCCCAATTTTGGGACAATCACGAACAAGCTAGGATTGTGGGTGTGGTGGGTGGCGTGTTTCTCTTCCGGTTACGGAGGTCATTCAACAACAATGGCGACTGGACAAATGCGCACTTTTATTGAGATGCAGCTGATCGATCTAGAAATAGAAGAAATATTGCTACTACTGGAGCAGACAGGTGAAAGAAGCGTCACGGTTAGCACGGTTAGCACGGTTAGCACGGTTAGCGTCACCATTAGCCGGTTAGAAAACCGGAAATACGCATAGTGTAGAGCGGATTTAGTTGACCAATCAGAGGCCTCTATTCTCTCCTCCCTGCGACGATGTCTGCGGCACTGTCTGCGGTCAGTTACAATTTTGGGGAGGTGCACCAGAGTGTCTGCGGAAGGGGGGGGGGCATGTCTGCGTTAACTGCGACACACACGCAGGCGACCTGGTTTCCGACCATAAACAGGCCTTTAATAGCCACTGCGTGACCACGGAGACGGATTGACGGATAGCGACGGAGAAGCACACCGAGGCCTTAACTCCTCCACTAGAGGCAGTGAGTCACTCCCAACCCAGAGCGGGCAACCCATCCTTTTGCCTCAGACCTACCGGTGATCACTCTTTACATGGCTGCTGTACTTTGGGACAAAATGCACCTGTCGATGCTGAATGCGCTTTCTTTGGATGGATTTGTGAGCAAAGAAATGCAAGATTAACAAAAATGACGCAGAAAATCCAACAAACAGATATACAACAGTCTTAAAGAGACACTCAACAACCATAAGAAACCAAACTATTGCACTATTTTCTAACATTATGGGCAGAACATCTTTTCATTCTCTTGCTGGCGTTCTGTACAGAACGCCAGCATTGTAGCAACAAATAGTTCATAATGAGCAGATTAATCACCATCTTTTCTCTATTCCATTAAAAACATGAATAAAAAACATGCAAATCACACAGTTCAGAGCTCAAATGTCTGAATATTAATGATCAAAAGGATGACATTATAAACTCACCTGGTGAGCTCCCCTCAGACTTCCTATAACTCTCAGTTTGCTTTTAGAATCATGAGTTCAGGCACAAGCAAAAAAACTGATACTTCCTGTCATTGTTACTTCAACTTAAAAGCCCATTTGAATAAATAGCCTTCAGAAACAGGATAGATCTGATGCTTGAGTTAAAGTAAGAACTCTGCAGGCGTCTGAGTGTATTACTGTTAGACCTGCAGTCAAAGATGACCTCATTTTGCATGTCAACACTTTGCTCTGATAGTGGAGTCAGGGCTCGAGCTGTCGATCTTTAACAGAATTAATGACCAAATTAAACTTTTGTATCTTTTAAAGAACAGCTTTGATACCAAAGAAGTTATTGTGGCTTTAAACTGCCCGTTTGCATTTGAACACACCTGTCTGCACCTGCCACAAAGCAGCAAACCGGCCTGCTGCAAAGAGACTTCATCACCATCTCGCTCAGAGCTGGAAATATGACCTGCCTTCCATGCTGGTAATGCATCTTCCTCTGCATACATCTGTCCTGTCGCTCTTTTCTTGAGTTAGACGCTGTGAAGTCACTCATTTTATTTTGAAGGTGCCCTTTTTTGGAGGAGAATGAGTGAGTGTAGGAATGTCCTACAGTCCCGGCAGCTGCAAACAGTCAATAACATTGATCAACAATCCTATCAAAATCAAATATGGAACTGTATCACAGCTGTGGCTTTTCTTTCAGACAGCAAGATTACATTTATTGTCCCTTCCTTGACATTTTTTTTTGTCAAAATAAGAGCCTATTTTGTCTTTTCCTCCGTTGTAACTGTCCAATCTTAAGTGCAGCCGTTTCATCTTTGCTTATAATCTTTTAATTAGATACCTGTCACTGCTTTACATGAGAAAAGTTTAAATTGGCTAAAAAATAGAACAAGCGAGGGCACAGACATGAAGAATGGACGCCGCATCCACCGCTGCTGCCTATTGGCTCTGCCGAGCCGTGGGGCCGCCATCTTGGACCGGTCATCCGATCCACTCAGTGTAATCTGTCCGGCTGGCGCGATGACATGTCGGCGCATTTAATCAGTCATAACTCGCTGAATACAAAACTGATTTACACAGGATTTTTTTTTCTGCAAACGTCATACATGTAGGCATGATACCGAACACATGATTCGGCGTATTTTAATAGTCTTAGAAGGTTAGTAGGTAATAGAATATTCTGGTATGTGATATGTATGATAGGTAGGCTATTTGTTTTGCAAAAGACACACGACATATAATATAATACACACACACACACACACACATATATATATATATATATATATATATATATATATATATATATAAACACTAATATATGATAGAGAAGCAGATTGTGTACTACTCAGCTATTTTAATAAGTTGAAAAATTAAGAAATAATACATTATACATCCATATATAAGATAAAACACAATAGACAAAAGTTACATATATAAAAAGTATCAAGATTTATTCAAATTGGCTTTATTGGCATGAATGGTATCAACCATTGTTGCCGAAAGCAAAACATACCGAAATACAATTAAATTATAATACAATTACATTGAATTGTTTACATTAATTATTATTTAATTACTCTCTCTGAGAAATAAGTGAAAATCTCTCTATATATAACAGAAAAAAATGAAGACAGATAGATGATAGAGAAATCCTAAAAAAAAAATGAAATTTTCAAGTTGAACACAAAAACATGAACTTTTCATAATGTTTATGAGCGAGGGAGCACAGAGAGGAAATGTTTCACCTCACTGGAATGTCCTGCTTCAAATGGTGGACCAGAAACATGTAGTACCGATGATGCAATCATGATTACAAGTAAATGTTTTAAGCTGTATCTGAGGCAGCCAGACGTATTACAAGAAAGCAAAGCAGTTCTCACTGAAAAGGACGAGAAAGTGTTATCATGATGAAGTCAAAAGACGGACAATATGAAGAGCAGGGCCGTAACCAGGATTTTTCAAATACCGAGGTCAAATATTGCGATAAATCTTATTTGACAAAAAAAAACATCCTAATATGTTGACTTTTTAAAATACAGTGTGGAAATGTGAATAAACAGAGGTAAATCACAAGCCCATCAAGGAGGTGAATATGTAGGTGAACAAGTTTATTATAACAATGTGATCACAAAAGTAGAGTATTTGAGTGAGTGAGTGAGACTCAGTTCTTCCCCTTTCTTCCTCTACTGACTCTCTCTCTTCAACTCCCTCATTCTCATCCTCTCCTGTGTCATCTGTTTTAAAATATCATCATCAGCATCACCATTAATATTATTGTTATTAATATTACATTATTATTATTATTACTATTGTCACCATCATCACCATGCATGTGCATGACCCACTAAAAGGTCAAATGAATGAGTTGGGTTATTGGTCTAACCGATGTGCAAAATTTTAGACACCATTTGCAATAAAATCCAAATGGTTCATTAGGAAAAATGCAATCATTTTACCTAAGTAACTAGTTGAATCCACCCACTAAATTAACATCGTAGAATGTGCCAAACAGACCACAAGATGTTGGCTGTATTTTAGATGTATAGTCTCAATTCAATCCATTCACTCAACACAGAGAAGACATAGGTATCATGCTGGGCCTGACAACTAGCTAAATGCTGGTAAAACTTGGCTTAATGCACCATGAGCAGCACAACTAACCTCAAGATTGTGTCATATGAGAGAGTACACGGGGTATTTCATTCTGTTATTTTGCCCCGTGTGCATCATAAATTGTTTTAAGTAAAATGAAAAATATAAGTTTCTGACCCAGTTTCTATTAGTCTGCTTTATTTACATGTAGGAAGCCATATAGCACTGAACAAAACTGTAGCTAGTGAGGCTGAATGAGCCACAGTTGGCACAAAACTGTCAAGCCCTGATTAAAAAAAAAAAAAGTTAGCTTAACAGCCCAAGCCGTGTCACGATTCCCAATAATTTCATTACAGGTCGCTACTTTTTTTGGGGGAAAATCGAATTGAGAGAGAGATTTGTGTGCAGTGTGTTTGTGCCGACTGGAAAACGAAATCCTAACCAAGGGGCTTTGTGACTGTTGCTTGAAATGCTGAGGACAATGATCTAGCATCCTCCTATTCCTAGCCGCGCTTTGAACGCATATGAACATTATGAACTGTCACTCATTCTCACTGGCGATTGGCGAAATGAACTCACCTCCTTCTCTCTTTCTTTTCCCCTGGCCAGTTGGCTTTCTAAAGCTGAGTTTAGTTTGTTTAGTAGATTTCTTCATCTTGCTTCCATTTCCCAGCTGACTTTCGCGTCGAAGCTGTGTAATATGATAAACATGTTTCCAATGGCAGGTGGCGTAAAAAAGAAAAAAAAGTCGGGTGGCGTTTTTCCGCTCAGTTTTAAAATATAACGTGATGATAAAGGGATTATGTGGACTTTATTTTCAGAAAAACAAATGAGAATGCATGCTGATCTTTCCACCAATCAAAGTCAGAACGATTTTCATCTTATATTAATTTGACATT